>NC_080586.1:14024375-14341250 GCF_029962835.1 Magnolia sinica
CCCCGATTTGTTTCACTCTACCCGACCTCAATAGTCGGAAAATCACCCCCTTGATCTGTCACATGATGATAAGTTGGCTTGTCACACCTATTCCCTTTCCAGTCCCAGCAGTGGAAATGGCTCTTGCACCTATTATACTGTGCTTACCCTTACTCAACACATGAAGGAAGAGGACCCAATTGGCCAGTCTTAATGGGTTCATTGGAGGGTAGGCATCTCCAATCTCGGGATTTAAGCTCGGGTTGGCAATGACGCACCCTTCTCACACTTCTCCATAACAACATGACCATCTCAAGGCATTAGCATATATCATCCACCAACCACCATGTGACTATCATATAAACCACACCATCAATCACAAAATCATACTAGTCATCATGTGGCCATTATACAACCAGCCCCAAATCCTCTAGATTTCATCTAGGCACAATGACCAACACGAGGTCCCAAATACCGCCATACAAATACCTAACATAATGCATCATATACTAATAATGTCATACCCATATCCCGACTCCTCTACATTTCATCCAGGCACAAGGACCAACACGAGCGCCCATATATCTTGTATCTCTGAAACTCATGTATGCATGCTATGGATGTGCATGGAATCAACCATGTGGCATCCTAATATGAATACTCTACAAAATGCCAAATGAATTAGTTTACTAAGCCTAAGTGTATCTCCAAAATGTGTAACGTAGATGTATAAGAGTAGGTCTACAAGTCATAGAACATCATCCATGGGAATGTCCATCTGGACCCTTAAACTTGTCTTGATATGGGCCAGACCATGGCCCTAATACCCATAAGAAATGGGCCTTAAGTTGGGCCCAACTAAGGTTCAATCATCAATTTATTTTTGGTCCCATGGTACCTACGTTGTGTATAAGCTACACATTTCATGCCATCTTCATCATGTATCAGCTACAAAACACATATCATCAACATTATATGTAAGCTATACATCACACACCATCATTCTTCACCACACATCACATCACATCACATCATACTTCTATCATGCATTATATGCCACCATGCCTTCTCCATACATCTCATAACATCACAGGCTTTACTTATAATACTGCCAATTGGCCAAGTAGATGAGCAAACTAACAATAATCAAAACATCCTTTTTTCCTTGACCATGGAATGGGCTCACTTGGCCTCTCATCGTACGGTTATTTGTAAACAGTTTGCATCCTAAGTTCCATGAGCAAGTGGGCTTTCACAAGCCCAAGGCACTAGCTCCAACTTAAGAATAGCTAATACAATGTTCAGGTTCACAATTTCAAGTATTCACATGCATCATCATTTTATCCTTCAATCACATCTAATTCATCACCATTAATTATATCATCACAAGCTTGTGTGTTTTTCAACGTACATTTGCATGGAATGTTTTCTTACGTACATCTTCATCGTCCGTGTTATTATCATCCATACATCAAGTAAAGCATGGTTATCATATACACGTCATCATCACGACCATCAATACCTGCATGGTTATCAACTTGGACATCAACATCATCATCTATGTAACCAACATTAAGTAAAGCATGGTGACAATATACATATCATCATCATGAGCATTAACACATGCATGATTATCAACTAGGATATCAACATCATAATCCGTGTAACCAACATCAAGTAAAGCATGGTGATCAACTAGCATATTTTTTCGTTATATATATATAAATACACACACACACACACACTATCATCATCATTGGCATGAGTATCATTTCCACTTCATGATTAACATAAGCAATGTCATAACTACCATAAACAATTACTCATCCATCATCAATGCATATGCCATCAATTCACCATCCATTGAATCATCACCATCATCGATATTAACCCTACCATAATCACCATCAATTAGATCATATCCATCATCTCAAACAACAACTCTCCATCATCGTCACCTCAACCATCAATATATGGGTCCCACCAATGTATAACCTCCACATTGACTGTGGACTACGTGCGGGTACTCGTGGTCTAATAAGTCAAGTGTAGGTCTCACTTGGCAAACCACTAAGCTAAGTTTCAATTAGGGTAAACATCTAATCACTAGGCATTCCATGATTTGGATCGAATTCCACAACTAGGTGGGCCCACTAGCTTAAGGTAACATGTGCGTTTCAAGGTTATTCCCATCAAGTACGGCTTGTGGGCTTTCTAAGCATTAGGGTTCTTGTGATATGGCCCACTTAAGATTCAGTTGATTTAGGTAGTGAATGATGGTTCCACACTCTGGCAAGCACATTCATCGTACATATACCTAAGGTGGATTTCATAACATGGTTGAGCCCTACACATTCCACCATCAACTAGAAAGTAATGCGCAATCACAAACATAAGGCCCACATACCAACATGTTACACATCCCACATCATATTAGGCCCACTAGCTACATGCACAAGTAAACCAAGAAAAAGCCTAACTTATACAGCTTATACAATCTAAAATGGGCTTCCCTGGGTATGGTCTAACTGATTAGTGGTAGTGTACAAGGCACGCTGCTCACTAGGCAATGGGCCTACCTAACGGACCTAAGAAATGTCACCATGATGGGCTTCCTACTCCTAAGTGTTTCTCTTACGATTGGGCCTGCTTGGACCTTAGATTTGCTTCATTTAGATGGTCCCAAGGCCTCATATGACTTAGGAGAAACAAATGAGCAGCGTCAAGCTTACACAACATACCATGTGGGCCTCATTAGGCAAGAGTGCCGGCCCACACAAGATTCTGGATCTGCTTCATTTTTGTGCCCAACCCATTAACATTATTTAGAAAGCTAGATGGATGGCTAGGATGTAGAATACATGCATCAAGGTGGGGTCCATGGGGTGGCCCCACATGCTGCCGGCAAGATGGGCAACAGCAATGCACGTTGCTGCACTTGGTGGCAACATGCATGGCTGCCTATTTCCCCCTTCTTTTTTTTTCCCCCTTTTTCATTTGGTAATAATTGCATTTTTTTTTTTCATTTGGTACATTATGGCTTGTCTTGTAGCGCATGGATACCAATTCTACATATTTGATCACACCAATGTTTGATGGTATGGCCCACCTGATCCTTAAATCTGCCTGGTTTCTGGGCTACTGGCCTAAAATTTTGTGAGCCATCTGATGAGCCGGATGGATACACAATACATAAATCAGTGTGGGGTCCCAAATTTTGGCCCCAACCAGCTGCCATTTCCATCAGGCGATGCTTTGCAGATGCATTCAATCGTGTGGCTGCACTTTGTATTATTTTTATTTATTTATTTTATAATATACATGTATATTTATATATAAGAAAAATACAAAAGGACAGAGACCCATCAGCCGTTGGATAAAAAATATAAACATCGTGGATGCCTAAGATGGTTTCAATGGTTGGATGAGGGCCATAGGTGGCCCACTTGAACTTTGGGGTCCACCATGAATTTTGGGTACAAGGACTGGATGGGCCACTGAAGTCTCACACAACTGGTGAACCCCACGGATGTGGGCCGACACAAGTTTTAGCGCAAACAGTAAAGTTTCAGTTAGTTTGAGAAATGAATTTTGGCTGTTTTTGGGCCTGATTTGTGATCACATGGGACCCAAATCTGGCAAAGTAAAATGACCTTCTGTCTTATATATTGGCTTCAAAAAACACAAGGTGAGGCCCACTAAATGTGTGTAAAATTTTTAGCAAAAAGCCAAACTTGGGCTCTTAGAGAAGCAATGCGGGAAGTGCAGTGCAGAAATGGGTCCAGCCCATTTTTGGGCCCATCTCACGATCGAATGGGGCCACCTTTTGACGTGCTGTCAATTACCCCACGTAGTCGTATGTATGGGCTCCAAAAGCCATAAGGTGGGGCCTTCTTAATGTGCATTTATAATACTTGGAGCAATGCCAAGCATGGCTACTCGAAATTTCTGTACAGAACTTTTCTACACAACTTCAGTTGGTCCCATTTTGGGATTTGATTCCCAATCACATTGGCCCATTTTGGCCAAAGTAAAGTATCATTTTTCTATATATATATATATTTTAGAATTTAGAAATTGCAAGTGGTGTCCCCCCACAAATCATGTACTTGAGGCCCATTACGGAGCCCCAAAGTTGGCCCAAAACACAAAAAAAAAAACAGATGCAGTTTCAGAAATGGGGTCTGTCCCAACTTTGGGCCCTCCTCCTAGAAATTTGGGGCTCGGTTTGAAAGAGGTGATGGGACATTCCAGCACTCCGATATGTGTACTAAGCATTTCCCATGGTGGTACCCTTAGCTACAGAGCGTGGGTCCCACCATGAGAGGTCAAAGAGGCCTACTTACAACACAGTTTGGTACCTGGAAGAATTTCAAGAAAACTGAAAATACAAAAGAGAAAGAAGGGGCATATATGACCTACATCTTTGGAATCCGAATTGAGGGTTGAGCTTGAAGGGCTTAGATGACCTTAGGTTGGTGATGGATGGTCCACTGGCTTGTAGGCTTGATGGTGGGCCACACCCTTCCCCCATTCCTCCCCCCCCCCCCCACACACACAAACACACACACAAACACACACACAAAATTTTTATGAATTTTTCTAAATGTAGCAAAAGTATGAGTGTGAGAGAGCCCCTACTCTTTTATAGAGTATGGGGGCTGAGGTGGCATGATGATGTGGCAATTTTGGGAGTCCTGTTGATGCTAAAAGTGAGGTGGAAGGTGGTGTATGGCATGGGTAGTGGATGAATGAGGTGGATGGTGCTAGGCATGCATTGGCCGTGATGGCACTTTTCCCTACATGCATTGGTGTAGAAAGAGGTGAGAGTGAGGTGGCATGATGATGTGGATGGATAAGGTCTAGGATTGGTGGGTGGGTTAATGTGGCAATTTGGATAACATGCATGGATGGATGATGTGGCAATAGGCATGGGTTAGTGTAATGATGAGTTATGAGTGCATGGGGAGCGCCTCCTCCTCACATGTGCTAGAGACTTATTTTGTCGTTTTGTGGTTGTCTCATGTGGAGTGGGCTTTAAAGCTTCTAGAAGTGGTCCTAATCTCACATGGGCCCAATTCGAAGGGTTGCTTGTTCAACAAGGTATGCGATTTGGGTCATGGATTCAACGGGCTGTATCTCACCAATGGAGTGTCGGATTGATGCACGGGTGGCACCTCCGCACTCGTGGTAGCGATGCGGTCGATATACATAGGTCTCGGGCACAACGGGCATCGGTCGTCCGGATGCCTGTCTTCATGCTCAAGTTCTACCGTCTACGGATCGGGCCATTTGGAACACATGTGACTGTGAGGCGATACTAAGGACCGGGGTCCTACGTATTTGTTTTGGATTGAGAATCTTGTTTAGCCAATTATTCCTAAGGCCCGATCCTTGGTAAGTGAACAAATCCCATCTCACTCATGGATAGATGACTTGGCCAAGCCAGAGTTGAGTCGTCCGAGTTGACTACAACTTAGTCAAGTCTTATCCGATTCGACACCATAAGTCAGTATTAAGAACAGAGGGTGACTTGGCTTGACTCACTCCCCATCTCAACTGAGTCATGACTCGACTCAAGGTTGAACAAGTTGGTTAGAGTCACCAAGTCAAGAAACCATGATTTCACTACCTCGACCCAAGTCATTTTAGGCCTTTCTTTCATCATTCTTTTAAGCCCTTCATTCTTAATCAAAGTTCCCCTCCTTTGGTCCTTGTTGCATATGACTAAGACATCCCTATTTGCTCTCCATGATTTTATCTCTAACTGGGATTATGTCCACGTTCCTTTGGATGACCTCACTTTTAATTCTATTCTTCTAGCTTTCCAACACCTATTCTTCTAGTCTTCTCATGCACACATAATTGCCTTTGAAGTGCCTAGCGTAACCCCTAAAAGCCATCAAGTAGTTGTCCTATACAAATTTTACATCATCAAAATAATTTAGTTTGTGTCCCAATTTGAAAGCTCAATATTATCAATGGACTAGTGCTAGGTGGAAAATTTGATGGGTTGGGTTTTGCCGAGCCATGAGGCCCATGTGGTGGATCTAGTCTTGAGTTGTAGGAAATACCTTGCGCCTATTTCTTTTGCTAGAGAATGTGATGGAAAGTGCTTTTCCTTTTCAAATTCTAATATTAGGTTGATGTTAAATAAGAGGGAAACCTCTTTTTTCACCAATTGACTTTTTGAAAGAAAAATGTTTTACTAACTTGTTAAGGGAAGGAAATCGATTTCATTCTCCTTGTGTGTTATTATTATTATTATTATTTTTGTTTCTCGAACAAAGAAATTATCATATCAAAGAAAAATTGTTTTCCTTCCTTACTTTTTCCTCTGTTTACCCTTGTAGACATCTGTGTATAGGCTTGTTGGGCCTTTGGGTTGTGGGCCTTTGGTTCTTGGGTTATTTCTTTTAATTTATTTATGTTTTCCTCTTTTGCTCTCCTTTCTCTCTTTAAGTTCTAAGGGCATATTTGTAATTGAACATCTCCACATTATAAATAAAGGTTGGATGTCCAGCCCTATAGTGCTTTTCTTCTTTCTCAAATTCTTTTCTTCTTTGACATGGTATCAGAGCAAGGATAGCTCCCTCCTTGATCTCCCGTCTTCTTTTAGAGTTCTTCTTATGCTTCTTCTTCTTTTCTTCTCTCTCTCTCTCTCTCTCTCTCTCTCTCGGGAGTTTTGTTTGAGAGTTGTTGCTGCCTATTTCGCGATGTGATATGATTTTTCGAGGGATCTTGCAGCTGCTTCTGATTTTTGTGATGGGTTTCTGATTGTTGGGTTGTTGCTTTTTAGGTTTTTTAATCAAAATTTTGGAGTGTTTTTCTACCAGTTTTCTAAAAAAAAAAAACTGGTTGGGCAAATGAGGTTTGCTGGATTTACAGGTTGGGCATATTTTCATCAAGGTTTCTTCCAGTTTTCTCACAACCTTATTTTTATCGAGTAGGGTTTGCTGAAAACTTCTATTATGGTAGAATTTTTATTTTTTTATTTTATTTTATTTTATTTTTACCCTAACTTTTTAGCAATTAGGTAATTGAGTCTTGTTTTTCTGCTTGAAGATTGTTACGATTTATGAAGAGTAAGATATTGTTAAAATTTATGAAGACTATAAAGCTTTATTAGTTGTAAGATCCCTTTCTCTTCTTCTGTGAACTGTTTTGAAGCTCTTTTGGATTTTTTTAAGGGTTTTGCATGTCATTCTTCTAGCTATAGTTGATTATAGCAGTGACTTGGAATTGGTTAGTGTAAGGCCTTGATAATTATTATTCTTCTATTTGTTTGAGGTTTATTATGGTTGCATCTTCCACATTCTGAAACTGTCGATCCCATCAGCTCCAAAATGGAGAGGTTAGTTATTTATTCTAAGAATCTCGGGTTATAGATTACAACATATAAACTTGAGTCTAGCAATTACTTTTGTGGTCAAAAGTTGTTGAGATGTTTGTTGCAGGAAAACAAAAGTTGGGATATATAACTGACAATATATCAGAAGCACCTAAGACTGATCTCTCATATGGTGATGGAAATTTTATTGATTATATCCCGCTCTTGAATTCTATGGAACCAGAGCTTGATGGAGGTCCTTTTTACGATTCACTACACATGAGATTTGGTTGATGCCTGGTGAATTGTATGCTGATCAGAACAATATGAGCTGCATTTATAATATTTAATCAAGAGATTACTCATTTAAGACAATAAGAGATCGGTGTCTAATTATTATGCCAAGATGCGTGGTTTGCGGTAGGAATTGTTTTTCTTGGATGATGTTCAATTTGAGTGTTCCACAGATGCAGAAGCATATAAAAGAAATATTGAGAAGAAAATGATTTTTTAATTACTTACAAGTCTTAATCTTGAGTTTGAACTTTTCCACGCTCAGATTCTTGGCTCACCCTTTTTATTGTCACTTAATAGTGTATATGCTTTTCTGTTGCGTGGTGAGAAGCATTGGGCTGCTATGAGATCAACTGTGGTTGAAAAATCTTCTCTGATGATAGGATTAAGAAATTTTGATAATGTTGGTGTTGGCCGTGGTAGAGGCACACGAAGAGGAGGTCAAAGTCTAGGTCATGGCCGTAGTAGAGACACATGAAGAGGAGGTCAAGGTCGAGTTTGTGGCCGTGGTCTTGGTTGTGGTTGTAGTATGGATTGATTATGTACTTATTATAGTAGACGTGGACATTCTGTTGATTATTGTTGGGTCATCATGGTTGACCTTTAGGTTGAGCAACTAATTCTGTAGCTTTATATGGCAAGGATTCTCAAATTATTGTTAGGGACACGATACCAAGGTGTCCAAAATTGGTTACATTTTGGCCGTAATGGCCGATACGTAATGGTAATGGCCATACCGTTATGTGATACAGTTAGTGTTTCAAATAACGATAATATCGGCCGATGAACCCTCTTTGTTTAAAAAATGGCTTCGGAAGCCCTTTTACAAGGACACGAATTGGGTATTTCCCCCACCAGGTCTAGTTAGAGACGGACAGTCCTATCAGGGGCTTTATGGGGCCCACCTTGATGTATATGTTTTATCCAATCCGCCAATCTATTCTGGACGGTCATTTTAGGACATGATTCCAAAAATGAGACATATCAAAGGCTAAAGTGGACCACGCCACAGGAAGCAATGCAGATTGAACGCTTACCATTGGAATCTTCTTAGGGCCCACTGTGATGTTTATTTGCCATCCAACATGTTCATAAGGTCACATAGACCTAGATAAAGGTAAAAAGTAAATATCAATTTGATCCAAAACTTTTGTTGTTGCAAAAAAGTTTTCAATGGTATGTGTTCAATCTCCACTGCTTCATGTGGTGTGGTCCACTTAAGCCTTTAATCTGCCTCCTGTTTGGGACCACGCCCTACAATGGCCTGTGAAAATGGATGGATGGCATGGATAAAACATATATAACATGGTGGGCCCCATAGATCCCCTGACAAATCCGTCCATCTCTTGCTACGTCTTGGTGGGGGTAGTACTCAATCAACATCATTTTTATGGGAGCAGATTAGGTGTTACTTGGGTAATGCGGGCTATTACGCTTACGATGGGGCCCACCTTGATGATTTAGTTTATATCCACACCGTCCATCCATTTTTCCAAAAATTAAGCAGATCTAGATCTCAGGTGGACCACATCACATGAAATGGTGGTGATTGAGTGTCTCACCATTCTAAATTCCAAAGGGCCCATCGTAGGGTTTTCATAATGTTTATTTGCAATCCAACATGTTGATAATGTCAAGAAGATCGGGAAGAAGGGAAAACACAAAGATCATCTTGATCCTAAACTTTTGTGACCCAAAAAAAGTTTTTAATGGTCATTCATCTCTGTTTCTAGTGGTATGGTCCACTTGAGATTTGGATCTTCTTAAGGCTTGGGATCGCACTGTAAAATGAGATGGAAAAACAGATGAACAACATGGATATACAAAAACTACATCAAGGTGGCCCACACACGGTTAGATTAACATCCA
Source organism: Magnolia sinica (assembly GCF_029962835.1). Lineage (NCBI taxonomy): Eukaryota > Viridiplantae > Streptophyta > Magnoliopsida > Magnoliales > Magnoliaceae > Magnolia > Magnolia sinica. Next base: position 14,033,848 of record NC_080586.1, read on the forward strand.
CTAAAGTGTTACCCGGGTAACAACTAATCCACTCCTCCTTTTAGGTGTGACTTTTGTGCGAGCAGTCGCAATCTCGAGTCTACATGCTCTGTGGGCCCTACTATGATGTCATGTGTTTTATCCACACCGTCCATCTATTTTGGATGATCAGTTTAGGGCATGTGCTGAAAATTGAGTTAGATCCACATTTCAAGTGAACCACACTAAAAAAACAGTGGTAATTTAATGCTTAACATTAAAAACTTATTTGGCCCATGGTAACATTTATTTGCTATCCAACCACTTTTTAGGGGCCGATGATTTATCACATAAGATTTGGATGAAGAAAAAGCCAAATATCAGCTTGAATGAAACTTTTGTGGCCCCCCAAAAGTTTTTAATGGTGGCCATTGAATGACCATTTTTTTGTGTGGTGTGGTTCGCCTCATATTTGAATTTGCCTCATTTTTTGGCCCATGCCCGAAAATTATTTACCAAAATGAATTGATGGTGTAGATACACCATATTAGATCGAGGTGGCCCCGCGGTTAGGGTCCCACCCAATGCGATGGTCGGCCATGATTAGTGGAAGTAGATTGCGTAGTGGGCTTAGATTTTGGGAAGCCGACTAAACTCTTTGGGGCCCACCTTGATGTATGTGTTGCATATCCATGCTGTCCATTTATTTGGGCTGCTTATTTTATGGCATGGTCCCAAAAATGAAGCAAATACAAGTTTCAAGTGAACCATACTACAAGAAACAGTGGTCAATGATCTCCCACCATTAAAAACTTCCTAGGGTCCATTGTAATGGTTATTAACCATCCAACCTGTTGATAAGTTCATGCAGACTTTGGATGAAAGGAAAAAAACAAATATCAGCTTGATCTAAAAAAATTGTGGCCCACGTCCACCCAAAATTTGTATCTACATATTTTTCTTTTTCTTTGTTGCTTTTGAATAAATTAATTGTGTTTTCATACATGTCTTGATACGTTTATAAGTGTTATGCATTCAATTTGAATATAGTTGCATTAGTTCAATTAGATAACGCATAACTTAGGACCTTATACAAAGTAGACCTATTATATGCACTTCTTTTTCAAGATGTTATGATTTTAAAGTGTATATTAATGTATTTATTAACAATCCTTGAAGTTTCATTGAAAAATTCAACCATTTTCCCAATGTTTCCCCATGTTTCCCAAAAAGTGCGATAAATCACCCGATACAAACGATATGTCCCGTGCGATAACCAATACGTATCTGTATCCCAAGTGTGCAATACATAGCATGATACTGATATTTTGAATACTGGATACAAGGCTGAATCGGTAATGTTTCAAAAATAGAAGCATAATGGCCGTTACCCCCATAACATTTCACCTAAAAAGGAACTTTCCTTCTTCTTCTATCTTCTTAAAATACAAAAAAGAAAAAGAGACGTACTTCTTCTTGGGGACGATTTTTCTTCTTCTTTCTCCTCTTCTCCTTTGCCCACTCTCTCTCTCTCTCTCTCTCTCTCTCTCTCTCTCCCTCTCTCTCCCTCTTAGGGTTTCAAACTCGAAGGGAGAGAGATTTCCATGTGCCTCTCTCTCTCTCCCCGCCCCATTTACGAAGACCCCCCCCAAATTATAAAGCCCAAGGAGGACTTAGATTGCGTGGTTTAGCACGCCTCAGCGAAGTGTTGACATGGTAAAGTTATGTGGCCCCAATGTGATTTATGTGTTGTATCCACACCATTCATCCATTTTTCGAGATCATTTTAGGGCATCAGCCCAAAAATGACTTAGATCCAAAGCTCAAGTCGACCACACTTAAAAATAGTGAGAATTAGATCCCTACCAATGAAAACTTCTTAGGGCCACAAAAGTTTTGGATCAAGCTGATATTTGCGTTTTCTCGCATTTAGGTCTTTGTGACCTTATGAATATGTTGGATGCCAAATAAACATGAAACATCATGGTGGGCCCTAGGAAGGTTTCAACGTTGGGTGTTATTGTCCCCACTACTTTCTGTGGTGTGGACCGTGTGGTCCACTTGATCTTTGGGTCAATGTCTTTTTTTTTTTTTTTGGATCATGACCTAAAATGATTTGGAAAAATGGATGGATGGTGTGGACATAACACATACAACACGTTGGGGCCCATAGAACTTCGCCACGTCACTACACAATTCAAGTCTCCTCTCTCTTTTCATCATTTATGAGGAAAATCCCTTCTTTTCAAGTCAAACCAGGCCAACATGGCTATATATATATATATTATACACACACACACACACACACACACACTATGCGCTCGACCTCACGATAAGCTCCCGTGAGGTCGAGCTGTGTGGGCCCCACTGTGATGCGTGTCGACCATCAACACCGTGCATTTGATGGGTCCCCTCTAAATTATGGGATATCCCAAAAATCAGCCGTATACGGAACTCAGGTGGGCCATACCATCTAAAATCATGTGAAGACATCGTTAAAACATATAAAAGCACTTGGTGGGGCCCACCTGAGTTTTGAATGCTGCTGAAACTTGGTCTGAACCCTCATCCAAGTGGGACACACATAATGGATGGGCTGGATTTGCAAACCACATCTCGGTGGGCCCAAAAAATGATTATGAATGTTTTAATGGTGCACGGCCCCTCCCCACTTTTGTATGTGGTGTGGCCCACACAAGTCACGGATTGACTTGATTTTTGAGACCTAGGCCCACGATGGAATGGTGCATCTGACTGATGGGGTAGATTTTCGACACTCATCACGGTGGGCCCCACACAGCTCGACCTCATGGGACGTTCCCATTAGCTCGAGCACATGGTACTTTTTCCCTATATATATATATATATATATATATATATATATATATATATATATATATATATATATATATATATATAGGTTGATTGATCCAAAACGTTGTTGGTCCGAAGAAGTTTTTAATGGTGGGAATTCAATCACTACTATGTGGCCCACCTGAGAGTTGGATCTACCTCAAGTTTAGGACCATGCCTAAAATGAGTTGGCAAAACGGATGGACGGAATGGGTATACAACACATACATTGAGGTGGGCCTCACATTCAGGGTTCTAAAAATTATACATGAGGCATGTATTAACTTAAAATTAACCAATTAAATTATGGGACCGTTGTTGCCAAGTCATAATCCCAAAATCAAATTGTTTGAACAATTTTAACCATTAATTTGCAGATACTTGTTTTCTGAAATAGAATCATTTGATGTTTTTCATTCTTCACCGTCCAATAAATGTCCATCGATCCATTAGTGGGATTAATTGTTAATAGACTGCATAAATTTTAGGCTGATTTGGGGTATTGAGTGGCCCGCCAAATCAATGATACTATTCACTTGAATTTAAATTTAATTTTTTCTTTAGATCTATTGGAGAAAATGATATTAGATTGTTAGGTATAAGAATTACATGATAGGACATAAAAGTTTTTGGACTTTTCATGTTAAAATAAAATGTACGTGAGTCACGAGGTATGTAATACACCAATATTGTAAATAATTGTAAAACCTGTAAACGTGAGATGTTTTGGCATTATATTCATTTTAACAAATTTATCATTGATATTATGTAGTTCGAAAATTAAATATAGAAGTTTTGCAGTCAATCCTAGGTTTTCATGTTCATAATTTCATTAGACAACTCAATACAACATTCTCACAAAAGAGCGGACTGTTACATCACCATAAACATGTTCAAAACAAAAAACGAATACATGTTTGGAATATTTAGATTATGCTAGACAGAGATGGGGAACTCCTTGATGATCCTCACATGTGCTAGTGCTTGGTTTGCGGTTGATATATTTGACTATTATCTACCTGGATCTCCTGCAGTGAGTTTGATTAGTCAGTTCGTGCATGCTCCTCATTTTGGACACCTTCAAGTAATTCATCGCATTTTATACTATATTAAATCCTCTGGGATGCAGCATCCTATTTAGTTCTCATAATAATCTTGATATTTTAGGATATTCTAATGCAAATTGGGTGGGATCACTAGATGATTGACGCTCTACAATAGGTTATTGTACTTTTTTGGAGGTAATTTAGTTACCTAGAAGACTTAAAGGCAAATAGTTATTGTTCGGTCCAGTGCCAAGGGAGAGTATTGTGCTATGGCGAATACTGTATGTGAAATTATGTGGTTGAAAAGTTTTATAATTGAATTGGGAATTCCTATGAAGACACTTGTGCTTATGTATTGTGACAATCAAGCTACCGTATATATAGCTTCTAATCCTGTTTTTCATGAGTGGACAGTATATTAAATTGATTGTTACTTTATTCATGAGAAGATTGTTGTTAGCATTATTTCAACTCTGTTGTTTCGTCTTCTGCTAAATTAGTGGATATCTTCACTAAGACTCTTAGGGCCTGTTTGTTAACGCTGAATTTTTGCACTTAACGGGGAATTGGGAAAATGTTCCGTGATAGGAGTCTGGCTTAATGGTGAATGCGGAATGCGCTCCGTGAATTTTTCATTAAACAAAAATTTTTGCTTCCAAAATTACCCCTTTTCAAGTTGCTATGGCAATTTCTTCTCTTTAAATTGTTTACGCAATACAAAATCAACTTTTAACTGTGAAACTTCTTTATGCCCCACCATGATGTATGTGTTTCATCCATTCCAGTCATCCATTTTTAAAGATCATTTTAGGCCTTGATACCAAAAATGAGAGGAATATAAATCTCGGGTGGGCCATACCACGGGAAAACAATAGTGATTGGATATCCACCATTAAAATTCTCCTAAGGCCCAATGTACTGTTTATTTGACATCCAATCTGTTGATTAGGTCATATAGACCTAGATGAATGGACAAAGCAAAGATTAGCTTGATCTAAAACTTTTATAGCCCCCAAAAAGTTTTTAATGGTCGATGTTCATTCAACACCGTTTTCCTGTAATGTGGTCCACTTGAGATTGTGATATACCTCATTTTTGGTCTCATACCATAAAATGATCTAGAAACATAGATGGACGGCATGGATGAAACACATACATCATGGTGGGGCCCACATAGCACTGACCATCAGCCATTGGCTGGTGGCAAGGGAGTAGCCCATCTGTTTCCACGGACGCGGATTGGATATTGACAGGTTGAGTAGCGACACTCGCTTACTGAAGTTACGTCACCAAGTTATGTGGGCCCCATGATGACGTATTTTTTGTATCCACACCGTCCATCCATTTGGAAATATAATTTTAGGTAAAGATCCAAAGAGTGAGTCAAATCCAAAGCTCCAGTGGACCTCACCACAGAAAACAGTGAGGAGAGTGACGCCCACCATTAAAAACTTAAATAGGCCACAAAAGTTTTTGATCAAGCTGATATTTGTTTTTTTTCCCTTCTTTCATGTCTGTGTTAACTTGTGAACAGGTTGGATTTCAAATAAAAATCAACGGTAGGCATCAGTCTCGCCACTATTTTTTATGGTGGGGTCAACTACATATTTGGATCTGCCTCATTCTTCAACTCATGCTCTAAAATTAAATCTCCAAATAGATGGACGGTGTAGATAAAGCACATACATCATAGTGGGCCCATGGAACTTGATGACGTCACTTCGGTAGCGAATCTCGCTATTCAACCTGTCAGTAGCTAATCCGCGTCCAAATAGGATGCAGATCGGTTGGTGTACCTCACACTAGCCATATGGCTGCTGTATTGACGTCAGCAAGTTTTGTGGGCCCCATCATGAGGTATGTGTTATATCCAAACCATCCATCCATTTGGCGAGCTCTTATTAAAGCTTGAGACGAAAAATAAGCTGCAAAAAGCAGCAGGGGATTGAATGTCTACCATTGAAACCCTTTTTAGGGTCACGGAAGTTTTGGATCAATATGATTTTTCCCCCCCTCTTTATATAGGTATTTGTGACCTTATGAACATATTGGATGGAAAATAAACTTAAATAGGCCATAAAAGTTTTGGATCAATATGTTTTCACTTCATCCAATTGGGAATGACCTCATAAATGGTTTGGATAGCATATAAATATAAAGTGGGCCTTATTTGAAGGTTTTGTTGCTACTGGTGTTCAATCCTATACAACACAAAGCAATCTTCCCGCTAAGAGGAATTGAGGGCCGTATGATGATATTTTAGTTTTTTATTAAGTATTTTAGTTTATTTGAATTAAATATATTGATTTTATTTTCATTTAATAAAAAATAATTTCTTTATAATGTAAAACATTTCCAAACGAGAGATGGCGGCAAATGTTTCAAATTAACATATTTCAGACATTTAAGATGTTTGTTACAAACAATTTGTTTCAGATTCAGTACTTAATTTTTAGACTTCAGCCATAATTATCAAACAAGTTTTTTTACTTTAGATTTCAAATTCAGGCTTTAGATTTCAGATTCAGGCTTCAGATTTCAGATTCGGTCTTTAGGCTTCAGATTTAACAAACGGGGCCTTACTGCGGAAGTTGGATAACATATTCTTGGCCAGCTGGGTATGATTAATATCGATGCCTCAGCTTAAGGGGGAATGTAGACATCTATATATGGGTCTTTGGGTTATTTCTCTTTTAGTTATTTATGTTTTCTTCTTTTGCCCCCCTCCCTTTTTTTCTCTTTTAAGTGCTAAAGGCATTTTGTAATTTAACATTTCCACATATTATAAATAAGGTTTGGAAGTCCAGTGCTACAGTGTTTTTTCTTCTTTCTCAAATTCTTTACTTCTCTGACAAAGTACTAGGGTACATTTTTAATTGAACATCTCCACTTATTATAAATAAGAGTTGGATGTCCAGCCCTATGGTGCCTTTCTTCTTTCTCAAATTCTTTTATTCTTTGGCAACCCTCAATCTAAACAGGTCCTTATGGAAAGCGGCTTCCTATGCTTCCAAGAGATGTTTGACTGCATTGCTCCTACAAACATTTTTACTACATGCACTCCTGCATGAACGAATTAAAAAAATGTTAGAAATAAACAATCAATATCATTTCATAATTTTCCATATTTTTAAATTGTTTTTAACACTATTTTATTAATAAATATTTAATTCACTAATATATTTCCGAAATTATATAATATATCAACATATAATGCACTAATTTATACTGTTATGATATGTACTTCAGTGCTTTTTGTTAAAAAATAATTTTGAAACCAATATATTTTTTTAAAACTTTTGTTTTCGAAAAAGAAAAGAGTGTGGCCAATCAATAGATCAGCCTATACTCATCAAAATACATATAGATCATCCAATTTTTCTGATAGTCATATTTCAAAAAAAGATTTTTTCATCATTATTTTACCATTATTAATTAAAAAGTATTTTTTTCTGAAAATTTGAGAAATTGTGGTTAATCCATAGATTGGGTGTTATATGATTTTGGACACTCTACTTGCATTCTAAATGGGTGAAATTTGAAGATTTTTGGATTTCTTGATATAGGATAAAGTCAGGGACAATCTCATGGATGGATGGGATTGAAAGAAATTAGGCCAGAAAGTTTGATCCAGGATCTAGCTAACATTATTGCTTTGCCACAACTTGCAACCGGTTATTTGTTTCGCATGTACAATATGTGGTTGGAAAGCTCTACATCCTGCCTAATACCAAAGCCCATTGGCCCCTAAACGGTTTCACAAAATTCAATCATTTTGGGGTCAAATCTGAGTTTTAAGTCAAAATTTATTGTTTTTAGTAACTTGCAGTTTTTGCTATTTTAGTAGTTTTAGGGTTTGATGAATCCTGAAATCACTTAAGGTCTTTGTATCAAGTCTTCTAGGAGAGTTTGAGTGGGATTAGAAGAATTTACTATTTTTAGTAAGTTACTATTTTAGGCAAGTATACTATTTTGGGATGATATAAACTTAGGGCTTATATGAGTCATATTAATGGCATCGTAAATGGACTTCATTCATTACTATCAATTTTATTTTCTTTTTAGAGGTTTTTAACCTTGTGGATTCGAGGTTCATGTTAGAGGAAGAAGAGGTTCATCTCTTCCTACCCCTTTCCACCATGCACCCGCTGCGCCATTTTCCTAATTTCATCCCCCCTTTTTTTGAAAATTCAATTTCTTCCATTTCCACCCTTCAATTTGAAAATGCTAGTCTAAAACCTATGTCAATGTATGCAAAACATCCATAGATATGAATTTCTAACTTGTTTATACCCAAGCTGTATCAAAGAAATGAAAATAAAGAAGCAAAACCAAAATTTCTCACCAAATGAGTTCCAGCCCGTTTTTGCTCTTTGATTGCATTTTCTCCCAAAACAACTCAAATGGAGTTGCCGAACTCCTCCCATGGACAATTCTTCCAAAAGATTTGAGGAAAAGAGTTTTTTTTTGTGTGTGTGTGTGTGTGTGTGTGTGTGTGTAGGTTTTATGATTTTTTCTATTCTCCCCCTCTTGTGCTACCCTCTATCGTTGATATGTATCAATGTTATTGACGATACGGGGGAATATGCATAGAGGTTCTTGGCCAATATTATTGATTTTTAAAGATGTTCTAGGTGAATTTTCAAATTCCCCTTATACCTTGTATTTTTTTGTTTGGGGGGGGGGGGGGGGTTTGGGGGAAGAATATAATTTTGTTTTGCTGATGTTACTGATACAGAGAACACTGGTTGGGCCTGCTTCTTCCCTGCTTCATGCATCTTGTTTCTAGATTGGCAATTATACTAAGTCTTATATCATAAAAATGCATGTTATAATTTTCTTCATGGAAGGTACATTGGTCAATTATTTGCTATACTTTTTATTCTTTTTAGTGTTACAAAGCTTACAAGAGAATTACGAGCAAGCTCTACGAAGAGATGATGTGAAAGCAGTTGTTCTTACAGGTAAATCAAAGAATTTTGTATCCTTTCATCTTTTGTAAGGAAGAAGGTAATTATCTCAGGTGTGAAGCTTACAGCTTGAGTCAATTGAGCAGGTTCGAAGGAAAAATTTTCTGGAGGTGCGGATCTCACCACTTTTGTTGGAGAAAGTGGAAAGGGTATGAATATATTTCATGTGCTTCAAATTCTACAACGTGTTGCTACAATTTCTCATCAAATTTTTATATGTGTATCCCACAGGGAATCAACAAAAGATTGGTTATTTATCAATAGATGTTTTAACCGACACTTTTGAAGGTACTTGGTTTTCATCTTCATTCTCCCTATCAGTAATTATTTGGTTAGTACTGGAGCAGATATGTGTTGACCATCTCCATGGTTGTTTACTTCTCAGCTGCAAGAAAGCCTTCAGTGGCAGCAATTGATGGTTTTGCATTTGGTGGTGGACTGGAGGTTGCAATGGTATATACTGTGACTCTGTTGTATTTATTATTTCTCTGTTATGTACCGTGACCTATGGTCTAACTGAAACTATGGCCCTTGCTAGAATGGAATGACGGAAAAGGATTAATGTAGCTGACCCCAATTGTTTGGGATAAGGCTTAATGCTGATGATGTTGATGATTGAGATGTCTTTGTTTGAGGTGATGGTTCTTACCATAACAGGTTTGCCATGCACGTATTTCTACCTCTAATGCTCAACTAGGCCAGACCGAGCTTCACTTTGGACTTATTCCTGCACTTGGAGGTATGGCTGTATGAAGTATTCAGTATTAAAGTTTAGTATAATGGATCTTTTTTTCTTTTTTCTTTCTTTGTTTATTTATTGTTGACATGTTATTATGGACAGGACATATCCGTATTTGGCAGATGATAGGGTATGTCAGTATGTTGTTTCCATGTTCTGCACCACATATTTCAACAATGTACAATATTTCTGTGACAGTTGAATCCAACCAACACCATCATCAAAGCGCCTCTTGGGTTTTGAATACTGTACCTATCTTTAGAGAGTATTCCAAACGATTCCCCCTTATAATTAAAGACAACTTCATAATCTGAGCCTTACCCTAACTCTGCCAGTGGGAATTATTGTGTGCTCATTGCCGGTCCCAGGCCTAGATAAAGGAGGGTTGTGTCAAGTGACTCAAGTTGGCTGCTGGCATCAAACTTCCACAACAGCTTTTTCTCATGAATCCTGACAATCTGACCATCTTTTCCTGAAATTTCAGAAATCTTAGAGTATTATTGGGTAGTGGAGATTAATGCTGTAAAAAAAATGAAATCTCTATAAGAGTTTTTGCTAAAATGGCAATCCACTTACATTGTTATTGGCTCATTTAAGACCTTTCTTTTTCTTTTTCTTTGGTGGCTATGACATGAAGTTTGATCCTGTGAATCCAGAGACCCTTATGGTCACTGCCCAGCTGCTGATTATTGATAAGCTTTATCTGTCCCGTTTAAACTTTCTGATGTAAATGCATTTGTTAGTGTCATTTGGCAAGTCTTCAAGGCGCAAAGATGCCCATTTGTTGGCATTCTACCATTCTAGATCAGAAAGCACACTTAAACAATTTTGATGAATACGACCTAACTTCATAGACACATTTAAATGAACGAGACACTTTTACAAGGCCGAACACTGCACTTCATTACTAGTTCACCATAACACGTACCTCCTATGCATCAAGCATCTGAAGTATAAAAAAATTCTTTCATTTCCCTTGAGGTTTATATTTCTAACATATAAAAGTAAAGGTGTGAAATTATGAACTCCTCCAAAGATGTTCAGTTTGCCAATTATTTCTAATTTTGAAACCAAACATGCTGTTGTTACTAACATCCAAAAACTTTTTTTTTTGGGCAAGTAACATACAAAGATAAGTTGATTTACTTGACTGATTTTTTTCCTGGATGGCAAATCTCAGGATTTTATTTAAACAAGGCAAAGGAGAAAGAAAAAAAATGAAGGACAGGTGCCTAACCAAAATCCTATCCCCCAGAAGATAGAAAAACAATACACGTGACTCCTAGGGCCCCTATCCAATTGATATACTCAACCTAAAACATTTGGAGCATGGCAATAAAATTTATTCATCTAAGTGGCTTCACAATCAATATCTTTGAATGGTACCTCATCATTGAATATTTTATATTATCCTCAACCCAGTTTTTTTGTTAGACAACCTTCTAAAAACACTCAGCTGAAAGAAATAAATTTGGCCCTGGATGACATTGAACCTTTGTTTTGCTTTATCCATAATGACTGAAAGCCCAATCGTCATTGGGTTCTTCCTCTTGGATGAAATAGGAATTCGACCTATATTTTTTCCTAGTCAGGTTGAAAAAATTTCGTACATGAAACTTCTATAGTCACCAGAAAAGTTCCATTCATTAGAATATGCTTAGACTCAGCCATAGAGGTTTTCTTTACAGAGCTCCGAGGGCACATAGGGTCACTTTTTCTTCAATTATTCACTCTAGATGACTGGAGGGTTTTAGGTATTCTATATCTTCCATCAATAGTTTTTAAGTGTCAGGGCTGTTTTAGTCATTTTACATGTCATTGTGTTTTAAGCATGCATGTTCCTATTTGTAGCACCCCAAACTTTTCAATACCCGAGTATTAAAAGTTCTCGAGCGTTACCATAAGATTCCACCTATTATGTACATGTGTACGGTACCAATCTAGTTAACCTAACCTTACATCTACTTCCCAACGTGAATCTAACCATTGGGAATAGCCTCTATTCACAGATCGAGCCATCTGACCATTGATTTTAAGACAAGACCAACCACCATGTGATTTGACGTACGTGCCTTCCCATAAACATAATTGGCAAAATACTCTTTATCCGTGATGACTTAGATATAAGTTCGTTTGTGAGAAATGCCTAGAAAGGTGCATTCAAACTTATAGAACCATTATATTTTACAAAACTCTTGGATCAGTAATAATTATGAAAATGTCATTAACATAGACTGTAAATTCTAAATCACATGGTTCTCCTAAACCGTTTCATGCAAAACTTCATATCAAGCCTAATTATCATAAATTAACCGTACATATAAAATTTCGGCCATTGGATCAGCAAGATCAATGGTTAAAATGAATATTCACTTGAGGGTGGCCCACTTGAACTTTGGACCTGCCCGATCTCTGACTAGGGGTCCCATTTTGACCCTAATATGGGCTGACAAAATGAATGGACGGAGTAGATTTCTCAAAAACATCACTGTGGGCCCCACAATCAACCTCGAGCATACATGGCATAGGTGCACCGGCAGTGCACTGGACTGAAAATCGGGTCAAACCGTGTTTGACCCGATAAATCTCCAAAGGAGTCGTCCTCCTTCCTGCTTCCCGCCTTAGGGTGTTTTAAACGCACGACGTCCGTCTGGACGTGATTGAACCCACCATCAAAGACCCACCTTGATGATCTGAACCGTCCATCAGATAGAGCTGATGGACCCAACCAAAACCATGTAGGTCCCACAGGTGTATGCACACAGGTGTGCGCACCACTCCTCGCAACTTCACCTTCTATTCAAGATTCCCGCATGCGGGATTTGAATTTGATTGCATAAAAAACATGCAGTGGGACCCACCACCATGAAGCTATGAATGGATCCAAGCTATTCATCGTCACCCATCATCAGTCCTCACCCACCATCACTGATCACGGTGGAACGACTGTTTCACATAGGAAAAGAAAGAAAGATTGCGGCCACGTCCGGCAACCACGCGAATCGCGCGGTGCGTAAATCCTTCCACCTTGAATCACGACTCCCGCAAACAGTGGAGGAGTGATCGGATCTGTTACAAGCATGAAAGAAGAGAAAAACTTCCTAACTTCACCGACTTTCACGACCGTCTCCACCGGTTTCACGCCGCTGTGCGGAAGAATCATCCTCGCAGCAATCTCCGGATCTTGCACCGACCGTAGATCCAATGGGCTAGAGAACATCCCACGGTCAATCCGACCCACCTGTAGAAGTCCAAATATGAAGGAAACACACCGATATCAGTCCACCATTGAAATCGACGGTAATTCTCCACCTAACTGGACCGTTCGATCAGTAGTCCGAAGACAATCTACTGATGGGCCATTGGACGTCCAGTAGCTAGATAGATCGGAAAGGAAGGAGATCCGAAAAGAAAGGAAGATCCCAGCCACGCTGCTCTACGTAAACCGGATCTGCCCTTCCACTCTACGCAACCAGAGCTACGTAAGAAGTTTCCAGAATCAGTCAGCATAAGGAAATACGGATTCGGACCGGCTATAAAAAGCCCTGTTCGTTCCACGAGAAAGAAAAACAGGAAAGAAAAAGAGAGAAATAAGTTGTGGGAGAGAAGAAAGAAGAGAAATCGTTGTTCGATTTCAAGGAAGAGAGAGAGAAAGGGAGATAAGTGTAGGAGCGAGAAGAGGGACCACCATAAGCTCTATACGACCAGGTGAGGACTACCATAAGCTCTACATGATTAGGTGAATTCCCGTACGTCTAAAATTGGTACAGACAGTTACCCTAAAGAAATTCAACATAACCTAGATGAAATTGTATTTTTCTCACTACTGAACTTAGTTGATATTCAACTTAATCCAGGTGAACTAGAACAGGATCTGACCATAAAGAAAGTCCTAGAATATCAGCAAACTAAAGGTGAGAATCCTTCCTTTAAATTTTGCAATATGATTGATTCTGCCTCTTTTATCTATTTCAAAGGTAGTTTATTGTTTATAGCCTCCATTTGGAGCATCACCATAGAAATTCATATCATTTTGTTGTCCTGCAAGTGTCGTGTCGGGCATCCCATCTCAGACAATCATCATAAATTTGTGGGCGTAATGCGTTACGGGTAATGGCCCTCTTGGTCTGCACATAATTCCGTGGGTGGGTTGGCGTGGTGCACAATCGATGTAAGTAAAATGTCATGCGTGTTACATCACTTCTCGGGATTGGATGTCGCAAATAGTCTCTCCATGAACACATCGTGTTACGTAAATCCCCCAACTGCGTCGTTGTGTCACCTTGAGGCATTCGCATAAAGCCACGATAACGTGGGACACGCCGGTGAATCTCCATAGTGTGAGAATGCGGGGCGAGTCAGATGTATTGAGTTGCCTTCCACATTGTGATTATGATTGCTGAGTGTGATGGATCGCATATATTTTGTTAGGCATGCATCCCATATAGAACACTGCACATATCGATGCCCTTGTATATGTGGAGTATGAGGTGTATCGATGCCCCTTTCATCCTTATGATTCATGTTAACTGCATTGTAAATTGTAAAGGAGTGACCATTACTATGAGTAGGGCATTGACCCTCTCCAACCGTATAGATGATGCAGGTGACGTACAGATTGAAGACCTAGAGGACCATCTCCCTATGGAAGATTATGCTGAAAGAATAAGAAGATAGTTTTATGATTTAATTTTATACTTCCACTGCGAACTCGATAAATGTAATAAGTTCCCATTGAGAGGGCATTTGATTATTTACTGAATTCTTTTACTCTGATGAAATAATCAATACAGTCGATTTTATTCTCGTGAATGTTACCTTCATGAATGCACTTGAATGTGATCTAAATGAAAAAAATAAAATAAAAAATGAGGTGCGATTTTTAAAGCATCTAATTTATACATTATTAACAACTGGTTTTCTTGAGCATGAGTATAAACTCTGGCCGTGAAAATTCGGGATGTTACACTATTGAACTGACAATGGGAGAATATATGATTTTTTTTTTAAAGGTAGTTTTCAAGTTGGCTATGTTGGGTTTGATGAATTTTCTCTCTGGAGTTCAAATTTTGACTTTTCATTTTTCGTACTCCTTCAAACTGGCCATCTTGTCTCATCTCAGGAACTCAGCGGCTACCACGCCTTGTGGGTCTTTCTAAGGCCCTGGAAATGATCTTGGTATGCTTTCATGATTATAGCATATACTCAAATATTTTCATATTTTCTTAGATTGATTCACCTTTTTTAATGAAAATAAGTCATAAATTTATCACATAAGCCCTCCTCTGTACAGATGTCAAAGCGAATAAAAGGAAAGGAAGCTCATGCCTTAGGTCTTGTGGATGACATAGCTTCACCAAATGAATTAGTAATGACGGCTCGTCGCTGGGCTTTGGATATTCTTGAGCGTAGAAGACCATGGGTTTTAAGTCTTTACAGAAATGACAAGTTAGAGCCTATTGGGGAGGCTAGGGAAATCCTCAAGTTTGCAAGGGCCCAGGTCCAAAAACAATCTCCCAATCTTCACCACCCATTGGTTTGCATTGACATCATTGAAGAGGGTATTGTTTCAGGCCCCCGTGCTGGACTTTGGAAGGCATGTATAGCTTCAGCTCTCTCTTCCAAGCTACATCTTACAGCTAACGTTAATTTGCGGGCTTGGTATAATTTGTCTGGCTTGGCAGGAGGTGGTGGAATTTCCAAAAATTGTTGCCTCTGATACATGCAAGAGCTTGCTCAACATCTTCTTTGCACAACGTGCAACCTCAAAGGTTTGAATGAATTTGTAGTAGATATTTGTCTGCATGTGAGTATCTGCATGCATGTGTGCTTGTCACGTGCTTGTGAATGCATGCTCATATGCATATACGTCTGGAAAGAAAATAAAGCCATCTTAATTTGATGAAATCTCATCATCTTATTGTTGTCGTCGTCATCCGTATGAATGTTTTTTTTTTCCCTCTTTGGTAAGTGAACATATTTGGTATGTGCACTGTTAATGGGCACTGTACTTGTTTCAGAAACTTTTGTATTACAGGTAATGTAGGAATGTAGGAAAGCAACCTCTTCAAGGTATATCATGTTTTAGACCTCATCGTTTTTTGTTTTTTTTTCCTTGGATGCTGAATTTCCTTGAAATCATACTGCGTGTTAAAATATTGTTGATTTTCTAAAAAAAGGGATCGATGGATACAATTCAGCAACATTTTTGGAAAGAATAACAGCAGGAGAGAGCTCAACCAGCTTAAATTTATACCATTTGTGAGATTTGTGTTATTCTCATGAAATAATTAGCAACCCCGAGCAATGTCACCTAAAAGGGGAAAATCTCCCGCATTTTACGTTCCAAAACGAGTGCCAGATTATGGGTCATTTTCTATCTAGATCACTATTTTTAGCGACCCAAATTAGTGCTTGTTAAGCTTGCTAGTGATTAAGTTAGTGCAAATTTATATTTACATAGTAGAGATTTATTCCTTTATTTATTTAGTTATAATATAACACTAACCATATGGGGTCTATAACAATAAATTTCATCATTTCATAAACAAATTGCAATATGAGTTCGTATATAAAACTATGTTGCATACACTGTATTGGAGTGATGCAGATGATCCTACCCATAGCATACCATGTATTGGAGGAAGTAGCATGTTGCATACCCATTCCCATACCACATACTAAAGCGACACATGATCTAGGTAACATTTACACCGAGCTTTGCCATTGTATTATTGATGAAACCAACGACTCTGTTGCCACCGTAGAGATAAATATCCTTCTGCATTGGTCTGAAAAAGAAAATTTCTTGCATGACTACACATTTCTAAAACGCACTTTCATCAGTCTTAATTTTGCAGGGTTATTTATTTATTTATTTATTTATGTCCTCATTTGAATATTGTGGTCCTCTGTGTGTGTACGTGCGTGTGTAAACACATGCTAACAGAAATACACATCTATTTATTCGCCTCTGTATTCATCAGTTTTTTGTTTCATCCTGTGTTACCTACAACAGGTTCCAGGGATCACTGACCTGGGTTTGTTGCCACGGAAAATAAATAAAATTGCCATTCTGGGTGGAGGATTGATGGGTTCTGGAATAGCAACCGCATTGATACTAAGCAACTATCCTGTGATCCTCAAAGAAGTAAATGAGAAGTTCCTAGAGGCCGGAATTGGTAGAATCAAAGGTGAGCATTGCATTACTGTTGCATTACGGTCATTTCATATGCATCCACATATTTGCAAGCCCTTGGAACCTAGATTATTTTTGGAAGCCACTATGTACACCATCCCCAATTGATAGATGCACCTTTTCTTTCTACTTTCAGTAATACATAGTACAACTTTGTACGATTGTATTTCCAAAAAAATAGAAATTAAAAAGGTGCATTTATCTGCCAGGGTGGGTACTGTAGATACCAATTCCTTTTTTTACTGCTGAAATTTGTATGCATGCAATGCTTACCTCTTTTGCAGCCAATTTGCAAAGTCGAGTCAAGAAAGGGAAATTGACTCAAGAGAAGTTTGAGAGAACTCTCTCTCTTCTCAAGGGTGCTCTTGACTATGAAAGCTTTAGAGATGTGGACATGGTCATCGAGGTTGATGCAAATAATGCTTCTATGTAGTTTTCTTACTTGTCCGAATTTTATTTATTGATCTTGGTTGTGTGGTGTGTTTGGGTACTCATTCTTGAAACAGGCTGTTATTGAAAACGTCTCTCTGAAGCAACAAATATTTGCAGATCTTGAAAAGTGTTGCCCTCCACATTGCATACTTGCTAGTAATACTTCTACAATTGACTTGAATTTAGTTGGTAAAAGGACAAAGTCTCATGATCGAATTGTTGGGGCACATTTCTTTAGGTACATATGATTCTAAGAGTTTACTGTGAATATGATCCAGACCATTTATTCAGCAGGTCCAACCATGAATTGGTCATAGACCCAAATTCAAAATGATTGGATGATCCTAACCTCTTGATTGCTGGCATTCGAATGGACAGTAAAGACAACTTGGTTATATATCACGTGAAATGAGGAAAAGTTCATTGATTGGAGGGTTAGGGTCATCCATACAAAGCAAATTTGGGTTTGTGGAGGAGCAATGGTGAGGCACACAGGACGGTTGGTTTGGATCATCTTACATGCGGTGTTCTTTGTTCCCTTCAATTTTGATCCAACTGATGTTTCCCTCTGTTTCAGTCCTGCTCATGTTATGCCACTCTTGGAAATAGTTCGTACAGAAAAGACATCTCCTCAAGTGATCGTTGACTTGCTAGATGTTGGGAAAAAGATCCATAAAACAGCTGTCGTGGTCAGAAATTGCACGGGTTTCGCTGTCAGTCGGATGTTTTTTCCTTGCTCACAATCAGCATTCTTATTGGTTTATCATGGTTTAGATGTCTATCAAATTGATCGTGCAGTTACCAAATTTGGAATGCCAATGGGCCCATTCAGGTATTTAGAAATCAAATCTTCAATTCAATGATCTAAAAATCATCCCTCTGCAATATCTAGAATATGATGCCTGGTCAGTAAGTCTATGGGGTTAGAATGTTTCCATACCATTCTTGGAAAATTCCATGGAGGAAAAAAAAATGAAAAGAAGAAGAAAAAGAAGAAGATGAATGCTTCCTAAGGAATATTTGTCTAAAGAGAAGTGTTTTTAGGATGGAGCAACACTTGGCAAAAATGTAACATGCTTAAGACTGTTCATCTGGTGGGCCACCATTTGGATGACCTGTAGTCTACTAATTATAGTTGTTGGACTACCCCGACGATCCAGTTGTGAGTTTGTGGATCACTGCTTATCCTTTGGAGCCAACAGTCCTTTTTCAGGCAACTGTTTGGATGGCTACCTTATTCCAATCACCTAGCTGTTTTAGATGTGCCCCATCCATACGGTAGCTCATGAAATCAATGGTCCTGCTCCCTATAAACACATACCATTTAAACAACAGTGATGTTTTAGAATGAACTTCTTAGATCCATGAAGTGCCCATTTCACAAGTAGCCATTCCTCTGCATTGATGAACTATGATCTTCCCTGCATTTGTGCAGAAGGGTCGATCTGGTTGGTTTTGGGGTAGCAATAGCAACCGCTATACAGTTCATTGAGAATTTTCCTGAAAGATGTTACAAATCGGTGCTAATTCCAATAATGTTTGAGGATAAGAGGGCAGGTAAGGGCAAATATGCCATTGCACATATTTAAAACTAGCAATTACTGTAACCCTTTCTTCTATTACAGTCATGTTGTCACTGTCTGTCATCTCCTCTAGACCCATTAAAGTTCTTATTGTTAAATAGTTACCCATTTCTGTGGCACTTTTCTCAGGTGAAGCTACTCGCAAAGGTTTCTATGTATATGATGATAAACGCAAGTCTAGTCCAGACCCTGAAGTAAAAAAATACATTGAGAAGTCAAGGAGCATTGTTGGTATTACTGTTGATCCCAAGGTCTCACCTCTCTCTCTCTCTCTCATCATCATTACCATCGTCGTCGTCATCATTACCATCATCGTCATTGTTACAGACCATAACTCATCCCATTACTATGTGTTTAGCTCTCTTTACCTAGCCTATTTTACATAAGTTTAGTTGTAGGACATGTTGGGTATTTTTACTTTTGTTAGTAATGGCATTATTGTAGAGTTACTTCAAATAAAACGAGTGAGGGATGTCTAGATACGCACCCCCCCCCCCCCAACCACACACACACACACACTCTCTCTCTCTCTCTCTCTCTCTCTCAAATGTATAGTGATGCAGGACATGAAAATTAAATATGATATGCAAGATTTCAGGCTTTGGATTATACTAATTTAGAAACAATCACATAAAAATTTCACATCCCATATAAAGTCAAGCATTCAACAAGGGAAATTTACGAGGGTCCAAGCCTACACATGTTAGGGCTAGATCAATTAAAAATTATAGACCAAACAATGCTCAAAGGAGAGTAAATTCATTCACACATGCAAATGATTATTTCCCCAATCCAAGGGATTCACATGTTTCAATTCGGGAAACCTAGGGTGGCAAAAGTGGAATGGAACATGGGATTTAGGATTATCTAGGGTTAGGGAAATAAGGTGAGAGATGAGTGAAATAGAAGAGAGAGACAAACTCGAGATGTTCCATACGTGTGGACAACGGCTGGGTCCAGACGCACATGCATGAGATCCTGCAAGCACGTGTGTGGGGCTCACGAACCTAAAAAAGGCAAGCTTGAGTCTGGTCGGCTAGGGGTGGGCCACACACACCAAATTTTAGGCTGATCCAACGTCCAGTCTGTGCACGGTGCTCTGCCAAAGTTTCAGCCCTCCTACAGGGCCTGATTCTGCAAATCTGCTGTAGAGGAAGGATTAGCTGAAAAAATGGATGGATTTGGAGATGGGATGGCTGTGGGCGAAGATGAATATTGAGGGTAGGAGATGGGGACGATTTAGGATGGGTGTGGCTTCGCACCACGGTAGTTAGCCCTTCGAAGAAGGGAGGGTTTCGTACTCAATTAGATTTTCACAACTCAGAGAATTAGAGAAGCAGGAAAACGCAGAATTTTATTCATAATCTTCAATGAGAAAAAACCTGCAAGGGGTTGCCTATTTATAAGAAAACCTTATACCCCAAAAGTCGTGCCATGTGCGCACACTATTACTTAGAGACGAAGTAACAAAAATAACAACTAATCAAAGCAATCTAAATTGTTCATGATGTTCCTAATAACGATAATAAGCAAAACTCAAAGTCCTAAATCATTTAGGGTAGTGGGTCACGATCATGAGATCCAATGGTGGGATTCACATGATGATCAGGTCCACTCCAAGGAACCATAGCACTAACCCTCTAACTAGGAGGCCCTCCATGGATGTCGTCATCGATCCAGATTGATGGTGGGGCCCTACTCCTTGCGTACATGCATAGGGGGGCATGCGTGTGCGCGAGATGTTCCCATCAACTCTCCCCGACTGCGAAGATTTTGCCACTGGCGAAACAAAATTCCTGAATTGCTCCAAGATGTCAGGATCAACTCGTTGAAGCTCCTCCTCAGTGAGTCATATACTATCTGAAGCTGGGTTTGACTTCCACTTAACCAGGTACTTTTGAAACCCGCCGTCCGACGTTGATACTATCTGATGGTCCAAAATATCCTCTATCTTCTCTCTGGGTGTGGGAAGGGTAGATATGAGAGGTAGAGGCTGGGAAGAAGGGTTGGGAAGAGGCCATGGATCAAGGAAAATGTCTGGAGCATCAGGATGGTTAGGTGAAAAGGCCAGACAATGTATCAGAGGTCCCCTGAAATGCAACTAGATCCTCCACATTGAATGTGAAACTAATTCCCATGGAAGGTGGAAGATCTGCCACATATGCATTGAGACCGTTTTGTTTTATAATTTTGAATGGTCCAGCATTATGCGCGTGTAATTTACGAACGACTCCCTGAAGGTACCGACCGCTCTGGCCTGATATGGACCATCACAGTCCCCTACATTGAATTCCTTGAAACGTATATGTTGGTCTTTAGAAAGTTTGTAATGTTCATTACTAGTAGTGATCTTTCGCCTGATTTCTTAATGCAATGCGCAAAGGACTCTGCAGACTCTGATGGCCTATGGGACAGTGACATAGGGACGAGATCAATAGGCTTCCTAGGTTTATAACCAGTAACAACTTCAAAAGGACTTAAACCTGTGGATCTATTGACAGAACTATTAAATGCAAACTCGGCTATAGGTAGTGTGTTGTCCCACGTCATGGTGTGCTCCCCCACTAAACATCTGAGCAAACTCCTAAGGCTCCTATTGACCACCTCAGTCTGACCATCGGTCTGAGGGTAGTAGGCAGAAGAAAATTGGAGCCTAATATTCATCATGTGCCATGGTGTCTTCCAAAAATAACTCATGAATCGCACGTCACGGTCAGACACTATGGTTTTTGGTAACCCATGAAGTTGGACGACCTCACTAAAGAACATCTTGACAACATGAGATGTGTCGGAGGTCTTAGAACAAGGAATGAAGTAGGCCATTTTAGAAAAACGGTCCAGGACAACAAATATGAAATCGTGTTTCTGAATAGTCTTGGGGAGCCCAAGCACGAAGTCCATAATGATGTCCTGCCAAGGGATGAATGGAACTGGCAAAGGTGTGTATAGTCCCGTATTTTGCTTTTTTTGTTTTGTCAGTTGACAAGTACGACATTGCCCTATAATTTCAGCCATTTCTCGTTTGAGGCTTGGCCAATAAAACCTATCATCCACTAGGGCAATGGTCTTGTCTCGACCAAAATGACCCGTGACCCCTCCTGAATGCAACTCCCAGACAAGAAAATCGCGGAGGGAGGTGCGCGGTATGCATAAGCGATCACCCCTAAACAAATACTCCCAGACAAGAAAATCGCGAAGGCCTCTTGATATGAAAACAAGACAAATTCATTGGGGGGCTGATCTATACAAATCTCTCATCCCACCATATGGTGGGTTGCATACTCGTGTTTCATGAAGGTGTGTGATGCCTTCTTTCACCTAAATCCATTGTGATAGATAAAAGTAAGGTATCGTATGCACGTAGCCAGATTTATGGTCAGATTTGAAGAAGTTTCATATGCGTTTGATCGTGGGTATGACAATTGTTGAAGAGGCAATGTGCATGTCAAGGTTTTGAGGGAGGCAAGCAATGGTGTCGAACCATTGTGTTTGTTGGTTGGTGTACATTGGATTCTAATATACTTGTTGTGTAAGTTCAAATAAAATATGCTTCTCTTAGTATTTATTTCATTCCCCTAAACTTATGGATACAAAGAATGAAACCAAGTCAAGTATTTTATCTCCATCTGAGTCGATGAACTTCCAGATTACATCAACCAAACTCAGTGGATCAAATTACCTTCAATTGGCTACATCAATGGAGGTATTTCTCACAGGGAAAAGAAAGCTGAAATATTTGACTTCCCCAAATATGTAGATTGGGTAGCTGAGGCTGCACAAATTAGAGCTCTACTTTGAAATAGTATGAAGCCACAGATCAGTGCAAATGTTATCTTTTTCAAAACTGCGAAGGAAGTATGGGAAAATCCGAGAGAAATGTATTCGGGTGAAAAGAACTTAACACGAATCTATGAGTTGTTTCAAAACATAGTTGCCCTATTCAGCCTTGAGAGGCATGTGAGAAGAATTAAATGTATACCAGCCCTTGACCACTGATTGTAATACTATGAGATGACAGTGAGGAATTTCGCGTTGCTAATTCCTCTCTGGACTTCATCCCGAGTTTGAGCCTGTCCGTGCTTAGATTTGTGAAAGTAGAGAGATCCCCTCTATTACTGAGACATTTGCTTGTGTTCAGCTAGCAATTAGTGTACAGAGTTTGTCTCCTTCATATGTTCAGTCCTTGTTTCTATGTCTGGCACAGTGTTGTCAAAATCCTATGATTTATGATTTGAGTCGAATCTTAAGAAAAACAATTTGAATACCACCTTTGAATCCCTTTCATATGAATCCCACGATTTTATGATTTGAATCCTATGATTTACGATTTAAATCCCAATTTATGATTCAAATTGTACTTGTTTTCTTTTATTTTAAGATTCATTCGACTTTCATTTTATGTTTTTAAATTGGTAGGGGCTTTAAGAATCATTTAGAAAAGAAAACTTTCAAAAAAAAAAAAAAAAAGAGTCGTTTAAAAAAGGTCAATTATTTTACTTTGTTCTTTATAAGAGATTAAATTATATATATTCTCTTCGATGTTAAATATTAGGGCTTTTTTTTTCTTACTTCTTAACTGGTTGAAGCACCAAATTGATGTATGAGTTATCTAGAATGTTTTTATGGATGGTTACGATCATGTTGACTTATGTATTGTGCATGATAGATAGAATCCAAATATTTTTTTTCATTGGTCTATGGAATCAAATGCTGCTTTTCGAATGCGATTCTACATTCAAGAAAGGTAACAAGAACATAAATTATTAAAGATCCTTGTATGTTTTTTAAGGAAAAATTCTTGAAAGACAACCAAAAAGGAAAGATAAGAATCATTTAACTTTTAAGTAATACCATGTCATGATAGCATTAAAGTTTTTTACTTTTCTAATTTATTATATTTTTCATATTTTCAAGAAAATCATTAAAAAAATCTTATGATTTGTGATTCGATACTATTCAACCGCCATTACGATATGTGATACGATAACAATTTTGACAACATTGGTCCGGCAGAGGCGATGGGGGAAGTCGAGGTCGTTGATGCAGTGGTTCAAATGCTAATTTGTACCAACATGTGCACTGGATCCCATCAAAACCTTGCAGTTGCTTTTGGTTGGGTGAGACTACTCATGGGGAAGTCCTGTTGTCGCACCCCTTTCTGTGTTCTGATACAAGGCTATGATGATGATGATGATGATGATTTAAAATATTATTCAAATACGTAGTCATTTTCTTTGAGTCTAAACAGCCATGCTGTATATCAAGTTGAGTCAGCTGCTTGGGTTTTTAAACCATGGAATAAAAGGAAACTGCAATTTCTTTGGGAGTCGATCTTAGTACTCTCTAGGCTTACAACTCAATGGTTTACTACTGTGTGAAGTGGGTTGATCAAAGTTACCTCTTTTAACTTGGCTGTATAGTGTATATGATTTTTGTGCATTGCTGCAATAGTTTTCTTCTTCTATCTTTTTGAAAACCGGGAGGAGCTGAAAGCTTTTATGTATTTGAGACAACCCAAAGGGGTTGAATATATAGAGATTACAGTAATCTATACAAGGAAAATAATAAAATCAGAATCCTCTACATATGGAAACGAACCATACAAGGTATACTAGCTATATAAGGTATGTGAGCCTGTCTAACATCCCCCCTCAAACTAATGCGAGTCATTGACAAGTAATAGTTTGCCAACTAGAAATGAGTGACGTGCAGAAGTGAGGGACTTGATGAAAATGTCTGCAATCTGATCATGGGATGCAAAATGTGGAAGAAAAAGAGCCCAAACTGAAATTTATCGTGGATAAAGTGACAATCAATTTCAATATGCTTCGTCTGTTCATGAAAACCGGTTAGAGGCAATCTGAATAGCACTTAGATTATCGACATGGAGTGGAGTAGCTTTCTGTAAAGGAATGCCCAAGTCGGAAAGAAGTCCACGTAATCAGACAAGCTCATTACATGCAGCGGACATCGCCCGATACTCGGCTTCTGTGCTCGATTTGGAAACAGTGGCCTGCTTCTTACACTTCCAAGAGATGAGAGAAGTGTCAGGAAAAACACAGTAGCCAATGGTAGATCTTTGTGTAAGAGTGCAACTGGCCCAATCAGCATCTGAATAAGCACGAAGGTCCAGAGTTGCCGTGGAGGAGAAGAACAGTGCTCGATTTAGAGTTCCACGTAGGTACTGTAGGATGCGCAACACTGCAGTCATATGAAGAGTTCGAGGAGCAGAAACAAACTGACTAACGACTTGAACAGTGTAGGCAATATCAGGGCGAGTCATAGTTAAGTAAACCAGACTCCCAACCAAATGGCGGTATAAGTCGGGCTGTGCAAGGAGATCACCATCGTCACGGCCATATTGAACGTTAAGTTCTAAGGGAGTCTGAACTATCTTCTGATTCGTCAATGATGCCAAGGCGAGAAGATCCTTGTTATATTTACACTGGCTGACCAAGATCCCACATTTAGAACGTGAAATTTCAAGCCCAAAAAAGTATGTGAGATGGCCGAGGTCTTTCATCTTGAAGGATGATTGCAGAACTTCCTTTAAAGCCGAGATGCCAGTAGCATCGCTACCAGTCAGAAGTAGGTCATCAACATAGACGAGAACAATGACAATTTCGCGAGCAGTGGTGCGCAAAAATAAAGATGGGTCACGACTACTTTGAGTAAAGCCAGCACCTGCGTTGGAACTATGCCCGAGGTGCCTATTTGAGGCCATACAAGGCTTTCTTTAGGCGACATACTTTATTTTCAGGGATTAAAGAGCCAGGAGCAGGTTTCAAATATACGGTTTCTTGGAGGTCTCCATGAAGAAAAACATTTTTCATATCCATCTGAGCAAGTGGCCAAGAGCGAACGGAAGATATTGTCAGAAGAGTACGGATAGTTTTCATCTTGGCCAGGGGAGCGAATGTCTCATCATAATCAATTTTGTATTCCTATTTGTATCCCTGAGCGACAAGTCGAGCCTTATATCGATCCAATGATCTATCAGACTTGAGCTTGACAGAATAAATCCATTTGCTACTAATTAGCTGTTGGTCAGCGGGCCGAGTGACAATGTCCCACGTATGATTTTCATCTAATGCCGCAAGTTCTTCTGTCATAGCATTCTTCCAACAATCATGAGTGGCTGTCTGAGAGTATGAAGTAGGAATAGAAATAGTATCTAGAGTAGCAGTCATGGCAGACAGAGCATATCAAGCGATCAGGCGCTCGATGTATACGATCGGAACGACGTATCGAGGTAGGTTCAGGATCTGCAATAGGTACAGTAGGTTCGGGTTGAGTAATAGGTGGTGGAGCTGTGTGTGGTCGACGTGAGTAAACCTGCAATGGACGAGAGAGAGTACTCGAGGCAAAACGAATATCAGGAAAGGTGGTTAGACCAGGAGAATTTGAGGTGTGCGGAGGACGAAGAGATGAATGAAAGGCAATATGTTCAAGAAAAACAACATGTCGTGAAACCCGAACACGACGAGAAACCGGATCATAATATCGAAAACCCTTCTGAGTTTCTCCAAATCCCAAGTACATACATTTGATTAATTTTGAAGATAGTTTGTTACGCTCACGTGAAGCCAAGTGAATATAACAGACACAACCAAAAACACGAAATGTGGAATATGCAGGAGGTAAGTCATTGAGAACAAATTATGGAGATTTACTGTTCAGAATGTTGGTTGACATCCGGTTAATCAAGTAGACTGAATGTAACATTGCTTCCGCCAAGAAAGAACGAGGAACACTCGTAGCTGTCTTCCAGGTTTTGGCAGTTTCAACAATATGACGATTTTTGCGTTCAGTCACCCCGTTCTGTTGTGGAGTATCAGAATAGGTGGTCTGATGAATAATCCCATGATCCTGAAGAAATGTACGAAAATCTGTTGAGAGATATTCCCCCCGAGTCAGAGTGGAGAGTTTGAACTGGAACCCGAAATTGAGTCTCCACCATAGAGTGAAATATCTTGAATTTTTCAAAAACCTGTGATTTGGAGTGCAAAAAGTAAATCTAGGTGTAACGTGTGAAATCATCAATAAATATAACATAGTATCGTAACCCAGAGAGAGACATAATTGGTGAAGGACCCCAGACATCTGTATGGACTAGTTCAAACATAGAAGATGATTTTGTAGTACTTAGAGGAAAAAGAATACACTTACTTTTTCAAAGACAACAAGATGAACAAGAATAATCCAAATCTTTTTTTATTAAGAGAAACGTTCCCTAACATGCCAGAAGAAAATAACTGAATTAACCAATCGGAATGTGGATGACTTAAGTGAAAGTGCCACAGTTTCCACAATTTATTTGCCGAACAAATATCTGATGAAGATGGAGAAAAGAAACAATGAGCTGGAGTGACAGATGGATCAAAGTCCAGCATGTTCAAAAGACCATGCCGCCTATCCATCCCAAGTACCTTCTCCGTTGTCAAATTCTGCACAAAACAATAGTTGGGAAGAAATATGACTAAGCAGTTATTAGATGTGAGTTGACCAACGGAAATTAAATTGGAGGAGAGGTTAGGGACATGAAACACATCACGAAGGGTGAACTGTCGATGAGCAGAAGGGGAGAAAGTCAATGATCCAACGGACTGAATAGGTAGTCTAGTGCCATCCACAGTAGAAATAGACTGATTTTCGGTGTAGGGACGAATGTCACGAAGATGGGATACATCACCAGTTATATGATTGGAAGCACCCGAATCGAAGAAACATGTAGAAGATGGGGATATACCTGACATACCGGCCGCAGAAAGGGCCTGAATGATTTGTTGGAGCATTGTAGGAGTCAAAGGTGATGAATGACCTTCAACAGAAACAGTAGATGCAGAATACTAACAGACAGTGCAGAAGAAATAGTGGCAGCAGTAGCAGAAAGAACACGACCACAGCCAAAACCATGACCACCACGTCCACGGCCGAAAGAAGATGCATAGGCACATGTTTGGCAGTCCTGAATTCCATGACCAGTCCGTCGACAATAAGCGCATCATTCTTTGCATTAAGCAACAACATGACCCACCTTGTTGCAGCTGTGACAAGTCAAAGGAGTGGAATCACGTGTTGGTGTAGTGGTGGATACAACAAACACCATATCAGAGGATCCCGGAGTTGAGGAAGGAAGAGAGAACTTTCAGTCGTTGTTCCACAACCAATAAATCATTAATAACCGAATTCAATGAGGGAGTAGGGCTACGGTTCCAGAGAGTAGCCCGATAATGCTCAAATTCCGGACGCAGCTTCATAAGAAATTGTCGAACTTGCGCACTCTCGCGCATAGTTTAAAATATCTTAAAGTCATGAGGAAATGTTGGATCCATCATAGCCATCTCTGTCCAAATTGTGACAATTTTGGAGTAAAATGATTGAATACTGTCGTCACCATGAGTAAGGTTAACAAGATCCTGTTCCAAGCAGTATAACCGGGCTGCATTACTCTGTTGATAAATTGTCT
This sequence comes from Magnolia sinica, assembly GCF_029962835.1. Classification (NCBI taxonomy): domain Eukaryota; kingdom Viridiplantae; phylum Streptophyta; class Magnoliopsida; order Magnoliales; family Magnoliaceae; genus Magnolia; species Magnolia sinica. Next base: position 14,062,096 of record NC_080586.1, read on the forward strand.
GGAGATGCTCTTACATTGCCTTAGCAGTGCGATGAGGTGTGAGGCCAACAACAATGGACCGATCGACCGGATCGAGAATCCAGGTAATAATTCGTCCATTGTTCATTTCCCAATCAGCTAATTAGTCGACATCTGTGGAAGTGGGGATAGTAACAAATCCATCAATTAGTCCCCACAAACCACGACCCTTGAGGAAGTTCTGAAAATGGATGGCCCATAGACGATAGTTGGTACCATCAAAACTACAACGCGGGGCCTCTGTACGTGATGAGTCCTTGTCCGTTAATCTGAAGGAATGTAAAGCACGTAAATAGTTGCAGCAGAAGAAGGTTTTAGATGTACCGTATAACAGGAGATACCCAAGGGTTTGTAGTTTCTGGATCTGGCGAAATAACAACAACAACAGGAGCTCTGGATCTGGAAAATCTAGATCTGGAGCAACAGGGGTGCTGGATCTGGAACAGAACGGAGAGCAGAGGGATCTGGAAAATCTAGATCTGGAGCAAGAGGGGCGCTGGATCTGGAACAGAGCGGAGAGCAGAGGGATCTAGAAAATACAGATCTGGAGCAACAGGGGCGCTAGATCTGGATCTGGAAGACGCAGGAGCGCTGGATGTGCAAGAGGGGTGGTCAGACGAGCAGGGGCGACGCTGTAGGGTGGTTGGAAGATGCTGTAGGGTGGCCGGATGATGTAGGGGTGGTCGGACGAGCAGGGATGGTCAGATCTGACAGGTGGTGCCGGTTTTTAAATCAGTGAAGCTCTGATACCATGAAAACCGGGAGGAGCTGAAAGCTTTTGTATATTTGAGACAACCCAAAGGGGTTGAATATATAGAGATTATAGTCATCTATACGAGGAAAATAATAAAATCAGAATCCTCTACTTATGGAAACGAACTATATAAGGTATACTAACTATACAAGGTATGTGAGCCTGTCTAACACTTTTATCAGCAGATGAATAGTCTTTGAGCTGTTTTGGATATTCAAAATCTTTCACCTTCAATGTTTAGTGTAAAATGATGAAATGCTCAAATGTTATATCCATGTCAAGAAAAACTCATGGGTTTTCTCATCCAAGATTTGTTACTTGTTGATCAACTAAGTTACAAAATCCTATGGGTTTATTTTGCTTACATGGGCTTGAATGCAGCTGATGAAGTCATCAGATGAAGATATAGTGGAGATGATCTTCTTCCCGGTCGTTAATGAGGCCTGCCGTATCCTTGCTGAGGGAATTGCTGCCAAGTCATCGGATCTCGACATTGCTTCTGTCATGGGCATGGGATTCCCTCCATACAGGTCTGTAATTTTCCTTCCAAGAAAATACTATTCTCCACTGTTTGGATTTGTGGAAAGCATGGGCAAATAAACAATGTTTCTTGGAAAATCTTATTTGCAGGAAAGTGGGGTCAAAAAATCATTGATTCCCTGTTTGTTTTTCAGTAATGTTCCTAGAAGATGGGGTCTGTTTTCAAATATGCTGTTTGGGAAACTGTTCCTAGTAGTTATTGGCATGTGCCACATTGGCAAATGTGGCATGTTGGCACACTGGCGTTGAAATTGAACGGTGGCACATGTGGCACAAGTGGGGTGCAGGTGAAGATGGATGGTGGCACATGTGCACGTCAGCAAAAATGAATTGTAGCACATGCATGTACCACAATGGCACATGGGGCACTTGAAGCTATACTATAGCACATGTGGCATATTGGCACATGTGAAAGGAGTATTTGAAGATGGACATTGGCACGTGCTGCATGTGTGTGCAAGCCAAGATGAACGGTGGCACAAGTGGTTTTAAACTGTGAGAAACCCATTTTTCTTTTGTTTGAAAATGCCTTTCAGTCTGGCACTTTTGTGTTCAGGGGAGGGGTTATGTTTTGGGCTGATTCCTATGGATCCAAGTACATCTGTTCGAGGCTCGATGCATGGACAAAGACATATGGTGATTTCTTTAAGCCATGTGCCTACTTGGCTGAAAGAGCTGCCCAAGGCACTTCTCTGGTGAGAAAAAAAAAACATTTTTCTTTCTTCTTCTTCTTTTTTTTTTTCACTGGGTTTTCACTTATATAATGTGAGAAATGCTAATATGGCATGCATAACACAGATGTGACATGATTGGATTTAAAATCCTGACCACCTGTTTGTAGATGGGCCACAGTCCAAAATCACATTTGTCTGATGATGCCAATCACCTAAATGGAGGACTATCTTCCATTGAGCCATTGGTGCACTCATTCTAGTGGCCCATTTTCAAATTGCTAGGATCTTCTAACCTGTGTGCTTTTGTGTTATGGCCCATACTTGATTGGGCTGCTGGATGAACAATTTATATGCCATACATATATTCCAGTAACCCGTGGAGCGTGTGGGATTTGTCCATGATAATAGCATAACAGATGCTAAGGCTATTTGCAGAAGGAGAACTTGAAGAGGCGATTCACAATACATGAGCCAACATGGCACAAGTCTGCAATATCTAGGCCATTCATCACATGGGGGCCAACAGTAGGGGAAAAAAACAAAAGAAGATGATCAGCAGTTGATATTCAATATCCATTTGTGGCCCACATGATGAGTCAGAGAATGTCCATGTTGACCCTACTGATGAGCAGCCTGGATCTGGCACATGCCACTTTGGCATGTCTGCCTTGAGTCACCTCTTCAATCTCTCCATGCGCTAACATATTACAACTGCGTGCATTCCTCTATAACAGTGTATTCAACTTGCTTTCTGATTCTAATTTACTGATGCAGTGTGGCCCGGTGGAGCAGACGAAGTCTCGACTATAAAAACGATCCACTTCCATCCCCCAGGAAGTGTCCCTCTTAACATCCATGCAAGCCAATCTACAGGTGGGCCATTAAGAAGGTAACCATTTAAATGAGATGGGTCGCATGTATCGCGAATGAAGGTGGTGCTAGTTTTTATAGAGGCTGCTAAGAGGCCATTGATATCATGATAGAAATCCTCTATGGACTTGTGTTGTTGTAAACATGTAGCTGATTTAGTGATAAATCTTGTGGAATTATAGTATACATGGCACCCTTTCTTTGCAAAATATAAGTGGGTTTTCTATCCTAACCAGTGGGCCCATCGTTTGTTTTGTAGACCATTGGTCTGTCACTTTCCACTGTGGATGGACTGTGCCCCAAAATACATCCATCCCAGATTGGAAAATCCTCTATGGAAAATCCAAATCCTAGATGGAAGATAGAAAATACACCATCTTTTTGCCTCATGAAGTCAATCCAAGCAAATATGGAGGGCTCAAACAATCTCAGCTGATTATGGGACTGGGTCTTGGTTTCAGTTGGACAGTTGGTATGTCCTGTGTCCAATCCAAGTTTTCCATTAGGTGGGTAATGTTTATTAGATTTTCAGATTAGAAAATAGGCTGTTTCACCAAGGTGGCTCTGAAAATTGATGGTTGTATTGATTATACAACTTAAAACTACAGTGATTAGATGATCCTAAGAATCTGATATTTTCAAAGAAGGCTGTGTGGACCGGTCTACATCCGATGGGAGACTGTTACCAAGCTAAAAAATGGTGGGGGTCTTGGTCTCAAGCCCCTTGAAACCACTATTAGAGTTCTCCTCATGAAGCTTGCTTGGAGTTTATTTAATGCCTGATAAGGAGCCATCGGCTGAGATCTTTTAGAGGTAATGCCTCAAAAGTAAGGATTTCTAACAATGTGGGGCTGCGTAAGCTGGTCCCACATTTGGAAGGCTATACCAGTCAGGGAGAATTCCAATGAGCGATGATATTAGACAGGTCGTCGGCGATGACTACTGATGTTGGGTTGCAGAGGGAAGATTTTTCAGTTCCTGGCCTGTGGAACAGGGATTAGGAGGCTGGAAATTGGGTAGCAGAATCGATTCTGCTGAAGACTAGGTGGAATGAGGACTGGTCAGTCCAGATAACGGAAGCCTCGAGGAACTCTGTCCGGTCAGTGTCTAGAAAATAGTCTCTGGCAAATCACTCGAGCATGATTTTTCATTTGGAGGGAGGTTCAGAACCTCCATTTGTGCCTAAAATTAAGTATTTCATGTACAAACTGCTACATGAAAAGCTACCAACTGTTTTGAAATTCAAATCTTTCACCTGTGATAGTGCTATATGATCCTGACCACTTGTTTCTTAATCATCAGGTAATTAAAAGGGTCAGGCAGGTGATCCTAAGGACGGATGAGAAGTGCCTTGACATGTATTCTACCAAGTAAGCCTTCTGCAAATTGATTAAAACTAATAAGAAAAATGACCACTGGAGGTTTTTTTTATGGAAGGTGGCACACATGGAACATGGAAGGTTCGAAATTCTTGTCTTTGAGCAAAAAATGCGACCGAGATATTTTTATGGCGTCCAAATCAGTGGTTTTTGAGTTTAGTAACGTATGTGTGCCTAAAACATGGTAGAATGATTTCAACTTCAAAACTATTTAAATTGAATATCAGTGGTTCTTCAATTGGTGACTCACCAATTAGAGGTTTGGGTGAAGTGATATTGGTGGCTTCAGACTTGAGATACTCATAGAATGTGCAACGGTTAGGCTACAACATTTCATACTTTTTCATTTTATGTCTAGCTATATATAAGAGTTTTGAGAACATGTAATTTGATGTAGGACGGTCTAAACTAGAATCCATATGTGAGCACAAAAATTATCCAGCGAAATAAATCAAACAAATCAATTGAAATATTCACATTTCACGTCATAGTAAAAATAATAATAAAGGGAACATGTAATCGTTGCATATCATCATTACAATCCTGTGGTACCATATTCAAATAATGCGTGGATTAGTTCCGGTAAGTGATGGAACCTCCCGATCTTGTATAGTTTTAATCCAACAATCGATGCAGCTTTCCTAGTTTAGGAAATCAAAGAATTTCTGGAATAAGGATGGCTGGAAAATTTAAAAGATGGTTGGGATCAATCCTCAGATTTTCAGGGTCAATAGCAATAAAAGGAAAAAGACTGGGCATAGAAAGAGAAGAAGAAGATTGGAGGGCTAGAAATAGAATTTAGAAGAAGAGGAGATTAGAGAGAACTTACCATATAGAGAAAATGGAAGGAGGCATCAAGCTTTCATTAAAAAAAAAACATTATTAAGTTTAGGGTAGAAAACACCGTATTTATAAAATTCGAATTTAAAGAGAATGACTAAACTGCCCCTATAAATAAATAAATAAATAAAAACAGCGCAAAGCAAAGCTTTCTAAATAAATATGCATTCGTCGGCTGCCTTCATCTTTGATAAACTTTAAAGGGTTTGATGTCCTCATCATAATCTGTGGCAATTGGTATGAATTGGTGATGATTGGTCCATCTTGGAGTGTATTTGATGGGAATGTGAGTAACATCAAATACACTAAAAGCCTCTTTTAAATCATAATAAAATCATGTAATTCTATTTTGTCAAAATCCTCTCTTACTCTCTCTCCCAATGTGATCCAAATATAGGTTATCCAACACATTCACATGGAATTTAGTGAATTTGTTGTCAAATACAAACATTCACATGGATTCCAGTGGATTTACTGGCAAATACAAATGAGAATTCTAATTTCAAATAAATTCCATACAAATTGAAGGTAATTCATTGTGGTAGTGAATAGTAAGAAAGAAATATGAGCATGGGTGATTCATTTAGTGCTTAGTTGCATACATATCGTAAGTAGTACTAAGTAAACTCTATGGGCCTTACCATGATGTTTGTATCTTTATTCACGCAGTCTATTTTATCATCTCATTTTAGGGTATGAACTCAAAATTGAAGCATATCCAAAGCTCAAGTAGACCATGCTACATAAACCACGGAGATAATCATGTCCCCATTGAAACCTTCCTAGTGCCCATAGTGATGCTTCTTTGTCATCCAACCTATTTGTAAGGTCACATAAACATGTGCGAAGGGAAAGCACAAATACCAGCTTGATCCAAAACTTTTGTGGCCCCAAGAAGTTTTCAATGGTAGGCATTCAATTTTCATTGTTTTGTGTGGTGTGGCCTACTTAAGATTTACATATGCTTCAATTCTAGGATCATGCGTTTAAATAAGCTGGAAAGATGGATGGACGGTGTGGATAAGACACATACATCAAGATGGATGGACGTTGTGGATAAGACACATACATCATCGTAAGCCCCACAGAGTTAACTCATTGCATACTGAGTTACTCGGACTGTACACTGATTGTGGTGTGGCACACACAGGCCTTGGCACTGCATTAACATGGCAAAGTTTTGTGGCCCCGCCATGATTTGTGCGTTATATCCACACCATCCATCCATTTTGCAAGATCATTTTAGGGCATGAGCCCAAAAATAAAGCAGATCGAAAGCTTAAGTGGACCACACCACATAAACACGGTTGAGATAATGATGCCCAATGTTGAAACCTTGCCAGGGACCACTATAATTTTTATTTGCTATTCAACCTATTCATTGGTTTGGACAAAGGGAAAACACAAATATCAACTTGATTCAAAACTTCTTTTGCCTAGAGAAGTTTTAAATGGTAGGAGTTCAATCCTCACTGCTTTACGTGGTTTGGTCCATTTGACCTTTGGAACTATCTCATTTTTTTATCTCATGCTCAAAATAATGAAAAAATATATGGTAGCGCAGATATAACACAGATTATGGTGGTGTCCACGGAATTTTGCTATATCAAAGCACACCAGTTGCCATGGTAAAGCTATGTGGACCCTATCATAACTATGTATTATATCCACACCGTCCATCCATTTTGCCAAATCATTTTTAGGGCATGAGCCCAAAAAAAGAAGTAGATCCAAAGCTCACATGGATTACACCACAGTAAACAGTGCGCCATACAACCTGTTGATCGTATGGTAATAATAAAACGGAAAAATCAAATATAAGCTTGATCTAAAACTTCCATGGCCCTAATATGTTTTCAACGGCAAGCGTTTAATCCCAATGATTTTTAAGTGATCTTTAAAAAAAATGGATTGAAAAGTATGGATATAGTACATACAAAACTTTGCCACGTCAGCACAAGATCCACTTGAGAATGTGTTCTGCACTACGCGCCAGTCCTCCGTTCACGTGGGTAAGACATGACGATCGCTCTGCTGATTCGGCAGAGGATTAGGTGCAACCAGGCTCACACAAGACGGTGCCTCCATTACTGTGTGGCCCACCTTAATGTATGTATTCTGTATCCACGCCGTCCATCCGTTTTTCCATATCATTTTAGGGCATTATGCAAAAAATGAATCAGATCTAATTATTAGGTCGACTATACGGTGATTGACCATTAATGGGCCACAAAAGTACCGGATCAAGCTCATATTTGTTTTTTCACTTCATCCAAGTTAATGTGATTTCTTATTGCATGGTCTACCTGATTATTGAATCTGCTTTGTTTTTGGGATAATGTCCTTAAATGATATGGAAAAACAGACGGACATCGTACATACATCAAGGTGGGCCCGTGGTAAGGGCCGCACATTCTCGGGTGAGGCTGGGGTCTCACCTAATCTGCTTCCCCCATTGATCCACGCATGGGAGGATGAAAAAACAATCTGAACCATTCATCTAGTAGACCTTATAACGGATGGGACAAGCTTAAAAATTAAGTCCTACTAAACTAACATACTCAGCACATTTTTTTCTTTTAATTCTCACCGATTTAAGACTGTCTTTAACCCAATTTGTTTTGCACCGTCTGTTTGAAGTTCACTGGTTGGACGGCTTGGATCATCTAATTGGTGTGATTTTTTAACCCCTTCCGTACAGTGTGAGAGACAAGATAGACGACCCAAATTTCATAATCAAATGCCACGCGTCCGGCGGAGAGATGGCACTATCATGCTGCATTATTTCCGGACTCCTAGAATTAAAGCCGTGCACTTATCATCTTCAGCTACTTTTCAACTACTTCAACTACTCATTTGTATATGAACTGCCTTATCAATTGCTTGGCCCATCCGTGGATGGCCAGATCAAGTAGACAATTGGGCACTTTGAAAAAATCAAATTGAGCTGACAATTCTAGCCGTTCGATCAATGGGCCCCACATGGACAAATTAGAAAGTAGAAAGATAAATGGGTAAATATCACATTCAACCGGGAAAAAGTCAATTGATGAGGCAGCTACAACTGTCAAGTCATTCTGTCTTTTTCACTGCAGGGCTTCCATTGCGAGGCCCACCAGATAGGCGGTTCGGATCATCTGATGTTGCAGGCAACTGGTTTCTGTCCATGATGGGGCATTACTTCAGGCCAGGTGCAAAGGGGGCGCAGATTGTGTGGTGAAGCGCTCACCACATGTGTGAAAATTCTGTGGGGCCCACCATAATGTATGCGTTCTATCATGTGTGCCCGCAAGCTTACATGAGAATGGACGGTTAATAAACGATGTTTGTTGGTTTGCATTCAGATTCATTGCACACGTGTATCTGCCGCCTGCTGTGTATATATCTCACTGGAAGTCAGACTGGGACATGCTTACCTCGAGTCCCTCGACATCTCGGATCTCTTGCAAACACGTGAATTTGGGCACGTGTGGGGGCGCTTGTGTTGAGCGCGAAGATGCAATGCTGCTGATTGCTCTCATCAACCGAGAAATGGTACGGTAGAGCTGGGAGAACTCGAGTATGATAGACCCATCTCTTAATAGTTCGTTAAGTATGTATGGATAATTCAGGACCGTTCGTCTATTTTCTCCCACCGTGAATGATGAATGGTTTAAACAATTCAAACAGATACTATGATCTCACCGGTCTTCGAAACTGTGATAGAAAACCTTAATGATTAACAGTCGAAATTGAAAAATGATGCATAACATTGTTTGAAGTTATCATTTGGATGAAATAGGCTATCCCTGACGAGTAGCACCAAATTACCTCTTGGGGTTTGGTATGCGGAATCACACAGATAAGGATTTAGGATAGCGATCCAAGAGCACCAAGCAATCACAACATAACATAAAGATTTAACGTGAAAATTTATTTTTAGGAAAAAATTATGGCATAAAGTGACAAATCTTCACTATGGAAATAAAAATTACGAAGAGAGAAGACTTACTCAATTCGAACAACATTAAATCTCACCCTTGTTATACCCTTTGATAACCCGAAAATCCTTTTAGAAACCCTTTGAATATCTTTAGGAAGCCTTAGAATACCTTATAATGGTCCTAGGAACTCCTATTTATAGATGAAAAAACTCTACTTATGCACCTCCCTAGAAATTACCTCAAATTTATGCAGTATGCGCGGAATCCGCGCATCGTCTATGTAACCTTCGACTAGTCGAGTCACGGATACGACTGGTCGAGCATCTCGGAAATCCCAAATACCATGTTGTTAGACTTCGAGTCGAACGAGCTTCGACCAACCGAAGGGACCTTCGACTAGTCAAGCCAGTCCCTCGACTGGTCGAGCAACACGGAAGACAGATTTAAGACATTTGTTTTTAACAACAATCTCCACTATGTCTTTAGTCTTCAACCGTGTAACTTCTTGATCTCTTCTCTTATCTTTACATCGTATCATAGCTTCAATCAACGCTTCTCGTGCACACTCCATCTTTCTTTTACGCCATCGCCAAGCTCAGAAAAGTTGCACAAAACTCAACTTATTCGTAGGAACGACCTTAATGAGCATGTCTGTTACATTTATGCTGGTGTGAATCTTCTCTAATGTTACGCTTCATTCCTTAAGCACCCTGTCGGAAGTGGTGACGAACATCAATGTGTTTAGTACATGAGTGATAAACATAAATTTTAACCAAATTAATAGTGTTCTCGCTATCATAGTTAACCGGCACGACCTCCTGCTGAAATCTCAACTGATTTATCATGCCTTTGAGCCAAACACCTTCTTTAAATGCTTCCGTCACTGCCATATATTCTGCTTCGGTCGTGGAAAGATCGGACTGAAGCTTCGACATCCAACTGATTTCTCCACCTGCTAGTTCAAACGAGAATCGTGAATTAGACTTTCTAAAATTCACACCGCCTACGTAGTCTGAATCCACATACCCTACCAATTTTATCTGTCTTTTCAAAAGTTAAGACGTAGTCTTTCATACATCAAATGTATCGAAATAGTCATTTCACTGCTTCCCAATGTTGTTTATTGGGGTTTGACATGTATCTGCTCATAACATCGACTGCTTGTTAAATATCTGGTCTTGTACAGACCATGACATATATTAAACTGTCAACCACATTCGAATAAGGCACATAAGACATAACCTATTTTTTCTCATTTGATTTAGGACATTGTTCTGAGGAAAGCTTGAAGTGAGCCACGTGGGGAACGCTCACCGGATTTGCCCGGTCCATCTCATACTTGATCAATATCTTTTCAAGGTATTCTGCTTATGATAACTAAAGCCTGCTCTTCTGTCTGTTTATATAAATATTTATGCCGAGAACCTTCTTTGCAGTCCCCAAATCTTTCATATCGAATGTCATTGATAACTGAGTTTTTAGTACATTGATTTCAAGCATATAATGATTGGCGATCAACATATCATCAACATATAATACTAAGATGATGAATCTGCTATCACTCAGTGTCTTGCAATAGACACGGTGATCATATTCAGTGTGAGTAAATTTCTTACTTACTATGAAAGAATCAAATTTTTTATACCACTGCTTAGGCGATTGTTTCAGGCTGTACAATAACTTCATTAACCTGCAAAATTTTTTCTATACTCATTTAACTTCGTATCCCTCTAGTTGCTTCATGTAGATCTGTTCTTCCAACTTCCCGTGCAGGAATGTAGTCTTAACATCCATCTGTTCCAGCTCGAGATCGTATTGGGTAACCAACACCAACACGAATCTGATAGATACCTGCTTAACTACTAGCGTGAATATCTCTGTGAAGTCAATTCCTTCTCTCTAAGCATAACTCTTCGTTACCAACCTTGTTTTATATCTATCTTATTTCTTTTAAATAACCACTTACATTCGATCGCTTTTCGGCCCACTGGGAGCTCCACCAGATCTCATGTGTGATTTTTTTGCAACAAGTACATCTCATCGTCTATAGCCACCTTCCACTTTTCTCCTTCAGGCTCACTAAGAGCCTCCTGAATAGTAGATGGGTCTCCCTCATCTATAACGAAGGCATATGCAATATTAGAGTTGTCTCTGTATCTTGTCGGTAACCTGCGATCATGCGGTTGGTTTGTTCTCACAGGTGGCTGCTCCACCTGATCCTGTATCTCTGTCTGTGCATCTGTCTCTGTTTAAGTATCATCTGTGTCAATCTATACGTATACGATCAACATTTCTAGTTCCTCTTACTTCTCTTGATCATTCTTACGGAATAGAGAGCTTTCATCGAATCTGATATCACGGCTAGTAATGACTTGCATGTGATCTCGTCAAATAACCTGTAACCTTTCATACCAATACCATAACTAACAAAAATATACTTTTTGGCTCTATGGTCTAGCTTATCTCTCTCAACTGATGGTACATAAGAGTAAGCCTCGCAATCAAATATGCGTAAATCTGAGTAATCGATCTCATGAACACTTTATACTTTATCTGAAATTTTACATTTAATTGTCGTTGAAGGAGATCGGTTCACCAAATAGCAAACCGTGTTAACGGCATCAGTCCATAAATCCTCACCCAACGCAGCATTACTTTAGTTTTGGATCTTTCTCATTTTCTATCTCATATCCTAACCTTACTTTAGTTTTGGATCTGACTCATTTCCTATCTCATGTCCTAACATGATCCATCAGGATAGATGAATGGATGGAGTGGATTTCTCACAAACATCGGCGACCCCCACCCAGCCCTGGCCCTTGCCCCGATATAGGATCATGTTACGCTTTTTCGCTGTGTCATGCTAAAATCCCCCGTCCAACTGGTTGTAATGTTACAAGAGGACTTTACCGAGTGAAAGCGCGTCAAAACGAAAACGAGCTAGGCAGTTTTATCTGGACAAGCAAGAGGTCACGTAATTCGTGAGTAACATGCAATTTGTGCTCCTGCATGGATAATCCAGTCGTTACATCTGAGGTCATATTGCAATGATCTTAAAACGATTTACAACGCGGATAGGTTTATACACAACAATCTTTCTTTAAGATCATCAGGAATCCATAACAAGAGTTAATATCCGAGGTGAAATAGCCTATTTTTACAGAAAAAAAAGCTAAATGATTAAAGGTTTGAAATTAACTTAGTGATGAGTTTTTTTAAGGACCCTCTATCCAAGGTGAGGCCCATCACATAAACGGGTTGGATAACTTCAAATGGAACCCAGATCTAGTATCTAGAGTACCAACGTAAAAGTAGTACATACGTTAGGATGTACTGCAGTAATCAACGAACACGGATTGGGCAAGGGCTCCGAGTGGCCACCGTGATTCATGGGAACAGATTGGCTACTCCCCCTGCTACTAGTCCGGTGGCTGGTGGTCGGTGCTCTATGGGCCCCACCATGATGTATGTGTTTCATCCATGCCGTTCATCCATTTTTACATATCCTTTTATGGCTTGATCCCAAAAATGAGAGGTATATAAATCTCAGGTGGACCACACCACAGGAAAATAATAGAGATTGGATATGCACCATTAAAATCCTCCTAAGGCCCACTGTACTGTTTATTTGACATCCAATCTGTCGATTAAGTCATACAAGCCTAGATGAAGTAAAAAAACAAAGATCATCTTGATCCAAAACTTTTATGGCCCCCAAAAAGTTTTTAACAATCTACGTTCGTTCAACACTGTTTCCTTTAATGTGGTAGAATTGAGATTGGGATATACTTCATTTTTGGGTCCCCTAAAATAATTTAGAAAAATAGATGGAGGCATGGATGATACACATATATCATGGTGGGGCCCACATAGCACTGACCATCAGCCATTGGCTGGTGGCAGGGGAGTAGCCAATCCGTTTCAGTGATTTTTTATCTACACTGTCCATCTATTTTCCTGTGGAATTTTATGGATATAAGATTCAAGTAGAACACACCATGAGAAGCAGCGGTGATAATGATGACTTCCATAGGGCCTAACCTGATGCTTGTCTTCCATGCAACCTATTCATAGGCATGAATGAATGGAAAATAAAAATATAAGCTCGATCCAAAACTAATGTAACTCCCAAAAATTTTCAACGATAAATATTTAATACCCATTGTGCGGTCCACCTGTGTATGTATCTGACTCAATTTTGGTCTTATTTTCTGAACTTATATGTAAAAATGAATAAACGAGGTAGATAAAACCCATACATCACGGTGGCTACTCAGATTCGCTGCCGGTTCCCAGCTGGAGACAGGCCGGGTAGGACTTTCGTAATCAACCTCTTGTCAGCATCACCTGCGTCAAAGCGTACGCGGATTAGATACTGACGCAGACGTGACGTCACCAAGTTCTGTAACACCCAAGATAATGTATGTGTTGTATCCACACCATCCATTCATTTGGAGAGATCATTTTAGGGAATGAGAGAAAGAATAAGTCAGATCTAAATCTTGGGTGGACCCACCACAAAAAAAAAAAAAAAATCAGGAAGAGTGGCTCCCACAGTTGAAACTTTTCTTAGTTGCACCATGATGTTTATACGTGATCTAATATGTTCATGAGTTAAGACAGACATGAAAGAAGGGAAAACACAAATTTCAGCATGATCCAAAACTTTTGTAACCCTTAGAAATTTTTAATGAGGGTGTCACTTTCTCCACTGTTTTGTATGGTGGGGTCCACTCGAGCTTTGGATCAGACTCATTCTTTGGCTAATACCTTAAATTGTTATCTTCAAATGAATGGACGGTGGGGATAAAACACATACATCCTGGTGGGTCCCATCAAACTTAGTGACGTCACTTCGTAGCAAATCTGTCTACTCAACCCGTCAGTAGCTGATCCTCGTCCCGTCAAAGCCGGCAACCGTATCGGAAAGGTATCCATGATAACGCCAGTTTACAAAGCGCCTGAAACACGCAGGCGCTTTGGTGCCTGTTCGATTTTCAACAGTACACGTAAATCTTGTAAGTAATTATTATTTTTTCAGTTGAAAATGGAAGTATTTTTACTTCTCAAAAGTATTGCTTAAATTATAAACTTCGGTGATGTATATGATATATCTGTGTCGTCTATATTTTTCGTATGAGATGAAAAACGAGTTACATCCAACGCTCAGATGATCACACGAAAGGGAGCAATGGTGTTAATTCATCAACTATTGAAAGTTAGTACCTTCATTGAGACTACATTGAAATTTATTCATCATCTAACGGGTTACAGATATGGATAAGAGGAGAAAACAAATGAAATTGGATTACGTACTGAGTTATGCTCTTATCGCACCGAGTAAACACAGTTGGACCACTGTAAATGTATGTGGTTAATCCACACCGTCCATCCACTTTTCCAGCTCATTTAATGGGTTGAAAGCAAAATTAAAGCATATGAAAAGCTAAAGTTAACAACAGGGAATAGTGCGAATAATGATTTCCACAGTTGAAACTGTTCATAATAAGATCAAAAAACATGGATGGAGGGAAATCACAAATATAAGCTGCATCCAAAACTTTATGGCCCTCAAGAAATTTTCAACGGTAGAGGTTCAATTAAACCATTTGCCGTGGTGTGATCCATTTGAGATTTGTATATGCTTCATTTTTGGGCTAAAGTTCTAAAATTATCTCGTAAAATGAATGGAAGGAATGGATAAAATATATAAATCACAGTGGACCTCCCAGAGTTTACTCGGTCCACCTAACTCACTATGCAATCCGCGGCTTCCAAATATCAACTTGATCCGAAACTTCCAAGGAATCTAAAGAAAATTTTAATGGTAGGCGTTCAGATTACTCGGTTTACTGTAGTGTGATCTACTTGAGCCTTGGATTTGCTTTATTTTTGGGCTAATGCTCTGTACTCATCTATTACAACAAGCTAGTTACGTGGATAAGCCTTATACATCGTGGTGGGCCTATATTTATTTTGTAAAATATTTAATTTTAGTGATAAAAGTAGGTCACTTAATGCCTTTGAAAAGATGCACTAATTATTTAAGTAAATAATTATTACCCATTTACAAATTAATTGTAATTGAGCTGAAAAAATCAAACAAACCCATCTGCCTATAAAATCCACTCCGTCCATCAAGTGTCTTAACTGATGATAGAGCCGAGCCAAAAATCATTTGGATCCACAGCTCAGATGGGCACAACAAGGGACAATGTGGATGAGATGCCAAACCATAAGTTTGTATGTGAGGCTATCGTCTCTTTCAGCAAACCCGTTCATCAAGTGTGACTCATCCGGATGGAGGGAAGTTATAAAAAATTAAGCACAATCAAAAACTCATAGCAGTTGCAATGGAGTTATTTTAAGCGTAATTTTACATTGTTTCTGTTGGGGAAAAATATGACAAGTCCGGAGACTCAATTATGGAATGGACCAACTCTATTGACACTACCCGAGGGTCCAAGGCAACAAGTCGGACTGAGACAAGACGAAGCCTAAAGGAGAGACTTAGCTTGGGTTGCAGGAAATGAATCCAGACCGAGACTTAAAAAGTCAAGAGCCATATGCAAAATATATAAGATGCATAAAGTTGACTCGGCTAACGAAGCAACAACGTCTAAAGGGGCCGATTAAGACCTGAATGCTAGAAGTCACCTAACCGACCATAAAACCGTCCTATATTAGGGCGGTTATAGCGTCGGCTATCGGATTAAGAAAGGATATCAGTTACGGATCGACTCCGTTTCATCCGACAGAAAGTAAAAAGCTTTATCCTTGCAGCCATCTGAGACTCATTTACTATCAGAGTCAATTAAGGCCGAGCCGAGCAAGGAAGAAACGGTGTAAACCTAAAATACCGTCCCAAAAATCAAGTATAAGGATATCTGATCCCGAGAATTTTGGAATCGGGTGAAATCCGTAAACAAATCAAATCAAATCTCCTAAGAATTGGGAAGAGAATCCCTGCACGTCGGAACCTCTCACTCCTATAAAAGAATGATGTATCCAGGATCAAAGGTAGGCAGAAAACACCTCAAAAAGACCTTCTTTCTTATCTAGTCACTGACTTAAACATCGAAGGTTCCCTGGCTGTTCCCTTTACATCTTCCTTGTGCAGGTGGCGACGAAGAAGGATGTGTATCAGGTTTTTTGCATTAATAGATTGGCGCCATCTGTGGGAAACAGTACAAAAAGTCGTGTTCTACACTCTATCCAGAAGCTATAAACACATTCTAATGGCGAGAACTAGAAGAACGGTTCAAGAAGAGCCAAATAAGGCCGCTGTCACTGGACCACCGAGTGCAAGCGTAGCCTAAGGAGCTTAGGATCAACCCGACAACCGTCAGGATTCCACTGCTCGTCCAGCAGCCTCTGCTGCGAAAAGAAATACTCAACGGAACCGAGACAATGGGCGATTGGATAAAGAGGTCCAGGAACTCAGATCTGACATAAATGTCATGAAACAAATGTTGGAGCAGATACATTGGTAGCAAGTTCAACCCTATGGTTAGGTGACGAACGTCCCACGACAAGTCGTCGACCCTGAGCCTATCGCTCTGCGATCAATCCCTCAGCGAAGTCAGCCCCACGGTCCGCCCAAGCCAACGCCCACTCATTCCACGACTGCAGTGCTGCCCCCCACTGATCTCCGACATGAGATAGAACGGTGGAGGCGCAGCTGGCCTCCAATTGAGGGAATGGCAGAAAGCGACGAGCCCTGGAAAGCTGACCTCCAAGACTTCAGGAGAGAAGTGCGGGAAGAGATTGCGAACATGAAACAGAGTCGAGATGCACATCAAACCAGACCCGAAACAAAGGCATCCCAGTTTGTGGAGGAACTAATGCAGGCTCGGCTACCAGAACGGTTTCGTCTTCCACAGATTATACCTTTCATCGGTAAAACCGACCCAACTGAACACATCGAATGCTTTCGAACATACATGGAATTACATGATGCCTTGGATGCCATGATGTGCCAAGCTTTTTCCCTCACCTTAGCCGACATAGCTCAACTTTGGTTCAAACAGTTGAAACCAAAAGTCCATTAGCTCGTTTGCGGAGCTTAATGATGCGTTCCTCACCAACTTCATTAGTGGGAAGAAGAAGTTGAAGCTCCCAGCACATATGAACAACATAGTTAAGAAGGAGGGAGAGCTACTGAAAGACTACATCAAGCGTTTCAATTTTGAGTCACTCCAAGTTCGGAAACATTCAGAAGAGACAGCACTCAATTCAATCATGCAAGGCGTTAGGGACAAGCCGTTTCGGGCATCCCTGACCAGAATTCGCCTATGACTCTGGCTGATTTCATGACTCGGTCGGATAAGTACGCGGACGCTGAGGAAACACGGAACTTGCGTGAGGCCGCCTAAAATGCAAAAGCCCAAGCCAAAGAATCAGCTAAAAAGGAAGTTGACTCGGCTGGAGGGAAGAAGCGTAAGGACGATCGAACACGCGATGAACGTAAGTCGGGAAAACAACCCGACCGAAAGTTTTCAACCTATGCCCCACTCAGCAAACCTTATGAGCAGGTTTTGATGGAGATTAAAAGCGAGAGATTCGTCAATTGGCCAGATAAACTCCGAGGCAATCCCAACCGATGGAGTAAGAACAAGTATTACGACTATTATGGCGATCATGGGCATAATACAAGTGATTGTTTTCATCTGAAAGAAGAGATTGAAAGACTCATTTGAGAAGACCGACTCAGAGAACACGTCTAAAGAACCAGAACAGCGGAAGAACGCCCAGGTGACGACCGACCCACGGAGGAAATCCGTACTATTGTCAGTGGTCCCCGAGGCGGAGGCGACTCAAACGATGCTCAGAAAAATTACGCCGGGAGCATCAGTCGATCCAAGTTCGAGATCCTGATCATAGCTTGGCCTTTGAAAGAAAAAAAAGAGAAAAATAATGTATCTTGTTCACCGATGAAGATGCTCGAGGCATTCACCATCCCCATGATGATGCATTAGTCATCACTATCACCATCGCGAACCGAAGGGTGTTCCGCATACTCGTCAACACAGGATCGTCTGCTGACGTGCTATTCACTCAGGTGTTCTACAAAATGGGTGTTGAATGATCGGCATTGCGGCCGGTTCGTACCCCATTGATCGTATTCTCATGAGAACAGACACTCCCAGAAGGAATCATCTCACTGCAACTTACTACTGGAAACCCTCCGCATCAGGCGACAGTAATGATCGACTTTTTCATAGTCAATCAGTCGTCCGTTTACAATGCCATACTCGGCTGACCCTCTCTAAGTCTCCTCTAGACTGTGGTATCTACATACCACCTTTCCATGAAATTTCTGACTAAGTCGAGAGTAGGAGTCGTCAAAGGAGACCAGTAAGATGCAGGACGTTGCTACACGACAGCCGTAAAAAGCTCCAGCCAAGGTATCCATGATTGAGTCACTGGATCCCCAGGTCGAAACTTACGAACGAGGACAACCAGTGGAATTCCTTATCTCTGTACCTTTGGTCGAGACAGATGAATCCAAAACGGTGCAAATTGGCTCGTCTCTGCAATCACCCCTGAAAGACAATCTGATAGCCCTGCTCCGACGATACGCTGATGTATTTGCATGGAGTCATGAGGATATGCCAAGGATCAATCCTTCGGTGATAACTCACCGACTCAACATCGATCCGACCTACCGGCCGATCCGACAGAAGCGATGCCCGCTCGGCCCTGAAAGGTACACTATCATTGAAGAAGAGGTTAGCAAGCTCCTTAAGGCCAAATTCATAGAAGAGATATACTACCCGGAATGGGTAGCTAATGTCGTACTTATGAAGAAAACCAACGAGAAGTGACAAGTCTGTATTGACTATACCGATCTAAACAAAGTCTGCTCAAATGACAGCTTTCCTCTTCCAAGGATCGATCAATTGGTGGATAACACTGCGGGGCACGAACTTCTACCTTTGTCACTGACAAAAGTCTTTATTGTTACCAAGTGATACCATTTGGTTTGAAAAATGCTGGAGCGACATATCAAATATTAGTAAACAAAATATTTGCTCAACAAATCAGTCGAACTATGAAACTATACATTGACGACATACTCGTCAAAAGTTTACACGCGGCCGACCATATAGCCGACTTAGAAGAAATGTTCCTGATCTTACGCAAGTTCTAAATGAAATTGAATCCGAGCAAGTGTGTCTTTGACGTGAGCTCAGGAAAGTTCATTGGATTCCTGGTTAGCCAACGAGGATCGAGGCAAATCCGGAGAAGATCAAGGCATTACTCGACATGGAGCTTCGAAAACAATCAAAGACGTACAAAGGCTGACAGGATGAGTAGCCGCACTCAATCGCTTCCTCTCCCGAGCTAGCGACAAATGTCTCCCATTTTTCAAATAATTAAAGGGACGATAAACGGTGGATTGGACAGAAGAGTGCGAAGCAGCGTTCCAAGAATTGAAATTTTACCTCGGATCTCCACCACTCTTGTCAAAACCCGAGATAGGGGAGGCTCTGCTGTTATATCTCGTCGTGTCCGACACAGCGGTTAGCTCGGCTCTGATACAAGAGCACGAAGGAAAGCAGCTACCGGTCCATTACATCAACAAAGCACTATTACCAGCAGAGATAAGATATCCGCTTCTAGAAAAGGTGGCCTTAGTCTTGGTAATCTCTTCGCGGCGGCTTCGGCCATACTTTCAAGCTCATACCATTGTTGTTATTACCGACCTCTCACTGCGTCAGATTATTTAAAAGCCCAAAGCATCCGGTCAACCTACAAAGTGGGTGATCAAACTCAGCGAATTCGACATTCAATATATGTCGAGAATAGCAATCAAAGGGCAAGTCGTGGCCGACTTCATTGCTGAAGTGACACCACAAGCCGATCCAATGACTGAGCATGCTACCGAGCCTATTGAGGAATCGACGACCGCTTCTCCCAAGTCAGCGCCCGACCCAATCCCCTGGAAGCTATATGTCGACGGCTCCTCCAACTCTAAGGTAAGCGGGGCAGGAGTCGTCCTGGAAACTCCCGATCAAACCTACATGCAGTATGTCTTAAGACTTGGATTTCAAGCCTCGAACAATACAATAGAATATGAAGCTTTATTGCTCGACCTCCGACTCGCAGCCAGTTTGAGCGTTACTCATCTCAACGTCTTCAGCGATTCACAATTGGTCGTCAATCAAGTCACCGATGTGTATCAAACACGTAAAGAGCAATTGAAAGCATACATGGAGAAAGCCAAAGAGTTAATCGATGGATTTCAACAGTGTATGGTTACTCGGATCCCTCAGACAGAAAAGGCCAAAGCTGATCTACTAACAAAACTTGCCTCTGCCGACAAAGACAACGTACCCAGGTCCGTTTCAATTGAATACATTGCCAAGCTGAGTATCTCTGACCCGGTTAGCTCGACCGTACACACAATTGATTCGGAACCTACTTGGCTCGATCCGATCGTCCGATATCTCAACAATGGAGAGTTGCTCGAAGATTATGCCGATGCTCGATGATTAAAGATTTGAGCTTCCCGCTATACCATTCTTAACGGGATGCTATATAAAAAAAGTTTCTATACTCCTTTATTACGATGCCTAAATCCTAATGAAGCCAATTACATACTACGAGAGATCCACAAAGGGATCTGTGAAAACCACTCAGGAGGGCGATCACTCGTACACAAGGTCTTACATCAGGGATAGTACTGGCCGACTATCCAACACGACGCTTATAAGCTTGTTCAGAGATACGACAAATGGCAGCGATTCGCGGCCATTTCGAGATAGCCTCCCGAGGAACTGACTCTTATGACTGGCCCTTGGCCCTTCACGCAGTGGGGAATCGATATTATTGGACCACTCCCTATGGGAAATGGCCAGACCAAGTTTGCTGTTGTAGCAGTGGACTACTTCACAAAGTGGGCCGATGCAGAGCCATTGGCGAAGATAACCGAACAGAAGATCACGGACTTTGTATGGAAAAACTGTCTGTCAGTTCGGGATACCCCGAACTATTATTACTGACAATGGGAAGCAGTTCGACAATAGGAGCTATCGAGAGATGTGTAATAATCTTGGGATCAGAAATGTGTACTCATCGCCCCATCATCCTCAAACGAACGAACAGGTTGAGGCGGTTAATAAAATCATCAAACAGCATCTCCGAACCAAGCTTGACCGAGCCAAATGAGCATGGGCTGAAGAACTCTTGAAGATACTATGGGCATATCGAACCATGGCTCGAACTGCTACGGGAGAAACTCCTTTCTCCCTTACTTATGGCTTGGAAGCCATCACTCTAGTCGAGATTGGGTTGCCTTTAGCCTGAGTCAGTTCGTTTAATGAAGAGGATAATGAAGAACTCTTAGCCCTCGGACTCGATCTTGTGGACGAACAAAGGGAGAGAAATCGGCTATGAATGGTGGCTCGACAACAACAAGTAGCTTGATTCTACAATGCCCGAGTCAAGGTCAGACGTTTTCGAGTTGGGGACTTGGTCCTCCAAAAAACGTTCTTCAATACTAAAGAAGTTGGCGTGGGCACACTGAGACTTAACTAGGAAGGACCCTATGTCGTCTCAAGCACCATTCGACCAGGAACATACCAATTGGAAGACTTAACCGGGTAATTGCTACCTCATCCGTGGAATGCCGAACATCTAAAAATTTACTACCCTTAGGTCAGCTGAGTGAAGCGTTTGGGAAGACAAAAAAAAAAAAGAAAAAAATATAAACTGAGTCACATGAATGAAGAAAACCAAGTATATTCATTCATCAGTGTGTTTGTTACATCGAGTTACATCTTGCTTCAGCATTACATTAATGGAGTAAAAGGGTTAAAGGCAAAAGAAAGGTTGGCCGTGACGTGCGAGCTTCTTCCTTGGCTGTAGATACTCTCGAGCCTGCCCTGGAGCTTGGTCTACTTAAAATGCTGGCGTGAGTGCCAAAAAATCAAGCTCCAAGGTTCATCAGGAGCTAACTCAGGAGGTGGCTCAGGCTCAGCTACTACTACCACTTGGAGCAACCTCTGGAGCTACCTCGGACTCGACCTCGACACCAGTCGTAGCATTAGCAGACCCGACAGCCTCGGCCTTTGGACTTTCAAACGCAGAAGCACCTTCTTCAAATCCCGGGAGATCAAGGTCGGAAAAAGATTACTTCATCAGCTGGAATAAGCTGTATACCAACCCTGATACAAGTGATCCCTCTCATCCAAAAACTTTTGGGACTCAATAAAGGCCTTTATGGCTTGGTCCTTGGCCTCATCTTTAGCCTGCTCAACGGCTACCTTGGCCTCAGCCTTGACCCAAGCTAGCTTATTCTCGCAAGAGGCATGAGCTTAACGGGCTGACCAACTCTCCTCCCGAGCCTCTTTCAGTAGCAAGGTAGCGCGGGCACACTCAGCCTTGGCATCTTCGGCAGTTTTTCTGGTAAGAACCAAGTCGCCCCACAACAAGTCGACCCGAGTCATATTGCCTTCAAGCTGCACCTCCAGCTCATTGACTCGCTTCTCAGCATCAGTAAGATCCAAGCTACCCCTAAGCACGACCTCGGAGGAGCCTTCATCTTGGAAGCTGGTTTCAGAAGGGGCCTAGATTCAACCATCTCTGTATCAAACAAAGCACGGAGTTAGAATAAAATCCAGGAAGAATGCGTCAGAACAACCAGCGAATACCTGTCACGGTCAAGTCTAAGCCCGAGAGAAGAAGACGCTCTGGCTGAAGAAGCGTCTTCCAAGACCGATCCTCCGGACTTAGCGCTTTCGGATCCTTGATCCGAACTAGAGCACTGACTTCTAGCTTCGGCCTTTTCTTGGGGATATCTACAAAACAACTTCAGTCAGACTTGAAAGTATTGTAGCAAGAAAAGACAGAGGAAGAAAACACTGAGTCACCTGCTTAAGAGAACGCTCGAGGAACACGAGGTTCGAAGAGCCCAGGCTCGGCAGTCTCCCAACGACCGCACGCCCAGAACCACCTCTCTCTAGTGCTTGTTGGACGTAGGAGGGTCGGTTATCAAAGGATCGCCCTTGTTCCACCAAGTGCATAAGAAGTACCAGCTGGGCTATTGAGGGTTTGGCTGCACTTGATACAGATAGAGAAACTCATTGATAGTCAGTGGGGGCTGCTCTGTCTCAACCCATAGCACTGAGCATCCGAACAAGTTCCTCCACCCGTTCGGAACTATCTGCCCGGAAGCGATTTAGAGTCGGGAAAGAAAATCCCGAGCAACGGGTTGGATGGGCAGACACAAGCCACATTGCATAGCGACTTGAAAAATCGCGACCATCCCAGCAGGAGGATGGTCAGGTAATTCACTCGGGATGGGGAAACGAATAATAACTGAGTTGGGGACATGGTACCCAACTCGAATTCTATCCAAGTCTACCTCAGTTAAGACCGAAGGGATTGGACCCCTCTGCTCGTCTCCAGCCTCCCCTCCCTTGGCAGCCTCCCTTTCCTCGTCTGCCGATTCAACGGTCCGTGCTAATCTTCTAAGAGGAACCAACTAACTGGCCCCTCAATCTCTTCATCCTCTTCTTCCAGTTCCTCCCCAGGTAAATCTGAAGGGTTAGGTCTGCCTGGGGCAGCCACCAGAGACGCCTCTCCGCGAGAAGGGCCTGCTAAAGCAAGACATTCCGCTAAAGGCCTAGACACTCTTTTAGAGAATTGCAAAGCTTCATTGGCGCCAATCGCCATCTCTGTCAGCAATGTGGGCGATTCCGAGACATTCCAGAGATATCTCGTTTCGTCCTTATCACCGAAAATTTCCTCTCGGGGACTTGAAGAATGCATTACCATTAAGATTGAAAAGAAAATGGAGGGAGAGAAAACTCACCAGAAAGGTGAAAAGCACACAGACGAGAAAGAAAAAAGGAAAATGAAGATGAAAATAGTGGGGAAAATGGCGACAACGAAGAGGAGAAATCAGGACAAGAAGGAGCTAACATGCGAAAATGAGAAAGAGGCGTCCCACTTCTCCTTTTATAGCCTTGCCACATAATAGAGGCATTTAAGGAGGAGTCGAATCGACGCCTGTTTCGACTCTCTTGCCCGACATGTGTCACACTCTGACTGAAGCCATCATCGCCCTCGCCACGCGTCCAGCGCTGATAAGCGTGAAAAATGCTCTAACGGCTGTTCGCTCGTGCGACCTCGAGCAACGGACCGACGCATGTTAAGGACGAGCTAAAGAGTATTAAATGCTCCATTATAACCCTGGTCTCCAGTGCAAACCGACTTAGAGATTTGTTACTCCTCGGCGTCAACACGATTGACACAAAGGAGTAAGGGGGCTTACTGTTGGGGAAAAATATGACAAGTCCGGAGACCCGGTTATGGAATGGACCAACTCTACTGACACTGCCTGAGGGTCCGGGGCAACAGGCCGGACTGAGACAAGACGAAGCCTAAAGGAGAGACTTAGCTCGAGTTGCAGGAAATGAATCCCGACCGAGACTTAAAGAGTCAAGAGTCATAGGCAAAATATATAAGACGCATAAAGTTGACTCAGCTAATAAGGCAACAACGTCTAAAGGGGCCGATTAAGACTCGAATGCTAGAAGTCACCTGACCGACCATAAAACCGTCTAATATTAGGGCGGTTATAGAGTTGGCTATTGGATTAAGAAAGGATATCGGTTATGAATCGACTCCGTTTCATCCGACAAAAGGCAAAAAGCTCCATCCTTGCAGCTATTCGAGACTTATTTACTATCAGAGTCGGTTAAGGTTGAGCCGAGTAAGGAAGAGACAATGTAAACCTAAAATACCGTCCCGGAAATCCAATATAAGGATCTCTGATCCTGAGAATTTCAGGATAGAGTGAAATCCGTAAACAAATCAAATTAAATTGCCTAAGAATTGGGAAGAGAATTCCTGCACG
Source organism: Magnolia sinica (assembly GCF_029962835.1). Taxonomy (NCBI): domain Eukaryota; kingdom Viridiplantae; phylum Streptophyta; class Magnoliopsida; order Magnoliales; family Magnoliaceae; genus Magnolia; species Magnolia sinica. The sequence continues at coordinate 14,086,962 of NC_080586.1, forward strand.
TCGGGACCTCTCACTCCTATAAAAGAAGGGCATCTCCAGGATTAAAAGTAGGCAGAAAACACCTCAAAAAGACTTTTCTTGTCCAGCCACTGACTTAAACATCGGAGTTTCCCCGGCTCTAGCCAGGGTCCCCTTTACATCTTTCTTGTGCACGTGGTGACGAAGGAGGTATATCAGGTTGGACCCTTTACATCTTTCTTGTTTTTACATCTTTCCTTAGCAGGTGGTGACGAAGGAGGTATATCAGGCTTTTTGCATCAAAGTTTCCATTCTCATGACCACCTGAATTTTTTTATTTTTATTTTTTAAATTTTAATTATGTGGCTAATCTTTTACATGAACGGTGGACATAAAGGTTCTCAAATGATGGACGGAGAGGATTTCATGCATACAACAGGACGGCCCCAGAGAGCTTCTTCGTATTACGCATGAACTGCGTGGTCACAAAGGGTGTGCCTACACTTAAACGAGAAAAGATCCACACCGTCCATCTGGTGTGCTGCCTCGTGTTCACCTTAAAACCTAACATCTGGGTCGATCTAGAACTTAGGTAGGCCACACCATAAAGTAGAGTTAGGATGGGACACCGCTATTAGTTTTGCATGGGGACCTCTATCATTTATTTACGCCATCCAATCCATTCACATTCCTATTCTCAGGAATATGAAGCCACTATCCCAAAATCACCCGATTAAGAATCTTAGATGAACCACTCCACTTGAATTTAGACGTTTTAGGTAGATTTACACTTTTTCCTACGGTGAGGTCCACCTGAGTTTTGGATCAGTGTGATGTTTTGGGATCAATGCCTAACATGGGGTGTTTCACCTGATGGACGGTATGGATCCATGGTTCATCCACGTCAGAAAATAGTCACGCCCCTGTATGTATGCGCGTAGAAACACAAGCGTTTTGCTCATCGCGGGAAAGAAGTGTCGTCTACGATTCCGGTACAGCAATAATATCTGTCTCTCATTTATTCCTCTCAACGCTTCTCTACTCTTGCATTTGCTCTGTCACAGAGAGAGAAAGAGAGAGAGAGAGAGAGAGCAGTTTCTACACTTCCCAGAGACAGAGATGGGCAGCAGCAGCGAGAAAGGGAGGACGGAAATTGAGGTGGGAAAAGATGGTGTGGCTGTCATCACCATCACCAATCCTCCTGTAAATTCACTCTCCTTTGATGGTAAAGGATTTCAACGCTTCTTCCCTCCAATTATTATTATTATTTAATTAGATTGAATAGATAGGATTTATGGGGGTTCTTTTCTTATATGTTGCAATACCAGTCTTCTATTTGGATTTGTAATGTTACGACAAATGCAAACATTGTTTTGTTTTGGAAAATGCGGAGACCCTATTTCAGATTCCTGTCAGTAAGGAAGTGATGCAGCGAGCATTTGGACCAAGTCAAATCTCCATCGTTGGTCTTCAGAGGGGCCCATGATCAAACCGTTCAAAGGCCCCTGTTTTCAATGAATTATGTGTGGATCGTCATATTTGACAGTGGAGGACTGTGATTGTGGTTGTGTAAAGAGTGGGCCATCATCATTTGCCAGACATAAGGGGCCGTTTGACACATTGTATTTGAGGAGATTTGAGAGGATTTGGGGTGATTTTGCCCCAAATCCATCGTTTGGTGCTGTGTATTTGGTGGTAAACAGAATTAGAGGTATTATCATGTCAATATATCTTCTTGAAACTCTTTTCTTTCCCAACACCCACCAGACTAACTCTCAGATGGTTCAGATAGCGCATTTGAGTGCTACATATGAGAAGTATGAGTCACCACCATGGTCCCATGGTCCTATTTCAACAAAAAAGATTCACAAATAAGTGGTTAGGATTATTCGAGTAATCTGATTTGGGACCGTGATTTAACCCACCTGAGTTTTGGATCAGACTGATTTTTTATTCATATCTTCATCTCGATAGGATGCACCTTAACCGGTCGGATGGGTAGATAGACACCATCCAACCCATTCATAAAAATAGACACTAGATTTGATTCCAAAAACAATATGATCATTTTCAATGGTGGGTGTCTTCTCCTATTATTCCCACTGCTTGGCCCACCTGATTTATGGCCTTATTTTCGGGCTAAGGGCAATATTTGAGGGCCACACCTGACGGACATAATGGATTTCATATACATGTCATGGGTGGGGTTTCCGCAGCCCATACCTCTCAGTGAATCGTATAGGATTGATTTGGTCTGAATCACTTCACTTGTCCAAGTCGACCTGATACAGATGACTTGAGGATGATTCAGCCTGAGTCACCCCCTTTTTGGCATGAGTTAAAGCTCAGACCATGAGGCCTGTGTGGTGGAGGCAGACTCGGGCCTGAGTTTTAGGCCCAACAATTAACTGAGTTGGACTTCGGCTCATAATTGGCTAAAGGCCTGGCCTAGCCAAGCCTGACTTATTTAACATTGGTAGGCTTGAGTATTTGGATGGTATGTCTTGTTCAACCCCAGCTTGATTCAGGTTGGGCTGGGCCTGGGTTCAGGTCCTTAGCTGATGACTGGATTAGGGCATTCTTCCACCTGCCCAGTTCGGCCCATTTGCCACCCTAGCTGTTGTAGAGACAATCAAGATCAAAATGGTAATAAATGTGTATTTTTGGACATCACTCCAATTAGTACTCACATCATTCCCATAAAGACGCCAAGGATAATGAATTTGTGGGACTCGCACAACAAATCTATATCTAGGAGATATATATATATATATATATATATATATATATATATATATATATATATATATATATATATATATATATATATATATATATCATTAATATGTGTCTGAGTCACATGTTCTATGCAGGTTCATCAACAACTACATGCATGTCCATGTGCGTGCACTGCCATATAGCATCATACACCACTAAAAAATTCTCTCATCATTCTATACGGGCTGTATATGATTGAAGTGAGCTCCACATAGGATGTTTGGAAAACACACAATTTAAGGAATATATATGATATAATAACCTTCATCATGAATCTGAAATTGAATGTAACTAAAAATTGAAGCAGCAAAAGCAAAAAACTAATGGATAACTATACATAATCACTCTGCCCAAACCTACACATCTTAGGTTTCACGTCGTAGGAACACACACACACACGCACACACACACAAATCCTTCAAAAAAATCATAAAAAATCTCTCTACTTATAGGCCTAGTACATGGTAATCATTTTGGAACATAAACTTGGTCCTATTGTTGCAAACACACCTTCATCAGCCGTCTTAACTACACTTGCATTGTATCTAAACATGTACATTGCCGGAAAATAGGGCAACTAGTGGAAACCTTTGAATAGCATTAGGAGTTCCAGAATACCATGCTAAATTACTGCAGCCTGCTATGAAAGACCTATCCTTATGGGAGCTGTTGCATCAGAGAGGCCAAGAAGATGAAGTTCCAAAATATCATGCTAAATTACAAGAAACAATTCCTCATATATGGCCCCTACAAATAAGAACCTGGTTATATGGGCTCATATATGGGTGTAAAATCACTCATATAAACGATCTCTACAAATAAGAGCCTGGTTATATGGGCGTAAAGATCACATGCATAATGATGGGATTTACAAGATGATTATATGGTTGACTGGGCTGACAAGGAGATATGGTTGAGTCCTTCAAATAGTAAAGTCTGCGTTGACCCTAAAGAGATGAAGCGAATGAGAAAGTGGATGGCAAATGAATGAGTAGATCTTAATAAGGATCAATCGATAAAATAAGTAGAGGAAAAGTTGAAAATGCTTGCCACTATGCAATGACTTGATCGCATAGATCTACAAACATACGGGCTAGTCATGCATGGAAAGTGGCTTTGATACCTTTATTGAGCAGCACAATTCAGAAGTGTCTGAATCATTCGGTATGAGACTATGACCCAATGGTGTCAGTAGACCACAAAAGTAAAGCTGGGATGGTGAATAGATTTGGTGATCTGCAATTCAATCATGACGGAAGGGAGTGACTAGAGCACACGACAGATCAGATGGTGCAAATGTTCACTGTATGAGTGGTATCAATCTGAAGGACAAGATGGGCTGGGCGGGGATTGGAAGTGTTAAATATCTCTCACTCTCGCTTCCTTCTTCTTCTTCATCTAGGGCCGAAGGTCCCTCATACATGTAGGAGATGGGGTTTGTTGGATGTGTAGATGGTGTTTGCAAGCGGGAGTCCATCTCATGTATTTTTAAATGTTGGACATGGACTAAAATGACTGTTGAAAATTTGTTTTTAAATGCATGGGTAAGGGGTCAATGGATGCCAAAATTTTGTGTTTGGACAATCCTTGAAACCTTTTTCCTAAAGAATGTACCACTGGCAATTATTGCAACTCTTTTATTATAGAAATGCATGTTATAATTTGGTTGCGGAAGGTAAATTTGTCATTTTCATGATATACACACACACACACAGTGTTACACAGCTTACAAGAGAATTACAAGCAAGTATACACACACGCACACACACAGTGTTACACAGCTTACAAGAGAATTACAAGCAAGTATACACACGCGCGCGCGCACACACACACACAGTGTTACACAGCTTACAAGAGAATTACAAGCAAGCTTTGCAATGAGATGATGTGATGCACTTTTTTTTTTTACAGTGTTAAACAGCTTACATGAGAATTACAGGCAAGCTCTGCAACGAGATGATGTGAAAGCAATTGTTATTACTGGTAAAGCAAAGCATTTTACATCATTTTCATCTTTTGCAAGAGAAGAAGATAATTGACTTAGGTGTGAGGCTTACAGCTTGAGTTAATTGAGCAGGTTCAAAAGGCAAATTTTCTGGAGGTTTTGATATCACTGCCTTTGGTGGATTGCAAGGGAGTAAGAGTACGATTAAAATTTCATGTGCTTCAGATTCTATAATGTGTTGCAACATTTTTTCATTAAGTTTTTATACATGTATCCTACAGAGGTTCAACCAAAGCCTGGTTATGTATCCATAGATGTTTTAACCGACACTTTTGAAGGTACTTGGTTGGGTTTCATCTTTGTTCTCCCTGTTAATGATTATTGGGTTAACAGTGGAGCAGATATGTGTTGACCATCTCCATGGTTGTTTACTTCTCAGCTGCAAGAAAGCCTTCAGTGGCAGCTATTGATGGCCTTGCACTTGGTGGTGGACTGGAGGTTGCAATGGTACATACCTTGTCTCTCTTTCTTTCTTTTACTTTTTTATATGCTTTTATATGTCTATTTGGAGTTGAGATATCTTTATACGAGGTGGTTGTTCTTACCATATCAGGCTTGCCATGCACGCATTTCTACCTCTACTGCCCAACTGGGCCTGCCTGAGCTTCAACTTGGACTTATTCCTGGATTTGGAGGTATGGCTGCCTACAGTGTGCAATATTAGAGTTTAGTATCCTCTTTTTTTAAAATTTAATTCTCAACATGTTATTATGACAGGAGATATCTGTATTTGGCAGATAATATGCCATGTCAATTTGCTGATTCCATGTTCTGCACCACATGTTTGAACAATGTATTATGTTTCTGTGACAGTTGAACCTAACCCTCTTTTCCTGAATTGTTGAGAAGTCTCAGTATATCATTGGCAACCTAAGTCAATGCTGTTAAAAAACTTCAAATCTTGACAAGAACTTTCGCTAAAATAGCACTCTGGTCAGATGATTATTGAATCATATGGAGTTTGATCATGAAAACCTTTCCCATTGTTTCTTTATTTGGAGGCTATAACATGAAATTTGATATTGTGCATCTAGAGCTTTTCGTGTTTGCTGCCCAGCTGCTAATTATTCATAAGATTCATCAGTTTTGTTTTGTTTTTGTTTTTTTAAAATTTAAATGCATTTTTTTTTTTGTCATTTGAGAAGTCTTCAAGGCTCAAAGATGCCCAATTCTTGGACTTCAATTTCTTTACCATTCTAGATCAGCTTCTCATAAAAGCAAATTTCCTACATGGTCCATCTATGATAGGACCCACCCTTTGGTTGGTCTAGATTAATGGAACTTACATCAACTTGTATTGTAAATCACCAACAAACAATTATTTTGCAACTACTTGAAAATCTTCAGCCATTACAAACATCCTTTGTTGTTGTTCACAGGTGGTCAAGATTAAACTTTTAAAGCAAACATTATAAAGCTTTATACATTGGTTAATTAGTTGCTAATTTTTAATGAAAAAGAAAAAAAATTATAATTTTTAGACTTTGCCCTGATATCATGAGAAACATAACTAACCCAAATGTGGTGTAGGACGGCCTAATCCAACCTTAAATGAATGTGGTATTTGAAAGGGGCAGATTTATGCAATCTTTAACAATTTATTTATTTATTTATTATTAATTTTAAGTCAGCCTTATATATCATAAATACAAGAAGGAAATAAGGTTAATGCAGCAATGATCATGGCCATCCATCGCAAACATGTAGTATTAAACTTTAAAATTTGAATTTAGTCAGATCCGGTGGAAGATATGACTTTCGTCTTGCAATGGGTCCGTCTAATGATCCAAATGGATTTTCTGGAATGGGAAATTTGAAAAATTCAGAAAAAATTAATGGTTCTTCAAATCTAAGGCTTTGGGTGATGGGATTTGAAGAAGGTCAAAATATGTAAATGTGGGGATGAAAATCTTCTAAGATCTAATGATTTAGATAGAAAAGAAACAGGATTGGCTTGTGGATCTAAAGATTTTAGGAGAAAAGGAAGAAAATAGGTTTAAAGAAAACATTACTTTGAGAAAAGAAAGAAGGAGAGAGAAGTAGAGGATGAGAAATCACTTCTCCGAGCCTCACACCCTCTTCCAATCACTGTAAGTCGAAGACGAAATCATCAGAAGCAAAAGTTCTCTTTCTTTTCATAAACATAACATAGCATGCTTTAGGGCAAAACACCCTTATAAATTCGTAATTACAGGAAATGACCAAAATACCTCTACTAAAAAAAGTTTCAAAAAAAAAACAGAGAAGAAATTCGCACAAAAATTGTGTGCAAATTGTCTCAAAACTCAAATAAATCAAATGTTTATAAACTAAGTTCAAATCCAAGATGCCTGATGGGCCCCGATGATAGCACCGTGAAGGTGGCGCAATGAAGGTGGGTCGTGATGATCCAATGGTCTGATCACACCATCCTAGTGATCCAATGGTCCAAATGTTTCCTTCAAGCAACTTACACGTGTCACGAACACATGTGTAAGACCTTCAACCTTTAAAGACCCGACCCGTACTCGTACCCGTCATCTAACCACATTGATACAGGAAACGTACGCTTCATGCATTTATATACTTTGAATGGTTTGGTGTCCGCATCAAAATGCCTCTTAATATGCCATCCATATATATGTAGTCCAAACTTTATGACTTCTGGTCTAATTGAAGTTATGGCGTTGATAGAGTGGAATGGCAATACATGATGGTATACGTAGGTCTCATATAGCACAAATTTAGTCAATGTTGTAGTATTCGATCATATAACTCATACATTTATTATTTATAAATGGAGTAGCTTAGGCCTTAGCCATGCTATCACAATCTCTTATAACTTATTTGAGTAGTTGTTACTTTTATTTTAAACAAAATAAATCAACAATTACAAGAATAGAGAGAGAAAAGTGCACTAACTCTTGTGGTATTACACTTATGAGAACAGTGGTAAACGTTACACGTTATGGGGCCGTAACGGCCGTTATAGAAAAAATGGCCGGTAACGGTCCGTAATGGACGCATAATAGTTGATGGTCTTGTAACGGGTTATTTAAAAAAAAAATGTCGTAATGGCCATTGTTGCCCGTATTGTAATGGTAACGGGCGTTACTATTACGGAATACCTTGCTTACGAGTCATGCTATGAAACTTCGGGTGAGAGTCATAAAGCAAAGGTTAAGGCATGAAACAAATGTTTCAAAAAATCCATTTGGATTTATGTTTGAAAGGTAAACCAACAACGCTATTTTCTACTTTGACAGCTAATAGAGAAATATATGGAGGAGAGGAAAGGATCTCCACATGCTCTTTATTGACTTAGAAAAAAGCATTCAATAAGGTCCTTGGAGAGTTAATTTGGTGGATGGCGAGAAGAAAGGAGCCTCAAGAAGATATATTGATACAATTAAGCATGTGCATGTGGGAGCAATAACAAATGTGAAGACCACTAGTAGAGAGAAAAGTGGGTTTCAAAACTGCAAACTTTCACCAAAGGTCGGCACCGAGCCCATATCTTGTTGCAGTGGTTATGGACGAGTTAATGATGCATTTACAAGAAGTGGTCTTGTTGTGTATGTTATATTTGCAAATGGTATAGTTTTGATTGATGAGACATGTAAACACAAAACTAGAACTATGGAGTGATGCTTTAGAATTGAAAGGTTTTAAAATGTCCAACTAAAAGAGATTATATGAATGCAATTTTAGTAACAATAGTAGTAGAAACAAGGAATCTATTAAGATTGTTGACCAAGAAGTACCCCAAAATGACCATTTTTTATAGTTCGCGAGAATGGAGAGGTGGAGAAGGATGTTGCTAATAGAATTCAAGCCAGGTGGAAGAAGCGGAGATGTGCCTCAGGAATTTTATGTGATGTTCACTTGCCAATGAAACTGAAGGGGTAATTTTATAAGATAGTGATAAGACTAGCTGTGCCTTATGGGATAGAATGATGGATGGTTAAGGAACATGTTCATAGGATGAGTGTAGTTGAATTGAGGACGTTAAGAGGGATGAGTGGCAAGGTGAGGATGGAATGAATTAGAAATGACTACATTTGAGGGAACTTAGGAGCAACACCAATGGATAATAAGATGAGGGAAAGTAGCCACTGATGATTTGTCATGTGCAATGGAGACCAAAGACGCACGGTTCATAGTGAGTTGGTTTAAGTAGAGACTTTGAAAGGGCAAGACAAAGGCCCCAAAAGGACATGTGTAGTAGTAAGAAAAGAGTCAATGACCTATTGTTTAACTAAGGATATCACTCTAGATAGAGCATAATGGCGGAAAAGGATTCATGCAGTTGACTTCATTTAATTAGGATAAGGCTTAGATGGCGGTGATGATGAAAATAAATCAATGATAAGATTATAGGGTAATCTCCATTTACACTACAGTTGCCTGCTATCTTATTTAAACACTTGGAAACTTGATGCTAAAATACTTTGAGCTAATTCTTTTTCCTCATTTAACTTCCATTTTGAATCTTAAAAATGAATAGCATTGCTTCTTCGCATGACGTTTGTGTTCTCCGAAGTTGTCCTACTTGAGGTGATTTTCTAGCCAAATGTAGATTTGGTACCTAGCGCCAATGGTTCGAGTGATTTTAAGGGTGTTTCTTAAGTTGTGGATGTTGCGCCTAGCTATAGCATACATTGGTTTAAAATTTATGTTAAGGCTAGCATGTACTTAGAAAATGTTGAGGTTGGTCTTGAGAAGACCTACATAGCCTTGATTGATGCTAGAATGTGTAAAACCATTATAAACTTCCAGGGTAGCATCAAAGAAGGTACATACCAATCAAATTGAATGAGAAATTTCATAGGATAGCAATATGACCAACCGTTATGGGACAAAATGTTGGGCAGTTAAGGAAAAAGTTGTTCATAGGATGAACATAGCTAAAACGAGGATGTTGAGATGGATGGCTGACAAGACAAGGAAGGGTTGAATTAGACATGAATGCATTTGAGGGAACTTAGGAGCGACACTCTTAGGGACTAAGATGAGGGAAGTAGATAAATAATTTAGTCATTTGTGATGGAGGCGAAGAATTGCATCGGTTAGGATTGAGTTAGTTGAAGTTGAAGGCTCTAGAAGGGCAAGGGGAAGGACCAAAAGGATAGGGGTGGAGGTAAAAAGAAAAGACTTGATGACCTATGGTTTAACTAAGGATATGGTCCTTGATAGTGGAACCGAACATGACTCGTGTAGCCAATCCCAATTAATTGAGATAGGGCTTAGATGATGATTATATCTATAGGTGGTGGTTCAGGCTATTTTGGCGCCCACATAATGTGTGTATTAGATAAACCCTATTTGTCGTGCACACCCCCTCATGATGACCATTGACCATAAAGTCTTTAAGTCAGGCAGATCCAAGGCTCGGGTGTGCGACAACATAGGAAACAATGTATAATCATGCATAAAACCTTTAAAATCATGTGGTATGGACCACTAAGTTTAGAAATGCCCTGATTTTTTGTGTGCCCCTTCAACCTTGTGGGACATGTCTGATGAATGGATTGGATGGCATATACACAAGGTCCCAACAACAAATATAGAAAATTCTATTAGTTGGGTGTCCCCTCCAAACTGCTCCTGTGGTGTGGCCCACCTAAGTTTTTGATCAAGCTGACTTTTGGCCCAATAAGCCTAATATTGAAGGGTGGGCACACCAGTATCATGTAAGTGTTACCATTATATATGCATATGCATAAACACACACACACACACACACCCTTTTTATACTAGGAGAATTTATTCAATTATGCAATCATGTTCGCTGAAATTATGGTGAAAATGTTTTCATTGAACCATTTGTGGGCCCCATGATGTGTTGATGACATCCACTCTGTCATCAGATGCGCCCCCCTCCCCCCCTCATTTGGTCATGAGCCCAAGAATCATGCCAATCCATGACTCAAGCACACAACAAGGAAACAGTCAAGGGTGGATGCCCATCCTTGATTTCATGGAGGGCCCACCGTGTTGTGTATATGTCATCCGACCCATTCACCTAAAGCATATGCCCGAATGAATGGATCTGACAACTATCAGGCCGTTTTAATGCTCTGGTGGGCCTCATAGGAGATAAATGGTGGGCATCCCCATGAACTATTTCCTACCATGCAGCTCACCTTCGTTTGGGATTGAACTGAGTTTTGGACCCCTGGCCAAACTAGCTAGGGTGCATTCGATGGACAAGTCGAATTCCATCAACACATTATGGGGGCCCCCATACAAAAATGTTTTCACTTTGTTTGCATCAAATAATTTCTTCTATAGTATATTATTTTTACACACACGCATAGAGAGAGAGAGAGAGAGAGAGAGAGAGAGAGAGAGAGAGAGAGGACCAACTTTGGATTTTTTATTGTACATTTCAACCTTACTATAGATGGTGAATCGTTGTGTGTTGTAGCTACATGCAACACCTCTAGCTAGCTTGAGACACTCTTAAAATTACCCGAGTTATTGGTGGTGACTACCAAATCTATATTTGGTTGGAAATTTACTTCAAGTGGGACAATAATGGAGAATAAGAACACCATGAAAAGAAGCAATGACAATTTTTTAAAAGATCTAGAAGTCAAACCAGTGTTTTTAGTAGCGCTATAGCGTAGCATGTCCCATACGCTACGTAGTGTACGCAAGTAGCGTAATTCTCTAGTAGCGTGCATGTAGCATAAGCTACAGTGCATGTAGTGTATGCTACATGTAGCATATAATGCAGGGGCATTTTCACACAGAGCTTGAGTGGGGTAGCCCGTGGGATGCGGGGACACACTTGGGGTGGGTGGCCCATGTGATTTGGGGCCCATGGGGGAGGTCTCGTGTTCAAGACTTCTCACCGGGGGTGATTAATGCGCATTTCACACCGGGGGTGATTAATGTGCATTTCACACCGGGCTCGAGTGGGGTAGCCCGTGTGATGCAGGGACGTACTCGGGGTGGGTGGCCCATGTGATTTAGGGCCCACGAAGGGGGTTTGGTCAAGGTCCTAACCCATGCGATGTGGGGCCTGGGCTATGAGATAAAAGGATTAATTCGTCATACTCTAACAGTTCGAGCTTTTATAGCAAGTGGTTAATTGTCCTGCATCAGCGTAGCATAGTGTGTAGCCTGGATAGCGTAAGTTACCTGAAATCTCATTTTTTAAGTGTTTTTTCTATTTTAGTTTAACATCTATTTTTAAATGGTGATGACTTATACCTATGACATATGACACTACATGAAACTAATCCGGACCATCCAAATTGTGGTCCATATTGTAGATAAAGCACTTAGATCAATCTAGACCATCCAAATAGTATTCGATATCATGAATTTGTGGTGTTTCAATAAAAAAATAAGTCACACTTAGAGATGTCTAAAGGTAGAGAGAGAGAGAGAGAGAGAGAGAGAGAGAGAGAGAGAGAGAGAGATTTTGCATGGAAATAAGTGGTTGATGATCCAGATTCGTAGCCAAGAACTCATAGAAATTATGCATTTTGTAACGTTTATCATATTTTCTATTATTTTAATTAAAAATATAAAGGATTGTGTAGCTTACGCTACACGCTATAGAGAGCCAAACGCCACACTTTACGCTGCACGCTATTTAAAACACTGAGTCAAACATGCAACAAGAAGAAACTCAAAGTGCTTTAGTATTAAGTGTCTGTGTGTTTAAATAAAATTGAAAATGATCGCGGTGTAAATGGGGCTGATAATTTAATTGTTGATTTATTTTGTTTAAAATAAAAGTTACAACTACTCGAATAAGTCATGGGATTTGCTATACCATGATTAAGGCTTAAGTTGCTCTATGTGGGCTTATTTGTTTATTGGGGAATTAATTCCCTGGGTTTTATGGTTCCTAGTGAATGTTAGAGTTGGCTTAGTATTTCCTGGGGAATGATTAAATTTTGTTTTGTTGATTGGTGATGTGGTGATAAAGGCCTGGTGGGTGTGGTAGAGCCTAAAGCCGCCATTAGCCTTCTCTTTGTATAATTTAAGGACAACTAGAATCCTTGTTGCTCGAAAATCAAATTGCAAGAAACACTTCAATTTCCAAAAAAAATTAGACTCCACAAAGGCCTTTTCGCCAAAATCTTGGGTAAGGACCATGATTATAGCGTAGGAAGGGGCTAGGCACCCTACTCTATACACAACATAAGGGCCTTTGTTTGAGGAGATCAAGATTCCAACGATTGAAATTTCAACAAATACTTGATTGGATCCTAGAAGAGAAGCAAAAGAAAGAAGAAAATGAGTGTGTTGGAGGGTTAGCGAGGTAAGGAATGTGGAGAATTGGTCCTTCGGCGTGTTCTCTTGAGGTGCTTGTTGACTTGAACCTGGTTGGAACGATCTTGAACTTAGGTGACAACTCCTTGGTAAAGTAGACTTGGTATGTGAAGGGGGGTCTTGTCTTATAACTTGATCTTCAAAGGGAAATGAGAGAAGTAGAAGAACAATGTAATATTTCTCAGGCAGCCAAAGTCATCGCTCGCCACTCCTAAGAATGGAGCTACACAGGAGAGCTTCCCCCCTTGAACCCCAATGCATCTTCCCTTGCTATCTCCATAGCATCTTCTCTCTTGCAGAATTTTGGCCAAGTATGTCTAGAGGAAAGAGAAGGAATGATGCGGACACTAGACCATTCAAAGTATATCAACACAGGAGGCGTGTGTTAGCCATGTCAATGTGGTTAGATGACGGGTACGGGTTGGGTCTCTAGAGTTTGAAGACCTTACACATGTGTTCGTGACATGTGTAAGTTGCTTGAAGGAGATATTTGGACCGTTATATTGCGACGATGGTGTGATCGGACCGTTGGATTACAACGATGGTGTGATTGAACCGTTGGATCGTTGCGGCCAACTTTCATTGCGTTATCATTGGGACCCATTGGGCATCTTCGATTTGAGTTTATCTTATGAATATTTTATTTATTTGAGTTTTGAGACAGTGTGCGCACAATTTTTTTTTTGCAAATTTCTTTTTTTTAAAAAACTTTTTTTAGTAGGAGTATTTTGGTCATTTAGTGTAATCACAAATTTATAAGGGTGTTTTGCCCTAAACCTAAGAATGCTATCTTATCTTTATGAAAAGAAAGAGAGCTTTTGCTTTGTCAAGACCAGGCGATCCCGTCTTCGACTTCCAGTGATTGAAAGAGGGCGTAAGGCCTAGGGAAGTGATTTCTCATCTTCTTCTTTTCTCTCATTCTTTCTTTTCTCAAGGTACTCTCTTCTGTATACCTCTTTTCTTCTAAATTCTCTAGATATAGAAGCCGATCTCTTTTCTTTTCAACCTAAATATTTAGATCTTGGAAGATTTTCATCCCCACATTTACATATTTTGACTTTCTTCAAATCCCATCACCTGAGGCCTTAGATTTGAAGAACCATCAATTTTATTTATTTATTTATTTTTGAATTTTTCAGATTTTTCAATTTAGAAAATTCTTATTTCCTAGATTAGAAAATCCACTTGAATCGTTAGACGGACTTATTGCAAGACGAAAGTCCTATTTTTCGCTGGATCTGACTAAATTTAGATTTTAAGGTGTAATACAACATGTTTACGATGGATGACCACAATCAGTGCTGCATTCTCCTTATTTCCTTATTGTGTTTATTATGTATAAAGCTGATATATATATATATATATATATATATATACTCGTTAAAGATTAAATCTGCCACTTTCAAATACCACATTCATTTAGGGTTGGATTAGGCCGTCCTACACCAAGGAACTTAAAGAGAGACTTTGGGGCTAGGACAATAATGGATATGAACTTTGGTATATAAGGACAATAATGGAAATGGGGTTAGGATGGTGGTAGATCAAGATCTAAAGGATAAAGTTGTAGATGTTAGGAGAGTAAGTTATACAATTTTGTTAATAGAATTGGACTCGATGGTCTAACTAATGGTGCCGGTTTGAGTGATAAATTCCTAGGGATTAGGGAGATATGGGGTCCACAAGTTGGGTCTAATCCAACCTTGCAATGGTCAATCGATCTTTGCACATTGGTCTTTCAATCATAACTTCGTTCTCGTAGATCATATCGTATTAATTAGGCTCGTTGAAAAGATCATTTGATGCACTAGCCTGAGGTAAGAGAGGAGATCTCTCTCTCTTTTTTTTTTTTTTTAAATTTTTATTTTAATGCTTCTAGGCCCACTTGCATGATAAATGTGTTATTTAGCGCAACACTTTGTCGAGTGGAAGGCTATATTGATACATCAGGGTTTGTTGAGGAAGCTTGTGAAAGTTTAACTACCGAAGTTTTCCATTTCCTAGTTAAGACTTAAGAGCTAGGGCTTTCTTTATCTTTTTCTTTTTTAAAGAAAAGTTGGGGAAGGGAATTGTGGGGGGAAGTAAAAACAAAAAAATAAATTGTTAAGAAATTAAAATAACTAGCAACCAAACACCCCATTTGTAAATAGTAAAGATTGTATTATATGATGGAATACTACATGCATGATTATTCGAACAATATGACATTCCAAAGTCATGCTAGGGTGTTCCTTGTAACCTACGCAATGCATCAAAAGCTGAGTTAATTCCAGGTTGTCAAATTCATAAATCCATCAGACAACCTGATATAGCATTCTCACCAAAGATTGGGCCGTTACACTAGGATAAACATGTTCAAAATTATAAATGGATGCATATTTAGAATATTAATAATTTTTTGGATTTTCCAAATATTTTTCGAGATTTTTTGGAACAAATTTTTTTTTTTTTTCAAAACCTATACAGGGGCGCATCGCCCGTTACGCCCCCCACATCGCCTGTAACATCGATTCGGCGTATCCTTAACGATGGGCACCGTTACGCCCACTGTTACCAATACGGAACACCTTGCTTCCCGCGCCATTCTAGACTCATGTGGGTAATGAAGCTAGTCTAGAAGAATAGGATCCTTCTTACCAATTGCAATGTAGGAACATTGACAAATAAGAGTATGGGGGTGTTAACGTAGCTTGCATTCAAAAGACCAAGTGGAAAGGGGCCAAAACTAGAGAAATTGATGGATATGAACTTTGGTATATAAGAAAGGACAATAATGGAAATGGGGTTAGGATGGTGGTAGATCAAGATCTAAAGGATAAAGTTGTAGATGTTAGGAGAGGAGATAAACAATATTATAAGTGCATATGCACCACAAGTAAGGTTGGATAGACTCAAGAGATGATTTCAAGAGGATATGGATTGACTAATGCAAGGAATTTCGAACAAAGAGAGGATATTTATAGGAGGAGACTTTTAATGGTCATGTAGGAAAAGAAAGTAGGGAGGATATGATTTTGGGAAAGAAATGAGATGGGGGATGCTCTCTTTAATTTAGGTATGACATATAATCTATCTCTATCAAACACAAACTTTAAAATGATGGATGAACATTTAATAACTTTTAAAAGTGAATCATATACAAGCCAAATAGATTTCTTTTTACTTGGGAAAACAGAATGGTCAATATGTAAGGATTATAAGGTTATATTAGGAGAGAGATTGATTGTGGAACATAGGTTAATGGTTATGGATGTTTACATTAAGAGATGAAAGAAATGGAGTGAAATTAATAGGTGTTCAAATTTAGATTGTGGAATTTAAAAGGAGAAAACAATGCATTTCATAAATAAATTGATGGAAGAAGGAAAGTGGAATGTCATGGAAAAAGTAAATATTATGTGGAATGAGATAACTGAATGCATTATGGAAGTGCCAAGAGATGTTTTACGAGTATTGGGAAGCAAAAGCCCATCATATAAGGAAACTTGGTGGTGGAATGATTATGTACCAAAAACAATTCACGAGAAACATTCATTTTTCAAAGCATGGCAAGGGAGAAGAGATTAACAAAAGAGGTAGTAAGCAAGACTAAACTTAAGGCTTATGAGGATCTTTGTAATAGTCTAACAGATTCAGGATGAGAGGGTGAGAAGATGTCTTCAAACATGAAAAAGGAGAGAGAGGAAGGGTAAGGTCATAGATCATGTTAGATGCATTAGGAGCAATGACCGAAGGCCCTAGTAAAAGACAATGTGATCAATGAAAGGTGTGGTAGATATTTTCAAAACTTGTTAAATGAAAACCACTTTAAGAGAATATGGATAGAAGGAACGATAGATTCAAATGATGTTGGAGACAATAAATAGTTTCGTTAGATTAGGATAATTGAAGTGAAAGAAGCTTTGAGAAAGATGAAATCAGGAAAGACCAAATGGTGTGCTAATAAAGGATTGGAAGTGTAAGGGAGATGTTGGGTTATTTTGGGTGATAAAGTTGTTCAATAGGATTGTGAGATCGAAGAAAATGCCATACAAATGTAGCAAAAGTGTCGTGGTCCCTATTTATATCAATAAAGGAGACAGAGCTTAATTAACTATCGTGGGATTAAACGTATGAGCCGTACTATGAAACTTTGGGGAGGTGTGACTGAATAAAGACTAAGGCATGAGAGGAATGTCTTGGAAAATTAGACCAGTTTCGTGCCTGTGAGGTCTAATTTTCCTACTCGGAAAATTGATCAGAAAATATAGGAAGAGGAGGAAGGATTTCCACGTGGCCTTTATTGATTTAAAGAAAGCATATGATAGGATCCCTAGAGAGTTAATCTAGTGGGCATTGGGAAAGAATTGAGTTTCAAGAGAATATATTCACATGATAAGGATATGTATCAGGAAGCAGTAACAAATTTGAGTCCTATTTGTAGAGGTAGACTCACAAGAGTTTCAACACGAGGTCATTGGTTCGAGTACCCATTGTGTGAAATCATACTGTGGTGTGATTGTGTGTTAAAAAAAGTGAGCAAGGTGTGCAAAAATGGTTACGTCTAAAAAAATGGCAACATTTTCTTTTTAAAACCAATGCTACGACTAATGTTAGAAATTTCCAAGCTTCTTCAATTTTTTTTTCATGTTTTTGTTTATGGGAGTGATTCTAAGGCAATTTCGACCACTCTAGTGCATTGTTTGGAGATTAAAACATGATATCAGCCTGAAAGGAGGATTCTAAGGCAATTTCAACCACTCAAACTTCTGGCATCGAAACTATCAGCATGGAAGGGGGTATTTTACAAAAAATCAGAGAAGTCCAAAAGTCTCATTAATTAGTTGCATGACTTAGAAATCAAAGACATTAATACACACTTTCATGGGGAAACATTGGGAAACATTGCGAAAATGGTTGAATTTTTCAATGAAACTTTAAGGATTTTTTAAAAAGACATTAATACACACTTCTAAATCATAACATCTCAAAAGAGAAGTGCACATAATAGGTATAGGGTCCTAAGCTATGTGTTGTCTGACTGAACTAATGTAACTATATTAAAATTGAATGCATAACATTTACAGTGTATGTGATGATCATTTCGTCAAACACTCCTAAATACTTTGAAATTAGTCTCAATTGACAACTAGTTGAAGGAAAATTTTGAAAAAAAATATTTTAATTAAAAAATGATTTTTTTTTTTCAAAAATTGACAAGCACTTAACAAATCAATAGCTCAGCCCTCATACATGCTTGATTTCATGTTTGGAGTGCAACATTGCAAGCAACTTGGGAGAAATTGGGGAAATTTTGAATCTTCCAATTTTCCCCAAATTGGACCACCTACACTCAAATTTCGAAATTAAAGTGTATGTGATGATCATTTCATCAAATACTCCTAAATACTTTGAAATTAGTCTCAATTAACAACTGGTTGAAAGAAAATTTCGAAAAGAACATGGAAAACATGAAGAACCAATGGATATCGAAATCAAAGCTCGAATTCCATGATTTTTCATGGAAAACATGAAGAACTAATAGATTTTTTTTCATAGAGATAACAGACATTTTATTGAGAAACTCGCAAAAAGCGAGAAAAGAACCAATAGATTTATAGCCATTTGACACTGATTTAACAGAATTTCAACAAAAAAGGGGGTTTAGAAATTGAAAATGCTCACCAGATCGAACATGTGTGATATATCGGCACTACGTGTACGTTTCATATCCCACAAGTGGGATACAAGATATACCGTGGGATATATATTCCGATATTGTCGATATTTAAAACATTGGATGGAATGTGTATCTTCCGCCTCATTTTCGGTTATGGTTAGCGGATCCCCAAAAGGTTTTTTTAAGGCCTCGACAGGCCTCATGCAAGGTGACCCACTTTCTCCCTTTTTGTTCTTGGTGGTAGCGGAAGCTCTAAATTGCATGTTATCTAAAGGTCAACAGGTGAGTCTAACATCTAGATTCAATTCCTCGAGCGTTGGGCCCATTATATCCCACTTGCAGTCCGGGGACGACACTTTTCTATTTTGTTATGCAGAGATGGAAAAGACAGTCAACTTGTGGAAAATATTGGGGGTGGTTCGAAGAGGTTTCCGGGCTGAAATTAATTCGGGTAAGAGCGATGCTTGGGAAGCCTCCGAAACATTTTTGGAGCAAGGTGATTGAGAGATTTCAATGGAAGCTATCAAGATGGAAATGGAGGCACTTATCACTAGCTGGGCGCATTACCTTAATAAAAGTGGCTCTTTCAAATTTACCATTGTACATTGTGTCCCTCTATGGATGCCCGAAATTGGTGTTAGAAAAGCTTGAAAAGTTGCGGAGGAATTTCATGTGGCAAGGACGCAAGGTGTGGAGGAAAGATATAAATTTCACCTCTTAAAGTGGGAAGAGGTTTGCTTACCCTTGGAAGAAGGGGGAGTGGGCTTGAGAGACCCCAACTCTATGAATGTGGCAGTGGCACTACTTGGCAAGTGGCAATGGAGATTCGAAGTAAAAGAAGGCAAGCTTTGGAGGGAGGTAATAGTACAAAAGTATGGGCTAGAAGCTAGGGGGTGGGGGATCAAGAAGGCATCGCTCTACTGTGCTTTTGGTATTCGGAAGGCCATTTCCTCGGTTTCTCCATTGGTAATAGCTGCCACATCTTTCAATCTTTGGAATGGCTCTTGGATTCAATTCTGGGAGGATTCATGGTGCAAAGATAGGCCCTTAGCGGGTGTTTTTCCATCCTTAGCTGCTTCATCTTCATAAAAGAACATTGTAGTAGATAAATGCTTTTCATTTGAAGGAGGAAGGGGAGCATGGTGCCCCCCATGTAGGCCTTTACGATTCGGAGTCAGAATACTACGCATGCCTATTGGTTCACCTCCAGCACTATTATCCTTCTCTAGACTCAATTGACTTATTGGTATGGCTCACATCTTCATCTGGTTCTTTTTCAATGAAATCTTTTTACAATAATATTCGTCGTTCGAGGCACAATCTTGACGGCATGATTCCATATGCATTTTGGTTCTTTGGGGCCCTCCCAAAGGCATCTTCCCTCATGTGACTAGCGGGTAGAAATTAGACACTAACAATATATAATCTTTAGAAAAGGGGAATGTCTCTTTCGAACAGTTCTATGGAGTTAGTCGATCACCTTTTAATTCATTGCCCTTTCGCCAATCAGCTATGGAATCACATTCTGCATATTTTCGAGGTGAAATGGGTAATGCCACAGTCAGTCTCGCAATTACTTTGGGCATGGCATGGAGTTCACTTGTTAAAAGATAGATTAAAATTATGGAGGCCGTCCCTTCAGGCTTGCCTTTGGAACAATTGGGCTGAACGCGATGCACACTTTTTCAACAACAGCCTTAAATCATGTGATCAAATTTGGTGGAAGGAAAAAGGGGATGCATTTGAAAGGGCTATGACGCTTCTTCAAGTTGACATCAATGTAGCTCATGCTATTTTGTATTTATAATTTCCCATTTCAATTGCATTCTTCTGTCCTGATTGTTTGTCGGGCATTTTTTTAAAAAATAAAATTATTCATAGCTATTCAAAAATAAAAAAAATTAAAAAAATTCACGAAATCAGATTCTTTTGAATGAATCGAAGTTTGGGGGCTACATTTGGCGGAAATTGAAAAAAAAAAAAGAGAGAGATAAAAGTCCTTTTTTTTTTTCCTGCTTGAAATAGTTAAATTCAAGGTTAACACCAAATTCAACCATATCTTGTTGGATTTGTGGTCGATTTGGATTTTTTTGTTTATTTTATTTTATTATTATTATTATTTTTTTGTAATTTTGCTATTTTTAACATAAAATTCAACAAAATTCATTTTTATTTATTTATTTATTTATCTTTAGTGTGGATAATTGGAATACATATAGACTCTTTAGATCCACGCGTGCATACATTAGATCAGATTTTTACATCTCATTTTCTATTTTTTAGATAAATTTTTTTTTTTGGCTAATTTTTGGAATGAATAGCGCCAATTCATAAAATTCAGTATAAGTCTTCTCTTTTCTTTTCTTTTCCATATACTTTCCAAGGGTTGACATTGAACCTATGCCTTTTTGCATTGGTTGTGGATGAGTTGACGAGGCATATGCAGGAAGAGATTCCATGCTGTATGTTGTTTGCGGATGATATAGTTTTGATTGACAAGACGAAGAAGAGTGTAAATGCAAAGATAGATTTATGGAGGCTCTAGATTCTAAAGGATTTGAAAATAGTCAAACTAAGAGTATATGAAGCGCAATGTTAGTAACAATAGGAGTGAAAACAAGGAATAAAATTAAGATTGCTGAACAAGAAGTTTCCCACCCAAAATGACCACTTTCCATACCTCAGGTCAATAATTCTTGAGTGGAGAGATTGAGAAGATGCTGCCCATATAATTCAAACTAGCTGGAAGAAATGGAGATGTGCCTCTGTAGTTTTATGTGATCGTTGTGTACAACTAAAACTGAAAAGGAAAGTATTATAGGATAGCTATAAGACCAACTGTGCTTTATGGGATGAAATGTTGGGCAGTTAAGGAACAACATGTTCATAGGGTGAGTGTAGCTTAAATGAGGATGTTGAGATGGATGAGTGGCAAGACGAGGAAGGATAGAATAGAAATGAATGTGTTTTTTAGGGAACTTAGGAGTAGCACCAATAGGTAATAAGATGAGGGAAAGTAGACTCAGATGGTTTTGTCATGTGCAACGGAGATCAAGAACCACATTGGTTAGGAGTAAGTTGGCAGAAGTTGAAGGCTTTAAAAGGACAAAGGGTGAGGCCCAAAGGACGTGGATGGAGGTAGTAGGAAAAGATTGATGACCTAAGGTATAACTGAAGGTATGGCCCTTCATAGAGCGGAATAGAGGAACAAGATTCATGTTGCCAACCCCAAGTTGAGGCATAAATGATAATGATGATGAATTAACCAATGTATAGAACTTCGTATTGTTTTCTTTAGAAGTGTAATCTCTGCCCACCTAAGAAAATAACAAAGAGACGCTCGTAATGGCCGAAGGTTTTCAAGTAGTTGCAATAATGGTTTGTTGCTAGTCTATGATGCACGTTGATTTACAGTCAATTAATCTCGACCAACCAAACAGACCATGTTAAAGAGATGCTCGTAATGGCCGAAGGTTTTCAAGTAGTTGCAATAAGGGTTTGTTTCTTGTCTATGATACATGTTGATGTATGTTCTGCTAATCTCGACCAACCAAAGTCTGGGTCCTATCATAGATAGACCATGTTACATGATTATGTGGCATAGAAATTGTTGGAATTACCTTGGGCAATTTTGCTTAATAAAACCGAACTTCAGAAAAATTTAATCGAAGGACTGTTACTAATATGGGTATCGGTCGTAGCAGCAGATACAGGAGCATAAAGACTGTTACGACCCTCGTAACGGTTCAAAATTCATTTTGCTCGAAAAATTCTGATAAAATAGCTAGAAAATCTAGAATATTGTAAATATTCCAAATCTACTCAAATATTTTTTTTTTTTTTTTTGAACATGTTTATGGTAGTGTAATGGTGCACTCTTTGGTGAGTGTGTTATGTTGGGTTCTTTGGTGAATTTATGAACATGGTTATATGTTTCAATTATTTACACACAGTTTTCGAAGTATCGATATTGGTACAAGTTTCGCTAGCCAGGGATACAGAAATAATATTGATATTGTGGATAATATCGCTGATAACCGGAAATGTGGGGAAACATGGGAAAAATGGTGGAATTTTCAGTGAAACTTCAAGAGATGTTAAAATGTACACATTTGCATATTTAGAAATAAAACAAAATTGCAAAAATACTGCATACATGACAAGTTTCCATTTACTGGGGCCTTAAAAGCATGTGTTGTTGTAAGAATTAGTCCAACTATCCCCTCCGGCCTATTTAACCTTCTGACCTTCTATCCAAACATCCATTGATATTGCAAAATATCAACAACACATAATACTTCACCAAGAAATCATCAACATTTGGAGAGGAAACAAAAGATTGTGGTCTCAATATCTCGTATGTTGCAATATCGATAATATCGAGATATTATCAATATTATCAATGACAAATTGAACACTACATACAACCATGTGCCCACGAAAAAATAAATAAATTCTAATAAACAAAATTTTGATGATATCAATACATATTGAAATATCGTCGATGCACTTATGATACAAGCATTACCTAGAATTTACATAGTCGAAAATATTGGTGATACATTGGCGATATTGATGCATTGGCAATACAAGCAACACTTAAAATTTACATAGTTGAAAATATTGACGATTACATTGGCGATATTGATACGTTGGCGATATTTAGCGATACATTACTAATACCTAGAATTTCTAATACTACCAACATTATCGGTATCGCTACCAGTGTTATCGGTATCGCTGAACTGGAGGTAAAGATAATATCGGAGATATTTTGATAATATTGGAGATATTTCGAACACTGTTTACACATCACAATCAAGCATTAGAAATAGAAATCGAAAAAAAAAAGCATGTATACCACTTTTTTTTTGCTTTGAAAAAATGGCTCTTGGAGCTTCTATTTGTCCAAATCGCTTCAATCTACTAGTTTAATCCCAAAAATTATAATATGAATGCTCAAAATCTATTGTAGAATGATGTAGGAAAGTTTTTGGAATGAGAAAAGTGAAAAAATGCAGAAAAATGGATTTATATAGAAAAAAGAAGTGGTCGTTTTTCGACTGTATGCCCTGTAACGGCCATTACTCCTTGTAACGGTCAACACGGTTTAAAAAAACCAACTGCCCTGTTTCACCCCAATGTCGCGTAATGGTCACAGCTTTTACCTATAGGTATCGGTTTACAGCCATATTGTAACATATATGGAACACTTTGGTTTGGATCGCTCCAACATAATTTATTTGACATGACTTCACTACTTTTCAAGTGCATGTGCATCAACCACCATACTACATAATACGAATCACATGAAATTGGAAACCCAGAAACCTAGACTTGCATAGCGGAAGGGATACCCATGCAAGGTGTGCCTACTGCTGACATGGGAGGAATGCGTCATGTAAATTAGATCTATACCGCCATCAGATGAGCTGCTCTATTTTTTGTCTGATCCCAAAAGTCAAGTTGATCACCAATTCATGTGAGCTAAATCAGAGGGAACAATGTGAAATCATGCCTATCTTAATTCATGGGGTGAGACCCATTTAGTTTTGGAATGTCCTATTTTTTCTTAAATTTTTTTTTTCCAGCATCCTTAATCCTGGTAGGATGCATCAAATGAACGAATTGGATGGCATGCAGACACTATGGTGGGCTCCACACGCAACCAATGGTGGTCGTGAAAACCTAACCATTACCTCTGGTGTGGCTGAGTTGAGTTTTGGATGAGCCTAATTTTTAGGCCTTAGGGGTATTGTGAGGTGGCACATGTGATGGGATGGTGTGGATCTCATGCATCTCCCTTCTATGGCTACACGAGGCGCGATGAAAGGAACACTTTTTCTTGGAATCCTGCAATCGTCATAGTGTGACAATTAATATTGGAGAAAATAGGTGCTAAGTACTTTATATGCTAACAGTCCTATGACGCGTGCCAAATGGGCTCTTAGAGGCGTTCTTTTTTTCTTTTTCTTTTTTAAAAGGTGAGTCTTTCTAATTTTGACATTTGGTTTTTCTTACTCCATCAAGCTGACTGTCTTGTCTTGTCTTGTCTCAGGAACTCAACGGCTCCCACGCCTTGTGGGGCTTTCTAAGGCCCTTGAAATGATGTTGGTATGCTGTCATGAATGTTGCATAGACTCAAATGTTTTTCTTATTTCCTAAGATTAATTCACCTTTTCGGTAATGAAAAATTCTGAAGTCATATAAATTTCTGGCTTATTTGCCTTCTCCTCTGTACAGATGTCAAAGCCAATAAAAGCAGAGGAAGCTCATGCCTTGGGTCTTGTGGATGACATAGCTTCACCAGATGAATTATTAATGACGGCTCGTCGTTGGGCTTTGGATATTCTTGATCGTAGAAGACCATGGGTTTTAAGTCTTTACAGAAATGACAAGTTAGAGCCTCTTGGGGAGGCTAGGGAAATACTCAAGTTTGCAAGGGCCCAGGTCCAAAGACAAGCTCCCAATCTTCACCACCCATTGGTTTGCATTGACGTCATTGAAGAGGGTATTGTTTCAGGCCCCCGTGCTGGACTTTTTAAGGTATGTATAACTGCCGCTTTCTCATTCAAGCTTCAGCCTACAGATGATGTTTATTCATGAACGCTATGATTTGTCTGGCTTGGCAGGAGGTGGAAGCTTTTAATAAACTTCTTGTCTCTGATACCTGCAAGAGCTTGATCAACGTCTTCTTTGCACAACGTGCAACCTCAAAGGTTTGAATGAATTTCTAGTTGATATTGCGTCTGTGTATGTGCATGCATGTGTGCATATCATGTGCTTGTGCATGCATGCTTTCATGCGAACACACACACACACACACATCTGGAAAGAAATAATCCTGTCTTAAGTGATGAATTCCCATCATCATCATCATTATCCTTACATTACCTTTCAAAAAAAAGCATCCTTATGTGTTTTTTTTTTTATTTTACCTCTTTACGCAACCCAAAAAAAAAAGGAAGAAGTTTTGTGTGGCCAATGTAAGGGGCACTTCACCTGTTTCAGTCTTTTATATTGTAAAAAAGGCAGAAGAGTCATGGGTTTTTGTGTTGTTTTCTGAAGCACCAGAAGACATGAATTGAGTATTCTATAATTTCACTAAGGAATGTAGGAAAGCAACCTCTTCAAGGTAGATCATCTTTTAGATATCATATTGTTTTTGTCTTGGCTGCCAATATTTTTCTTGAAATCATACGGCATGCAAAAGCTTTTTTTTTTTCCCTGAAAAAAGGGACAGTGGATACAATTCAGCAACATTTTTGGAAAGAATAACATGAGGAAAGAGCTCATCCAGCTTAAATTTATACCTTTCGTGAGATCATATGTTATTTTCATGGAATAATTAACTCTGACCTTGGCTGTCAGCACTGTACTATTGATGGAATTAAGGACTTAGTTGCAACCATTGAGATAAGTATCCTTCTGAATTGGTCAGAAAAGAGAATTTTCTTGCACTAATTTAGAATCCAACATGCTATTAAATTTTTATTTTTTTATTTTTTATTTTTAAATTTTAAATCTTGCGGTTCTTTCATGTGTTTCTCTCTCCATACATACTCACATACACATGTATGTTTAAACATGTAATCACAGAAATACATATCTATTTACCTGCGTAAATATCCATATCAGTTATTAGTTTCCTCCTGCATTCCTGATAACAGGTTCCTGGGATCACTGACATGGGTTTGGTGCCACGGAAGATAACTAAAATTGCCGTTCTTGGTGGGGGATTGATGGGTTCTGGAATAACAACCGCATTGATACTGAGTAACTATCCCGTGATCCTGAAAGAAGTGAATGAGAAGTTCCTAGAGGCAGGACTTGCTAGAGTCAAAGGTGATCATTACGTTACTTTTGTATTATGGTATTTTTTATGCATCCATGTCTTTTTGTATCCCTTGGAACCTTATTTTTTGGGAGCCACCATGTACACCCTCCCTTATTGATAGATGCACCGTTTCTCCCTACTTTTGGTAACACAGTACAACTTTGTACTATTGTATTGCCAAAAATAGAAAGTAAAAGGTGCATTTATTTACCAGGGTGGATGTAGATACCAATTAATCTTTTTTTTTTTTCCACGGCTGAAAGCTCCATGCATGCAATGCCTACTTCTTTTGCAGCCAATTTGCAAAGTCGAGTCAAGAAAGGGAAAATGACTGAGGAGAAGTTTGAGAGAACCCTTTCTCTTCTCAAGGGCGTTCTTGACTATGAAAGCTTCAGAGATGTTGACATGGTCATTGAGGTCAGTCCAGATAATGCCTTTTTCTTTAAAGTTATCTTACCTCTCTAACATTTATTGACCGGTGTTTATTATGTGGTGTGTTTGGGTACTCATTTCCTGAAACAGGCTGTTATTGAAAATGTCTCTTTGAAGCAACAAATATTCGCTGATCTTGAAAAGTATTGCCCTTCACATTGCATATTTGCTAGCAATACTTCTACAATTGACTTAAATTTGATTGGCGGAAAGACACAGTCTCATGATCGTATCGTTGGGGCACATTTCTTTAGGTATGTATAATTCAAACAGTCTGATATGAATGAGATTCAGACCTTTATTCAATGGGCCCAACCAGGAATCTGCCATAGACCCAAATTCAAAATGATTTGATGATACTAACCATTTGATTGCTGGCACACGAATTGACACCAAAAGACAACTTAATTATGGTTCACACTTGATGTGAAATTTATTGATTGGAGGGTTAGGTCATCTATACAAAGCAAATTTGGGTTTTTGGAGGACCAATGGTGGGGCACATGGGACGGTTGGTTTGGATCATCTTACACGTGGTGTTACTTGTTCCCTTCAATTTGATCCAACTGATGTATCCATCTCTTTTTCAGTCCTGCTCATGTTATGCCGCTCTTGGAAATAGTTCGTACACAGAAGACATCTCCTCAAGTGATTGTTGACTTGCTAGCTGTTGGGAAAAAGATCCGCAAAACACCTGTTGTGGTCGGAAATTGCACTGGTTTCGCTGTCAATCGGATGTTCTTTCCTTACTCGCAATCAGCATTCTTATTGGTTGATCACGGTTTAGATGTCTATCAGATTGATCGTGCAGTTACCAAGTTTGGAATGCCAATGGGCCCATTTAGGTATCTAGAAATCACTACTTTAATTTGATGATCTAAAAACCATCCTGTTACATCATCTACAATATGATGATCAGTAAGTCTATGGAGTTTAAGAAAAAAATTTCATACCAATCACGGAAAATTCCCCGGGGAAAAAAAGATGAATCCTTTCAAGTAAGGATGATTTGTCTAATGAGAAATGCTGTTAGGACCAGATAGCCATCCCCAACACATGGCAAAAATATAATCTGGTTGGGACCATTGGTCTAGTGGGCTGCCATATGGTGTCTAATATTTGTAGTTATTGAACTACCTGGACAATCCAATTGTTGTGAGTTTCACAGACCAGTGCTCATTGTTTGAACTGCCGGTCCTTTTTCAGGCCCTTGTTTGGATGGCTACCTTAGTCCGATCACCTTGCTGTTTTAGATTTGGCCCATCCATGTGGTAACACATGAAATCAATGGTCATGATTCCCATAAACAGATGCCATTTGAACACTAAACATGTTTTAGCATGGACTTCCTAGAATAGCATGAAGTGCCCATTTCATAGTCCCATTTTTTTGTGTCGAAATGGTTGCATGCTGAACAAATGGATCAGCTATGATCTTCACTTCATTTGTGCAGAATGGTTGATCTGGTTGGTTTTGGGGTAGCCCTAGCAACGGGTATGCAATTCGTTGAGAATTTTCCTGAAAGGTGCTACAGAGCGGCGCTAATTCCAATCATGGTTGAGGATAAGAGGGCAGGTAAGGGCAAATATGTCATTGCACATATTTAAACTAAGCAATTACTGTCACCCTTTTTCTATTATAGTCAATGTTGATACTTTTTATCATATCCTCTAGGACCCATCAAGGTTCTAAATGTTAAACATTACACATTTCTGTGGCACTTTTCTCAGGCGAAGCTACTCGCAAAGGTTTCTATGTGTATGATGATAGACGCAAGGCTAGACCGGACCCTGAACTAAAAAGATACATTGAGAAGTCAAGAAGCATTGCTGGTGTCACTGCTGATCCCAAGGTCTCCCCTCTCTCCCTTTCATCATTGTCGTCATCGTTATCATCATTATTGCCTTGTCTCATCATCATCAACCATACTTCACCCAAGCTTGGGCCAACTAGCGCATTGCTACCAGGCGGTGTTAGAACACAGACACACATAGAGGAGGGAAATGGTCTTATACAACTATCATAGGCTTATGATCATGGATTTAATTAGCATTTTTGGAGTGGTGCACCATATTATTGTCTCATCACACTAAAACCTCCTTCACCTAGGCTTGGGACCAGCCAGCGTATCCTACCAGGCGGTGTTAGAGCATACATGCACATATAGGAGCGAAATGATATTATACAACTTTTTGTATCATAGGCTTATGGCCGTGGATTTAGGTAGCGGTTTTGTAGTGTGATTTGCCTGGAGACTGAAACCGGTGCAACTTGCATCAACTCGGCTGACTTGGTCCTGCATCGGTGTGGCGACAAGTTTCGTTTTGCACCAAAGCTGATACCATTCGAATGATTTGGAGTCGTAGCAAACAAAATTTCAAATTATGCTTATATTTCAACTATTTACTTTGGAAAGTTTGGACGAGTCCAATCATCAATCCGGACTGTCCATTTATTCCTGATGCTTTTGGCTGCTAATGATGCAACAATCACACAAATTGAATGGTCCTAACCATCCAATCAATCAACAGATATGCCATGGGCCTGTCTTGGATTGCTTATTGATTGTAAGGAAGTCAAATTATGATGACCATCTGATTTGTGGATTGTTAAACAAATAATTATAGCAAAAGTGGCCTACATTCAAAGGGTCAATATCATCTGATTTTTTATGATTTTTGTGTTGTGGCCTGCCACTAGTGGTCTGAAAAGGGATAATTCAGATTGATGGTTGGACTGTCCCAATTGTCCAATGCAACTAGTTGCATCATAAGCCTACAATACAATTATCATAAGATCTTTTCCCATCTATGCGGTCGTGATTCTTTTTCAATTTACAATCAAAGTAAATCATAGTTCTAAAACTCATCAAGTCGACCCTAAACTCAGCCTTATCCAAAGGCAAACTTCGAGACTAGTAACCATTTTAAGTCAACTCATTTTAATCAATATAAATTGATAAAAGGTTTGTTCTTTATTAATTGTTATTTGTATTTTCTATTTTTTGGAGAGAGATATAGGGGAGTTTTATTTATATTTAGTTCTTTAATGCTAGAAATATGGAGGTAGGCTTTAGAATCTCAAGGTTTTAAAATTAGTCAAATTAAAATAGAGTATATGGAATGCAAGTTTAGTAACAATTGGGGTGGAAACAAGAAATTGGTTAAGATTGCTGACCAAGAAGTATCCAAAATGATCATTTTCAATATCTTGGGTTGATAGTTCGTGAGAGCAGATAGATTGAGAAGGATGTTAGAATTCAAGCTGGGTGGATGAAGTGGAGCTTTGGTAATGGAGATTTGTGTGATCGCCCTGTGCGAATTAGACCAAAGGGAAATTTTTATAGGATAGCTATAAGATCACTTATGCTTTATGGAACTGAATGTTGGGCAGTTAAAGAATAACATATCCATAGGATGAGTGTAGCTGAAATGAGGATGTTGTGATGGATGAACAGGGTAGCACTAGTGGATAATAAGATGAAGGAAAGTAGACTTAGATGATTTGACCATGTGCAAAAAAGACCAAGAACTGTGCTGGTTACGAGTAAGCTCGTTCAAATTGAAACTCTAAAAGGGCAAGGGGAAGGCCCAATACAATGTGGGGGAGTAGTAAGAAAAGACTTGATGATCTATGGTTTCACTGAGATATGGTCCTCGACAAAGTGGAATGGGGGAATAGGATTCGTGTAGACAACCCCAGTTTTTGGGATAATGCTTATATGATGATGGTGTCGGTGACTTCTTTAATGCAGTATTTAATTACATGCCAGCTTTGCTGTCATTCAGATGTTAATTTGCACCAACACTAATGTACCTGTATCCCATAAGAACTTTGCAGAAGTGTTGTTGGGTGAGAGTACCTCCTGGGAAGTCCACTTATAACACCCATATTTCCATGTGCCCGGGACAAGGTTACGATAATGATGATTTAGAATATTATTTTAATACCTAGTTGTTTTCTTTGAGTCCACCTAAGACAGCTGAACATCGAGTTTAGTTGGCTATTTTGGGTTGTGGAGTAAATGGAAATCACATCTCTTTGGGAACGACCTTAGTACACTATAGGTTTACAACTCAGTGATCTTACTGCCGCATGCTAAATGCGGATTGGTCAAAGTTAATCCCCTGCAACTTGGCTGTATATGCGGATTGGTCAAAGTTAATCTCCTGCAACTTGGCTGTATATGATTGATGTATCAAGTTCGTATCCTTTTTGTGCATTGCTTCTCTAGGCTTCTTCTTTATTATCAGTGCATCTATTTTCTTCTATTCGTTCTAGAAGTATATTTTTGTTCGAGAACTTGCACCCTCATTATTTTAAACTGTAAAACAATTAAATGCTTAAATGATATATCCATGTCAAAAAGACTCATGGATTTTCTCATCCAAAATTTGTTACTTGTGGATCGACTCAGTTACAAAATCTTACGGGTTTATTTTTCTTACATGGGCTTGAATGCAGCTGATGAAGTCATCAGATAAAGATATAGTGGAGATGATCTTCTTCCCGGTCGTCAATGAGGCTTGCCGTGTCCTTGCAGAGGGAATTGCAGTGAAGTCATCAGACCTTGACATTGCTTCTGTCATGGGCATGGGATTCCCTCCATACAGGTCCCTGATTTTCCCTGTTAAAAAAATAATAATAATAGTTTTCCGTAACCTGTTTGGATTTGTGGAAAGCATGGAAAGAAACACTGTTTCTCAGAAACTCTTATTTCCTGGAAACTGTGGGAAAGAAACATTGTTTCCTTGTTTTTCAATAAGGTCTTCCTTGAAAATTGGGGACTATATTCAAGTCTGTTGTTTGGAAAAGCAAAATTTAGTGGGAAGCTTTTCCTGGTAGTTACATGCCACCTGGACTGGAATGCCTGCATATGGGATGCAGGGACAGTGGCAATTGAAGCTGGATGGTGGCACGCACATATGGGGCACAAGTGAAGGTGGACAGTGGCATGTAGCACTTGTGCACATTGGCATGGCACATGACATGTTGGCACCTGTGGTACATTTTTGGGCAATTGAAGATGAAGGTAGCACATGGCACATTGGTATATGTGGGGTGCAAGCAAAGTTGGTGGCTCATGCATATACCACACTGGCACATGGGGGGCACTTGAAGCTAGACAGTGGCATGTGGCACATGCGCACATTGGCATATTGGTACATGTGGAGAGTTGAGGATGGACTGGCCAATACGTTTCCCACAGAGAGAGTTCAAAAACAAAGTAAAGTTAACTTCAAGGGAAGGACACCTCCTTTCCAAGAATCCAAACTGGCTTTAAAAAATGACATGGAACCATAATATCTGGTACTTTTGTGTTCAGGGGAGGGGTCATGTTTTGGGCTGATTCCTACGGATCCAAGTACATCTGTTCGAGACTCAATGCATGGACAAAGACATATGGTGATTTCTTTAAGCCCTGTGCCTACTTGGCTGAAAGAGCTGCCCAAGGCGCTTCTCTGGTGAGAAATAAGAGCACTTTTCTTTCTTCTTCTGCACAGCAATTTGCTTGTATAATGTTGGAAATGCTAATATCAAATGCAACATGATTGGAACATGCATATGAAATCCTGACCACCCATTTGTTAGACCCGTCATGTATGGGCCATAGTCCAAAATCACATTTGTCAGATCACAGATGACGTCAAGTGCCCGAAAGGACTGCTGACCAGTGAGAGTGAGCCATTAGTCAGCTCATTCTAGTTGCCTGGTTTCAAATTGCTAGGATCTTCTGACCACTGTATTTTGTGTTATGGCCCATCCTTGATGAGCCTGCTGCACAAACAATTTATATGTCATACATTTATTCCAGTGTACCATGGAGCTTGTTGGATTTGTCATGATATTAGCATGAGAGATGCTAAGGCTATCTGCAAGGGGGCTTGAAGAGTTGACTCACATCAGCCAAGAAGTTTGCAGTATCCAGGCTGTTCATCACGCAGGGCCTACAGTTAACATGTCCTAGCCCAAACATCAAGTCAGACACACATGTATGGACCAACAGTGACTACAGTCGATATTCAATATACATTTGTGGCCCACATGATGAAGAACCAGCATGTTTTTTGAGCCAGGGAATGTTCATGTTGCCCCAGCTGATGGGCTGCCTGGATCGCACCCTTACCACATTGGCATGTGCACCTCACGTCCCCCCTTCAAACTCTCCTAGCACTAATCACATTATCACTTCTTCTTTCTGAATTATACCATGTCTTCACTCTCTCCTAACTGTAGAATACATTACCACTTCTCAGTGTGCATTCAACTTGCTTACCGATACTAACCTACTGATGCAGTGTGGCCCAGTGGAGCAGGCGCAGGCGAAGTCTCGACTATAAAAATGATCCACTTTGCAATCTTATCCTTTGTTCTCCCTCTCCCAGGAAGTGGCCCTCTTAACATCCATGCAAGCCAATCTACAGTTAGGCCATTAAGAAGGTAGCATCTTAAACAAGCTGGACCACATGCATCTCAAGTCATTGTGGTACTAGTTTTCATAGAGGCTGGTGAGAGGCTGTAGATATGATTATACGAATCCTCTATGGACTTGTGTTGTTTAGCTGATTTAATAATAAAGCATTAGTTTTTATCTACATTTGTTATGTTACATTCTCCAACTTGGCTTATGGAATTATAAGATGCATGGCACCCTTCTTTTGCACAATTTAACTGGGTTTTCTGTTCTGACCTGTGGGACCTATTGTTTGTTTTCTAGACCATTGGTTTGTTGCATTCCACTCTAACAGTGTCCAAAAATAACCATCCCAGATTGGGTTTGAGGTGTAGATCAGCTGCGTTTCAACACAGAGTTACTTCCTCAGTTGAATATGGGACCATTGGTGTGTTTCTCCCCATAAACTGTTAATCTGTAGGAAATGAAATCGGGAGATTACATGAGCTTTTTAGGGCATGGTACATCCCTGGTGTGGCGCAGTAGATCATTGGTCTAGAGTATGGAGCAATGGGCTCCACTTGTTAGAGTTGAGATCTGTGGATGCTGTGGAGAGATGCCATCTGCTAGCAGGTAAATCTTCACCCCACGCTGGATGGGACAGCTGCTCGACTATTGAATTGGTGATGTAAGCAGACTCTGATAGAGGAGTTGTATCCAGGCCATTTCTGCAACCAGTTAGACAATCAAGGTTAGGGTTCTGGATCTAAGGACGAGATGCATAAACATGGATGCCTATCAAACCAAAACCAGAATCTAGAGCATGGAAGACTTTCAAGACGTCACTTGGTGTGGAATTTTCATAGATAAATGAAAGGTTGAGTAGCTATTTTTAGAACTTG
Source organism: Magnolia sinica (assembly GCF_029962835.1). Lineage (NCBI taxonomy): Eukaryota > Viridiplantae > Streptophyta > Magnoliopsida > Magnoliales > Magnoliaceae > Magnolia > Magnolia sinica. The sequence continues at coordinate 14,121,201 of NC_080586.1, forward strand.
TTAAATAATAATCACTGTAGCTATTTTTAGAACTTGTTAAATGATAATCACTCAGAAAGCACACGGATAAAAGAAACCACAAGCTCAAATGATGTCAGAGACCATAGACACTTTTGTAGGTATAAGATTTATGAAGTGAAAGAAGCTTTGAGAAAAATGAAAACTTAAAAGGGACTTATTCCAGAGGGTGTATCAATATAGTTTTGTACAGGAGAGATTGGGTTATTTTGGTTGGAAAAATTGTTCAATAAGATTGTAAAATCAAAGAAATTATAGGTGAATGGAGGAAAGGTATTGTGGTACCTATTTATAAGAATAAATGAGATATATAGAGTTGAACCAACTTTTATGAGATTAAACTTATGAGCCATACTATGAAACTTTGTGAGAGATCGATCAAAGGCTAAATCGTTAGACTAATGTATCAGAAAATTAGTTTAGTTTTATGCCTACGAGTTCTATCAATGAAGTCATTTTTCTACTTAGGGGTTGTTTGATAAAAAATTATTTTCAGCACTAGTAATTGAAATTTATATTTTTAGTGATTTTCACAAATTCAAATCGTTTGACAAATCCAACTTATTTAGTGCTCCCAATTATCATGGTCTTGCATTGGGGGTGGGCATTAAGCATGTTCGTTTTCACACTTGTTAACAATTCATTTGGAAGATGAAATCCAATGGTTATGTTGTTTGCGAATGATGCAGTTTTTATTGATAATATGAGGGAAGGCGTAAGCACAAAGCTAGATTTATGAATGGATGCTTTAGAATCTAAAGCATTTAAAATTAGTTGGACTAAAATAAAGTATATTGATTACAATTTTAGTGATAATCAATGTTTTCAGTATCTTGCAATATTACTGATATATTCCATGATATATCTGTTATCTCAGCTGGCCAATACAAAACCCAGTTATTATAACCATTTTTAATGGTATCGTATAATATATCTCATGATATCACAATATCATGCAATATATCCACATTCTCCTTTTATAAATTCTTAATGTATCGTGTGATATATCGATACCTAATGCAATATCAGAGGTAATAAAGGGAAACTAATGCTATTTTGTCTGAAAAGTCCTAAAAAAATTCATAAAAATCATTTTTTTTTTCAAAGAATAAAAAATAATAAATTGTCCTAGTACATTGTAAGGTGATTTTGACCCAAAAAAAAAAAAGTCGATTTCAACCATTCCACTCTAGTTTGCTGGAAAAGAAATCTTCAATTTTTTTCTGAAATTGCAATCGAAAGCTTTTTGGGCCGGGTTCTAAAATGTACATATTTTTTAAGTTTTGATTCTTTTTTTTATATATGTTGTAAATAGTGTCAAATGGTAGGAAATTTATGATTCTTTATATTTTGTATGAAAATTTATGAAATTGGAGTTTAGATTTTAAGATTTGAATGTGATGAGTCAAGTTACAAAAATTAGAAAATAATCAAATTTTATTTTTTAGCTTTTTCTCAAATTAATTACAATCTTAGTGTCTAAACACAAAATCAACAATAATATAACCTAATCTACACATTCTTGGCGATTTGAAATTTTTTTCAATTTTTTTTTCTATAAATATAATTGAAAAGTGTTAAATTTTTTTTTTTTTTCAAAATCCATAATTATATTTTAAATTTTCTACCTTTTCTTTTGCTTTTAAATGTAATGCTTGTATTTCCATACGTGTCCTTTTACATTTATAAGTTATATGCATTGACTTTGAATATAATTGCATTGGTATAATTAGAAAGACCCTATGGAAAAAAAAAAAAAACTTTTTTTTTATTTTTTTTGTTTTTTTAAAGTCTGTATTAGTGTCTTTTTGAACAATCCTTGAAGTTTCATTGAAAAATTTGACCAATTTTCCAATGTTTCTTCATGTTTCCCAACAACAGTAATAAATTATGTGATACAACTTATATATTGCATGCGATAACCAATATGTATTTGTATCCCAATGGTGTGATACATTACGTTATAATGATATAGAAAACATTAGTAATAGTATTATTGAAAAATGAGGAATTAGTTAAGATGCTAATAAAAAAGTTTCTAAAATGATCTCTTTGATACCTTGCATCAATAATTCATGAGTGGACATATTGAGAAAGGATGTTACCCGGAGAATTTCAAGCAAAGCGGAAGAAATGAAGATGTGGCTTTAGAGTTTTATGTAATTGTCATGTACCATTTAAATTGAAAGGAAATTTTATAAAATAGCTATAAGACTAGCCATGCTTTATGGAAAAGAATGTTGGGCATTTAAGGAACAACATATTTATAGAATGAGTGTAGCTAAAATGATGATGTTGAGATGGATGAGTGGCAAGATATGGAAGGATATAGTTAAAGATGAATGCATTCAACGAAACTTGAGACTAACACAAATAGGTAATAAAATGAGGGAAAGTAAACTTAGATAGCTTAGTCACGTACAATGTTGGTTATGTGTGAGTTGGTATAAGTAGAAGGCTCTAAAAGGGCAAAGCAAAAGGCCCAAAAGGACGTGGGGGATATGCTGACCTATGCTCTAACCAAAGGTATAGCCCTCGATAAAGTTGAATAGCAAAACAAGAATCATGTAGCCAATCCCAATTAATTGAGATAAGACTTAGATGATGCCGATAAAAGACATAGAATTCCTGAAATCAAGCATCCCATTGTTTGATGGAACAGAATTCTTGGAATCCTCGTGTGTTAGCATGTCATGTGTATCAGATGTAAGATTTCCAAGAAGGCATGTTGATTAGATTTTTCACTTAAAAAATTAGGCACTTTCACCCAAGTGGGGAAATTGGTGGTCCTATTGATTATACAATTTAAAAACTACATTGGTTACACAATGCTAAGAATCAATTGGGAGGCATCATTGTGACAAATGTTGCTCTGATCTTCAAAATATCACAATATTTTCACGATTTCATTTTGAAAAGTAAATAGTTAAATTATTAATAGAACCGATCATAAAATCTCCATGTGTAACTATTTACATCCCTTCTAATAATTCCATCATTTGGATCAAGTTCTTTTGAACAAGAAATTTACCTATGATGTACATCTTAGCCATTTTATATATAACCACTTTCGATTTGCTTCCGCCTTAGAAGCGTGGGCCAATTCTCTCCCCTCAAAATGGCCCATATAATCGCAAACATTACTAGCCTACACCAATTAGCCTCCTTTTTTTCATGCCACCACTTGGCCACGCTAGCAGAAGATTGATAATGGATCTTGGCATAATCCACTCCGTGTGAAAGAAAGTAATGAATCTCTCGTTAGAGTTAGTGCCCTAGAAAATCATCTGTGCCTTTATCTACTAACCATGTCGATGTGATCGAGCAAATCTCAGCTATTGATCGTGGTGACCTTGGGTCCCAAATTGGATATGCAATATGCCTTAGATTTAGTGTTGCTCTCATCTTATGATCATTAGGCTGGTTGAGGAGTGATTCCTCTGGCAATCTTTGGAAACTTGAGATTGGATAAGGCAATCATTAATATAAAAGAGTTGTGATCCATAGATCTTAATACCCTGTTAGACCATGACCATCGCAGGTGTGTAGGATATACCTGTGGACATTAGTTCATAAGATGTATAATCATCTTATGTAAAAGGACTAACTTATGTCAGGATGGATGGTTCCACCATTGGGAACCGACTTGGTGTTGGTTTATGCCTTACCCTTATCCTGTACAAGAGTGTGAATGTGTCATGAACAAAGGATCCAGGTTCGAACCTTTCAGCACTTACATTGGTGGATCGAGACAAATCAATCATCTAGGAGCCCATTAGCATAGACTGTGATTGTGAGATCAGGACTTGATGATGCATGAAAGATAGTTTGATCCTTAGACATGTATATGTGTAAGGGTCACAATCTTAACTGGTCGGCTTTGGCTCTTCCTACTAGGTCCATGCATGGGCCAATGAACATATTTATAACTTTGACCTATATAGATTAGGAACTCATCAAGTGGTTTTTCTACTGGGACCAACACTCTAAATGTTTTAATCACTTTTTCAAAGGTTTTTAACAGTTGAAGCTTTATTTCAATCATTAAAACTGGTTTGATCACACTTAATGATAGCATAATGGTCCAAATTTGATGGTCCACTTTTGATTGGCATGAGATAGGATCATTAGTAGATACACCATGGTAGTGGAAGGACTAAATCATGAGTTTATGTATGGATTAGGCAGGTTGACAGAATTCCTTCAAAGTAAATTATACCAAAGTCTATAAGGTGGCGAAGCACCATACCAAGCGCACCCTTGAAATCCTAATATCTTTTTACTTATATAATCATATCCCAAAGGAGAGGTAGAGCTAGCCATGGACATCTGCACCTTATAGGACGTGTGAGTGTGAGGAAAAAGAAAAAAGTCTGAAAGAGAGTGGAGATCCACTCCATCCTCTTTGATTGCTTCACATGTGGTCCACTTGTGTGGATGATATACATCTTCCTTGACACCTACCAGAGGATTAAACGTTGGGCTATCTTAACTCTTCGATACTAAAATAGATTAGGAAGAGACTTCTTGATTTAGGAGATCGACATTGACAAATCAACACCATAAACATCTCCTTCATACATATCATGTGCAAATATGGTCTCCATTATTTATATATATTGTTATATTATATAAATTTGATGTTATTATAAATAGAAATTCTTAGGATAAGTCACATAATCAAATCGTATGGTACCATATTCTATTGCATTTGTACGCCACGGACCCAACATCTCTCCCACTCATTTCAAGCAAAGATGCAATGCATAAAAGGTTAATCCACTGTTCCTCCCCCTCTTAGCATAGTACGCAATAGTTACAAATAATTACATACCTCTTCTGAAGATTATCAGCAGTAAGATTCCTATTCCTACCCACCAACCATGTAAACACCACCACTTTAAGCAGAGCCCCTCGCGACCATACGAAAGATAACCTCTAAATTACCTTCACTTGGACCCAAGTCACACATTGAGCACAAAAGGAACAAACCATGAACCTCCCCATCTCTCATGTGTCCATGCCATCAAATCCTTCTTTCCTAGATTGCACTAAACCAATACAATAACTTAGCCTACTCCACTTCCTCGTTTGTTTAGTTTCTTTTGGACAATGGAACCCAACCAAACCAATTGTAAAAAAGACTCAACTATCAATGGCTGCCTCAAAATCCTATGGATAACAAGGTTATAAAGTTATAATAAGCTAGCTCTCTCCAATTCTCAAATTCTTTTCCCATCACTCCAAGAAAACAGATTTGAGCCTTAAAACATCTTCTTCACTGATAATTTGATATTACTCCCACAACCCAGACGTCCTATAAAGTGAGGAAGACTTAATCACCACCAACCACCATCCTATATTCCATATTTAAAGAAAAATAAAGAAAAATAATTTTAATCCAGTGAATGAAGAGTTCATGTCTAATCTCCTTTTTATAGCTACCATAGGAGCATTATAATGGACGGTCCACGGTCACTTTTATAATGAGGTGGGGTAGGTATGGATATTTTTTTAAAGACTTAAGAGTCTTTTAGCTTCTAAATCCTACCTAAATAGATGATCGTTTGGTGGGCAAACTTTCAACTTGCAAGAGAATCCATATGCTACGTGGTGTCTCTTCGTACACATGTTTTCATATTCTGGCAATTGGGGCCATGTTTATGTGATCCAGACCATTATCTGTCCCATTGTGGAGATTTTTGGGGCAGTCCATCTACTGTGAGATGCATCAGACCAATGGTCTGGTTTACCGAACCATGGGCCTCACTGATCCAAGTTGAAGACTGGGAAAATGATAGGGTAGAGAGTCAACCTCTGTGAGGTCCATTGTGTTGTGTACATGACATCCAATCCATTGATCCGATGCACTCCACCAAGATGAAGGGACATGCCAAAATCAGGCCATTATAAAGATTATGTGGGCCACATCAAGAAAATTAAAAGGTTTCAGGCATGATTTCATCGTGCCTCAGGTATGGCCCACCTGAGTGTCTGATTCGGCTGATTTTTGTGTGGATAGTGAAATGAGGCAGTGTAGCTGATGGACGGAACGGATGTTAGCAGATTGGGAGCCGAATTGTAAAATGGTTGGGTGGTCTATCTCAGCAGCAGCGGATTGGCTGGTGTGGGCACGTGTCGCGCCAAGACGAGCGCCGCCGCTCCTCGAGTTAAAAGAGATCAAAGTTACATGACCGCCAAAATGATGTATTTATTATATCCACACCGTTCATCAATTTTGGGAGATCATTTTAGAGAATAACTCAAAAAATGATTCATATCCAAAGCTTAAGTGGACCACACCACAGATAGCAATGGGAGAATGATTCTCACCCTTAAAACACTCATGGGGTCCACCATAACTGGTAGTTTTCGTTCTCATAAAGTTAAATATAAATATACCTCTATGAAGAGGAAAAACAAATATCATATTGATCCAAAACTACTATGGCCCAAGAGGATTTCAATGGTAGACGTTCATATCCCCATTGCTGTCCATCCATCTTGAAATATCATTTTAGGTCATGAGGCAAAGAATGAATCAGATAAAAAGTTGTAGTGGACCCTATCACAGAAAACAGTGGGGAGAGTGATTTCCACGATTGAAACTATCCTAAAGCCCATCGAAATGTTGATTTGAAATCGAACCTTTTCAAAAGTTAAAAAAGACGTGAGAGAAGGGAAAACGCAAATATCAGCTTGATCTAAAACTTCTGTAGCCTTTAGAAGTTTTTAATGGTGGGCGTCACTGTCCCACCGTTTTCTGCGCTGGGTGCACTGGAGCTTTGCATTTAACTAATTCTTTGGATCTTGCCCTGAAATGATCTCTCCAAAAGGATGGAAGGCCTGGATACAAAACATACACCATGGTGGGGCCCACTTCAGTAGCAAGTCTCGCTGCTCCACCGCTTTTTTTTTTTACACACGCACACACACACCTCAACACACTCACGCCGTATGGGCTTTCACCACCTACGGATACTCGAACCCTTGACCGAGTGTTGAAACTCCCGAGCGTCTACCACCCTAGCGAGAGCTAGGATCCGACCCACCGCCTTCGCATGACGTGATAGCCAAGCTTTATGTCGCAAAAATCTAAAGAAGGAATACACTTTCAAGTAAAAACTAGCTTTATGTCGCAAAAATCTAAAGAAAGAATGCACCTTTCAGTAAAAACTGTGGCACTGATCATTATCTACGTCTGACGTGCACATGCTCGAAACTTCTCACTATCTACTCTACTTTCATATTAAACTGATATTTGTGTAATTCTTTGGGGCTCTAAGGAAGTTTCAATTTTCAACGGTGGATATTATTGTTCTCTTCATTTCATATGGTGTGGTTCACTTGAGTTTACAACTTATGAGATATTTAAAGGGATGAACGCCGTGGATCACACTCATAACAAGGTGGGACCTACAAAGCATTCAATCCTCATCCGATGGTGGTTTTGGAGGCGTAATAAACAGGTATTACCTTCTTGTTTTTTTCAAAAGTATGCGAAAAGTAATGATAAACCTTTGACAGTAATTATAGTAATTGATAAAAACAAAAAGATGATTACAACTCTCAGCTGTTCGGCACTTACTTTCAATACCTCATCTAAGGTGGCATACATGCATGATGATCTGGACCGTACATAGCATGGGCCAATCGTAGATAGAGCATAATACGATGATCTTCCAATTGGTGATCATCAAGTGGATGCTTAAAAGGAATGAATATTCGATGGTCAACATCCGATGAGAATAATCAAACGGTTGAGATCCTCTTATTAGTGGGTGCTTCGCTGGACTATGCTCCCTAGCCGGGACCACATTTAGATGGTCCAGATTCGTCTCGTGTATGCCACGTGTAAGTCGAGGAGTTGGCATGTTTTAGTGAGTGGTGGTACGCACACTGTAGTCCCGACATACACAGGACAGGGCGGCGTTCAACAGCATCACAAAAGCTCGGTGGGTTTGTGTGACATCCACTCCGTCCATCATTTTCTTCGGATCATGTTGGAAAGTAGTGAAAAATATGAGGCTGATCCAAAACTCAAGTGGGTCATACCACAGGAAAAAAATGGGGTTGGAGACATCCACCATTGAAACTGTAGTGGGCCCACTGTGATGTTTGTATACCATCCAAACCGTTCATAAGGTGATCCTCACGAGGACGAAGGGATGAACCAAATATCAGTCTGATAAAAGAATACAGTGGACCCAGGTAGGTTGCAATAGTAGGCGTCCAAACCTATTCTTTAACTGTGGTGTGGCCCAATTGACTTTTTGGCTCGGCCTTATCTTTGGAAGCGGATTGCGTACTGAGTAACTCACTGTGGGGTCCACCTTGATTTATGTATTTTATCCACTCCGTCCATCCATTTTAGCTGATAATTTTAGGGCTTGACCCAAAAAATAAAGTATATCCAAACCTCAATTGGACCACACCACATGAAACAGTGTAAATTGAACATCTATCATTGAAAATTTCTTGGGGACCACAGAAGCTTTGGATCAAGCTTGTATTTGTGATTTCCCTTCATCCATGTTTTTGTGATCTTCTGAACAGGTTGGATGAGAAATAAACATCACTGTGGGCCCTATAAAGGTTTCAACGGTAGTAATCATTATTCCAACTGTTTCCTGTGGTATGGTCCACTTGATCTTTGGGTATGCGCGTACTGAGTAACTCAGTACGCAATCCGATTTCCTTATCTTTTGGTTCACGTGACACGTCCTCACAGGAGCTGGATGAAACGATGGACGGAAGGCATGTCACATGCACGGTTATAACTCCCAGCCACCGTTGTAAGAAATTAGCGGAAACGGATTGGCTACTCCCCCTGCCACCAGCCAATCAAATGTACCACATTACAGGAAAAAGTGTTGAATGAATGTCGACCATTAAAAAAATTTTGGGGGCCGTAAAAGTATTGGATCAAGCTGATCTTTGTTTTTTACCTTCATCTGGGCCTTTATGACCTAATAAACAGATTGGATGTCAGATAAACAGTACGGTGGTCCTTAGGAGGATTTAAATGATAGATATCCAATCACTATTTTGTTACTGTGGTGTGGTCCACCTATTATTTATATCGCTCTTATTTTTATATGAAGGTCTAAAATGATCTTTAAAAATGGATGAACGGATTGGATGAAATATCCATCGTGTATGTATTTTATCCACGCCGTCCATCTGTTTTACCATCTCATTCTAGGATTTTTAACAAAATTGTGACATACCCGAAGCTTAAGTGTACCACACCAAGGGAAACAGTGGGGATAATGACTACTACCCTCGAAAACTTTTTAGGGCTCATCATGATGTTTATTTTCCATCCAACGGGTTGATAAAGTCACAAATACCTGAATGAAGATAAAACTAAAGAATTTTAAAAAAAAATTAAAAAAATAAAACCAGATTGAACTAGAAATTTTGTAGAAATTTTCAACTGTAGGTGTTTAATCCCCTCTGTTTCCTATTGTGGCCCACTTAAGCTTTCAATCTATTTTTGAGCTCGTGAATTTAAATGGTCTAGAAAAACAGATGAACGGTATGGATAAAACACATACATCACGGTGGGCCCCACATTATGGGGTCATCTGTCCTCCCTGCGATCCGCTTAGAAAGGGGATTGCGTACTGAGTAAATTCTGTGAGGCCCACCGTGGGTGTATACGTCTTATCCACGCCGTTCATCTATTTTTTCAGCTTATTTTAAGGTATGATCCTAGAATTGAAGTATGTCCACAGGATATAGTAGGGATACCATCCATCGTTGAAACCTTTCGAGTAAGGGAAAACACAAATATAGCTTCATCCGAAACTTATGTGGCCCAAAATGTTTCAACGGTAGGTCCACTCAAGATTTATACATGCTTTAATTTTAGAATCATGCCTAAAATGATCTGATAAAACGGATGGATGGATTGGATAATATACATACATCACTGTGGGCCCCACATAGTTACTTTCCTCAAGTACGCTACATCACTGTCGGCGCCTTCTAACTATAGAAACGAAGCTAAAGCCATCTCCTCCTTCCCTCCTTTAAATGCACACCAACCATCCATTTTCCAGGCCCATCTAAGCTTCTACAGCCATGGTGAGCCCAAGCTTCATTGTAGGAATTGTGGGTATGTCTCAGAAACTTCAAAAAAATACAGTTTTTCATTAATGGGTTCTCTTCATTTTTTCAAATTTCATGACACATGATATTTTGTACATGAAGGCAACATAATCTCCATCCTAGTCTTTGCTTCTCCTATGTAAGTATCTCTCCCCCTTTCTTCTCTGATCATTTCAGTCATTTTAGTGGGTTTTGTATTTTAATTGTGTATGTAGAATCTACTCCGCCCATCAGGTGATAACCGTTATTTGGACCGTACATACTTAAGATAAGCATGATTAAAAACCCAAATGGGCCACACCAGTGGAAAGAATGTGAAATTGCTCCCTGAACTGCTAAGTTCACACGTTGTGACCCACCTGAGTTTTGTATCAGGCTTAATTTTTTCTTTCGTCTCTTCATCCTGGTAAAATACACCCGATTAACGGTTGAGATGCCATCCCCATTGTTCCATGTGGTGTGGCTGATCTGAGTTGCGGATCTACCTGGACTTTTTGTCTTTTGGCCTAACATCGAGGATAGAACCTGATAGACGGAGTTGATTTTACATATAAAGCATAGTGGGTCCCAAAGACTGGGTGTTTTACGCACTGGTGTGGCTCATCTGAGTTGCGGATCTAGCTGGATTTTTGGTCCTCCTGCCTAACATCGAGGATAGAACCTGATGGACGGAGTGGATTTTACATGTAAAGCATGGTGGGTCCAAAAGACTGGGTGTTTTATGCACTGCCTAAACTAGGACTGAAAGTCAGGCAGGTTGGGCCGGGTTAGTGCTCAACCCTAGCCCAACCCAAGGTTCCTACACTTCAACCCTAACCCAACCCAACTCAACTTCGGGTTGAAAATTCTCAACCCAAGCCCAACCCAAGCGGGCTCGGTCGGGTTGATCGGGTTAGCTGGGTGGATATATGCTAATATTTTTCATTATTACATTATTATATTTCAATACACATCTTATTTTTTATACCTGTGATTTTATTAATTATATATATAGTTATTTATCATAATGAACTTCCATTTTTTTTTCTAAACAAATAAGTTAAAATACAGGACAACTACTCTTTTAAAAGTCATGTAGTGTAGCAAGCAATCCATTTGGGAGAGGGAAATCTGGCGTATCTTGGTAGCTTAAGTCATCACAAATGGTGTGGACCAATGAAACCCGATGGCACTAGAATTTCATGTGCCTTCACAAACAATCCACACTCAATTATAATTTATAAGTAATATATATATATATATATATATATATATATATATATATATATATATATATATATATATATATATATTTATATATATATATATATATATATATATGGATAAGTTACTATGCGCTCGACCTCACGAGTCATTCACAGGAGGCGGAGCTGTGTGGGCCCCACCGTGATGCGTTTCGAACATCTACCCCATCAGTCAGATGCACCATTCCATCGTGGGCCTAGGTCTCAAAAATCAAGTCAATCCGTGACTTGTGTGGGCCACACCACATACAGAAGTGGGGAGGGGCCGTGCACCATTAAAACATTCATAATCATTTTTTGGGCCCACTGAGATGTGGTTTGCAAATCCAGCCCATCCATTATGTGTGTCCCATTTGGATGAAGGTTCAGACCAAGTTTCAGCAACATTCAAAACTCAGGTGGGCCCCACCAAGTGCTTTTATATGTTTTAATGGTGTCTTCACATGATTTTAGATGGTATGGCCCACCTGAGTTCCGTATACAGCTGATTTTTGGGATATCCCATAATTTAGAGGGGACCCATCAAATGCACGGTGTTGATGGTCGACACGCATCATGGTGGGGCCCACACAGCGCATAGTACCTTTTCCCTATATATATATATTGGTCGGGTTCAGGTTGGGTAGGGCAACCCGAGCCCAACCCAAGTTTTATTGGGTTGGTGTTTACATAGCCCAAGCTTGAGACCAAACCCGATACATCTTGCCCGAGCCCAACCCAATGTCGGGACGGTCACGGGTTGGTCTGGTTGAACCCGCCCGACTTTCAGCCCTAAGCCTAAACAGGTTTTTGTAGAGGATTCCAGCCCTGAGCTAACTTGGGCAGATGTGGTTATTGGGATTAACCTACGCATAATCTCTATGTTTTTTAATTTAATGAAATGGTAGTGGTACGTTTAAGAAAGTGGTGAAGAAGAGATCGACTGAGAATTTCAAGGGGCTACCGTACGTGTGCACGCTACTGAGCACGTGTTTATGGACTTTCTATGGGCTACTGAAGCCAGACGGTTTATTGATTGCAACTGTCAATGGAGCTGGTGCTGCCTTGGAGGCCATCTACGTCACCCTTTTTATCATTTTTGCACCCAAAGATGCAAAGGTAACTCTCTCTCTCTCTCTTTCCTTCTGAGCTGAATATTATTGCCGGTCTGAGTCACTCGGACCACCTATATGTTCAAATTGGGCAACTCGGGCCCTACTTGGTCCAGCTTATTTGGAATTTGGACGAGTCGGACCGACACAGACTGATTCAAACTGGTTTGGACTAAATCAGACCAACATGGACCAAGTCGGTCTAATTCAGACGAGTTTGACTGATAATGATGACTGAGTTGAGATCGATATAGACCAGGTTAGGATTTGTACAAACTAAGTCAGGACCGACATTGCCCAAGTCGGACCATGTTGTACTAGTCTAATTTTTTAAATTTTGTTCGATTCATCCAAGCGACTGTATCAGGATCGCTATACTATATGACTAGATGCAATTTTCTTGGATGAGTCACACTCCGAAATTGAGTTTTAAAACCTTTGTCTAGCCTCGTGAACTAAATACTTGTGCCCTGGCTCGGCCTAGATTAGAGACTACTAGCTAAGAAACTAGGCCTGAGTCTTTGCAAAACCTGTTGAACAAGGATCTGGCCCTAGCACGGCCCTAATCCCATTAGTAGAGCTGGGCACGGGACAACTCGACTCATCCAACTTGTTTAGATCCGACTCGATCTGAACTGAGAGGGTGAGTCAATCTGAATTGAGTTGACTTCGTCTAATTTGAACTCAAACCGAGTCGAGTTCGAGTCACCCAGTAACTTGACTCGACTCAACCCAAAATCTAACTTGGCACCAACTCAACTCGTACACACACACACACACACACACACACACACACAAAAACTAGGTTTTGAGTCGATGGAGAGGTTGCAATTCTGGCAAGTGAATCTAGGTTTTGAATCGTGATTTTAACCCATGGATACCCGCTGCACCCGACCCAACTCGGTATTGTGATCGGGTCGGACTCGGTCCGGATTAGTCTAGGCCAGACCCGGACTCGGATCGGGTCAGGCATGTTGGACTTGGTACTGAGTCGGGTCGAGTTCGGGTCAGGCCATTTCAAAACCAGATTGAGTCGGGTTAGCCCTAACTCGGTCCGACTCAACTCGATGGCCCAGCTCTACCCATTAGTCCTTGCCCTAGCTCGGCCCTAATCCCTTTAGCCCTCGCCCTAGTTCGGCGCTGGCTCTGATTGGGCGGAAAAGGCCCTGGCCCTGTGGCACTATAAGGAAGAGAATTAAGTCATCTAAGGTTTTTTAAGACATTTTTGGGAAATCCTCCATCTACAAATAAATCATGCATATGAGCAAGTTGGATCATTGAAACATGGTCCCGGATTCAATGATTGTCTTTAAACCACACATACATGTTGAATGGGAACCATTAATTAATGTCTTTAAACCATAATAATGGTGGTCCACTTAATGATTGGATTGGGCCAATGAGCCAGGCCATTAGTAGGGCTGTCAACAGGATGGGCTTAGGTTGGCCCCGGCCTGTGAAGGTCCAAAAAAATAATCCCGAGTCTCGCTCGAACCCGAGCCAAGCCACTGACTTTCGTGCAAGATCTGGGCTGTTCATTAGGTATCACTCTCATGCATGATAGGCCAACTACATGAACAGTTTCATATCACCAAAAGGTGGGTCCCATGTACTCTCTCTTTTTTTTTTTTTTGGCTGATCAAATTACTAGTCATCATCATCGCTATCGAAATTCTTAGCATAGCCATCATCATCATCATGGTTGTCCATAGTTACCCAGCTAATGATCAATTCGATCTGCGTTAGTACATAATTCATTGCATTTTCCACTAAATTAACATAATCCATGTATTTCAGGTAAAGATGATCAAATTGGTGACAATCTTGAATGTGGGACTTTTTGGAGCTGTGATTGTTGTCGCCCTTTTCGCCATCCATGGAAGTGTCCGCCTTACAATGATTGGATTCATGTGTGCTGGCTTAACATTAGGCATGTATGGTTCGCCAATGGCAGCAATGGTGAGTGACATCGTCTTTCCCTAATCACTTCATTAAGTGTGTCAGCTCATGCACTTAATCTCACTTTATGCTGAGTTTGGATACTCTATCGAATCAAATTGCAATAAGGAGTCCACCATTTTCACACCCATTATTGATAGATACAATCCTTTTTCGATTTCTGGTGATAGATAAGTATACATTCTTACTTCATTATATTACCAAACGTAGAAAGAAAATAAGGTTAGCTTCTTTTATGGAGGTTGCTATAATTGATCTAGACGAATTGAAATAAGACACGTTGGGACTCTAACCTTCGAGTCATCTTGCAATGATCCAGACCAGTTATATGATATGCCTCACATTGTTTGATGGATAGGCAACAAAAACGAACTTATAATTGAATTATTTCAACCATTTGATAATCTAGCTCTTTTGCTTTGAATATGGATGGTCACCAAAACTTTTGTATAATCAAAGGGTTGAAACTCTCAATCTCAAAGTTCTTTGGAAATCCCCTATCCAAGGGGAGCCCCATCACATAACTAGTTTGAGTTGTTGGAAAAAGAAAATAAATAATTAGAACTGTAGATGAGTCCGTAAATGCCTTTTTGATCTTCTCCACCTGGAAACTTATTTTGCGAAAAGTAACCTTTTAGGGTTCAGAAGCTGGTATTTTGATCAAAATATCCCTATCTGTTAGGATAAGCACCTGAAAAAAGCAGGGGTATTTCGATTTTTTTTAGTTCATCCGTACGACTTGAGGTATACTTTTGCAATTAAGGTTTCTTTTGAGTGAATGAAATTGGTGGGTAGTACCTGAGGTCTATACGTCTCAAGATCCCAAAAGAAAAACCAAATCCCAACAGCTAGAGTCCCAATGTATTCTAACAAGTGCTTTAAATAGATATGCTATGTAGCGTGTATCTTACGCTATGTAGCATAGCTTAGCCCTAACGTCACATAACTGAAGAAAATAGCTTAAGCCGTGTGTGGCTTAGGCTACGTGATAATTTGCATACATTATACACTATGGACTATGGTACATGTTAATAGCTCAAATTACAAGTTATTTTTCCTTACAACATTAAAATCAATTAATGTTTTCAATAATTTGTTATGTTTTTTATTTTTTATAAAAATTAGTTATTTTTTCAATGTTTTTAGTTAAATAATATAAGTAAAAATATTAAATTAGTTTTGCTGCTCTTTTTTTTTATATTAACTTTATACTTAATCATTACCCTTTCCTATTACTTTAGGTTCTATTTGGTTGCACCAGATATCATAAAATTTTGTTAAATTTCATTGTTAATTAGTCTTAACTTGGAGTGGCATATCATGAAATTGGTGCAAGAAAGTGCAACTTTGATTAAAAATCTATGAGTAGTGTATCACTTAAACTACGCATATATAGCTTACACCTCACACTTTAGAGAAGTGAATGTCACATTATACAATATTTGTTAAGTACAACATTGACTCTAACAAACCTCTATTTATATTAAACGCAACTTGAAAGCAACCCCCGGATCCATAGCTCAACTGGTAGACTGAGTGGAGATACCTCTTTTCAACACCCGAGGTCTTGGTATCGATCCCTATGGCACATGATACGCATGCACCCAGAAATTGTACACGAGGCTTGTATTAACTCAAATGAACCGACAAAATTGTGCATGTCACTTTCTTAGATTAACAATCCCAAGATCATATTGGTTGAACAATCCTAACATCTGATTTGTGGACACTTGTTTGTGGAAATAGGATCGTTGGCTTATTTTTCATTTTCAATCGATACAATAAATCTACATCAATTCAATAGTCAAATGATCAAATAAGCTTAATTTTGGTTCATGATACATCTACGCCGCTAGGTACCATAAGTTGGGTGGTTTGATTTGATTACTTGTATGCCACATGCACACCTGCTAAGTAACTTCTAAGTGCCTGCATATCATCCATGACACTCTGCCAGAGCATCAAAGTTTTCCTCAACATATTGTGCATGTGTATCAACCATCACACTGCCAGAGTATCAAAGTTTTTTTAATTGCAATTAAGGTTATTAAATTAGTTATTGCAATTCAATTAAATAGTGCATCCAAACGAAGTCTCAGTATTTGGAATACCCTAGATGGTTTTGTTTATGAGCATTGTATTAAGAGTGAGATTAATGGAATTTTGTCCAAACAGAGAATGGTGATAGTGACAAAAAGCGTGGATTACATGCCTTTCTTTCTCTCCTTCTTCCTCTTCCTCAATGGTGCTGTTTGGACGGCTTATGCCATCCTTGTAAAAGACTACTTCGTTGGAGTAAGTATCTATCTCAATTCTCACTAACCAAGATAGGAGGCATAGAAAGATGCATACTTTATTGGTTCAAAATTCTGCAATGGTGCAGGTGGGGCCCACCTTCCCATAACTTAAAATGTTGGTGTGGTGGAGCCCACCATGGGCATGACACTGCAAGTGATCACTGTAAACAGAGATGAGTTGAAAGCTTTTATGTATTTGAGACAATCCAAAGGAGTTGAATATATAGAGATTACAGTCATTTATATAAGAAAAATAATAAAATTAGAATCCTCTACTTATGGAAACGAACTGTACGAGATATACTAGCCATACAAGGTATGTGAGCCTGTATAACAATCTCATGTAGGCGAGGTATGACACTTGTGCAGCACATCAGTACCATTAAAATGGTAGGTCTCATGAAAAAGATCATCTGGGACAAATCAGGCTCTTCTAATCATCTGGTGGGCCAAAACGTCGGAATCAGTGGACAACTGGTCTGACTCAACATTCAGCTGTGACCCACCTTGCAGGTGCATCAGCCTGGTTTTCAAGGAGGGTAATCTTTGTGGTGGGTCTTATTGCTTATATGTGATCAGCTCTACACCATGGATGGGCCATGCCTTCATATCTTTTCAATTCAATGATCCTGCCTGCTCGATGATAATGGACGCTATATGCAATGGCCTACATTTAGTGGCGTCCCATTGACCATGGTCCCACATGTACCTTTTGAATCCCCAAGAAGTGGGCTCCACCTATACGGTTTGGCAAACCGAACATTGCATATTTCCTCGTATTAGTTGAATTGTTTGCTAAACAGCTCATTTGTGGGCATCTGAGCCATGCATCAGGCAGGATTGTATAGATAACCGGTTCAAAAATCTTGCCAGGCTACTCATCAGGTAGCACGCAGCATGACCTAGCTGAGTTGACCGGCACGATCTTTGGACCAGGCCATCAACACTTCTGGACCAATATGCGATCAGCAGCTGATCACCATGCAACTTGAGATGGGCTCGACCATGACCCAACTGGCCGATTTGGGTGGGGCTGAAAATTATCGATGCAGCCCTGGTTGAGTTGTCCAACATGAACCTAAGCCCGGCCTTGTATGTATCGTATGTGTATATAAGTATGCAGGCGTGCATGATATGGACGTAAAATCATGCTTTGCATGGAAATTAAAGTTCATGCATGATTAGAATCATCTATGCGTTGAATTATTCCAGGCAATGTAGTTTTATTACTGGAACAATCAATGATAGAAAATAAGGTTCATGACCCAAAGTAACATGGCCCCAAATGCTAAGTGGCCGAATATTCCAAACTATCTATGTTGTAGACTATGTGTCAATGTTATTTAATAGTTAGATGTTTGATTTTATGTATTAGTTTTTTAATCATAAGTATTAACTTGACCTAACTCATTTTAACCGAACTCAGTATTCAATATCTGGGTTTGAATTAAGAGTCGAGCTAAAGACTCTCAAGGTTAGCTTACACCCTTATTGAGATTGATTGGGAATCGGTGGTACAGGTGCCGAACGCAATTGGCTTTGTCATGGGATCTGCACAGCTGGCCATCTACACTATTTATAGAAGCAGGAGGTCCACAACTAAAACAAGCCATGAGAAGGAAGTAGAAGAAGGATCGGCCCACCTCGTCAAAGGTCTAGAAATGCAGTTACATCATGAAAATGAAGCAGCAGCTGATAAGGGTAGAATCCTTGACAAAGGAAGGAGTCTCCCCAAAACAAGCGTTTCACGTCAGCTCAGCTTCCAAAAGATTGTCAAATCGCTTTCCCTAACTTAGGGCCTGTTTTGTTAATGCTGAATATTTGCACTTAATGCTGGGAAAATGTTCCGTGTTCAGTGGTGTTTGTTAATGCCTCGATAACGTAGAAGAAGGAAAGCGCTGAGTGATTTTTCACTGAATTCTTCCCGTGATAGGAGTCTGGCTTAATGGTGAATTTTTCATTAAACAAAAATTTTTGCTTCCAAAATTACCTTTTTCAAGTTGCTACGACAATTTCTTCCCTTAAAATTGTTTGCGCAATACAAAATGAACTTTTAACTATGAAACTTATTTATGCCCCACCATGATGTATGTGTTTCATCTATTCCATTCATCCATTTTTAAAGATCATTTTAGGGCTTGATACCAAAAATGAGAGGAATATAAATCTCAGGTGGGCCATACCATGGAAAAACAATAGTGATTGGATATCCACCATTAAAATTCTCCGAAGGCCCAATGTACTGTTTATTTGACATCCAATCTGTTGATTAGGTCATATAGACCTAGATGAATAGAAAAAACAAAGATCACCTTGATCCAAAAGTTTTATGGCCCTCAAAAAGTTTTTAATGGTCGACGTTCATTCAACACTGTTTTCCTGTAATGTGGCCCACTTGAGATTGGGATATACCTCATTTTTGGTCTCATACCATAAAATGATCTAGAAACATAGATGGATGGCATGGATGAAACACATACATCATGGTGGGGCCCACATAGCACCGATCATCAGCCATTGGCCGGTGGCAGGGGACTAGCCAATCTATTTCCGCAGACGCGGATTGGATACGGACAGATTGAATAGCGAGATTCGCTTAAAGTTACATCACCAAGTTATGTGGGCCTCATCATGATGTATTTTTTTGTATCCACGCCATCCATCTATTTGGAAATATAATTTTAGGTAAAGATTCAAAGAATGAGTCAAATCCAAAGCTCCAGTGGACGTCACCACAGAAAACAGTGACGAGAGTGACGCCCACGATTAAAAACTTAAATAGGCCACAAAAGTTTTTGATCGAGCTGATATTTGTTTTTTCCCTTCTATAATGTCTGTGTTAACTTGTGAACAGGTTGGATTTCAAATAAAAATCATGGTGACCCTTAGGAAGGTTTCAACGGTAGGCATCAATCTCACCACTGTTTTTTTGTGGTGAGGTCAATTACATATTTGGATTTGACTCATTCTTTAACTCATGCTCTAAAATTAAATCTCCAAATAGATGGACGATGTAGATAAAGCACATACATCATAGTGGGCCCATGGAACTTGATGACGTCACTTTGGTAGGGAATCTCGCTATTCAACATATCAGTTAGGGCTATACACGAATCGGGCTAGCCCGGTTAACTTGCTCGACTCGGCTCGACCTGGAACTGAGTTTGGGTCGGGACGGGCCATTTTCTTCAGCCCGAAAATTGAATTCACAACAGATGTGGTTTACTTATACACATATATAACCAAAATGTCATATGTAAATGGTGTGTGTGTGTGTGTGTGTGTGTGTGTGTGTGTATATATATATATATATATATATATATATATATATATATATATATATATACATTCAAAATCCTACTTGACCTTTTTCGCTTTAACCTTCTGGAATAGTTCAGCACCCATCTTTGAAGTGACAGTAACTCATCCACCTCACAGACGTATAACTTGAACTGTCTAGATTCATCTAAATACAAAATTGAATTATAATGTCCTGACTAGTTAGATTTTTTGTGGAGTCTATAGTTCAACTATCTAAACCGTTGATCGAAGGCCTTATAATGGGACGTGGATTACCTGCCAAAGCCCTTTCCATGAACTTGTTGTAAGGTCCGAAACTGGCCCAAACTCGCCCGATTGTTGATCAGGCCGAGTTCAGGCTGGACATGTTGGCCTGTTGACCAGGCCAGGCCGGGTTCAGGCTGGGTTTGGCTGGTGACCGGGCCGGGCCGGGTTGAGGCCAGTTCGACTCAGATCGACCCGTGTACACCCCTACTGTCAGTAACTAATCCAAGTCCAAGTAGGATGCAAATTGGTTGTACCTCACACCAGCTATATAGCTGTTGTATTGACATCAGCAAGTTCTGTGGGTCCCATCATAAGGCATGTGTTATATCCAAACTATCCATCCATTTGGTGAGCTCCTATTATAGCTTGAGACGAAAAAATAAGCTACAAAAAGTAGAGGGTATTGAACGTCTACCATTGAAACTCGTTTTAGGGTCACAAAAGTTTTGGTTCTCATAAGTATTTGTGGCCTTATGAACATATTGGATGGAAAATAAACTTAAATAGGCCACAAAAGTTTTGAATCAATATGTTTTCACTTCATCTAATTGGGAATGGCCTTGTAAACGGTTTGGATAGCATATAAATATAAGGTGGACCTTATTTGTAGGTTTTGTTGCTACTGGTGTTCAATCATATACAACACATAATGACAATCTTCCCGCTAATAGGAATTGAGGGCCTTATAAAATATTTTAATTTTTTATTAAGTATTTTAGTTTATTCGAATTAAATATAAAAATTTTATTTTCCTTTAATAAAAAATAATTTCTTTAAAATGTAAAACATTTCCAAACGAGAGAGATAGGGACAAATGTGTCAAATTAACATATTTTAGACATTTAAGATGTTCGTTAATAAACAATTTGCTTCAGATTCAATACTTAATTTTTAGACTTACGCCATAATTATCAAATAAGTTATTTTACTTCAGATTTCAGATTTAGGCTTCAGATTTCAGATTCGGTCATTAGACTTCAGATTTAACAAACCAGGCCTGGCCCACCAAGATGACGTGGAAAACAACAGAGAGGCCAGATCTGACCGTTGATGATGAGTGTAGGGATGTGCAGGGAAATGGTAGGTATTTGACCCACGTTGCAAAGTGGATGGGACCATTCATCTTGTGGAGTTCACCATGGATGGCTTATAATTCAGAAGTCACACCAGTCAATAAATCGTAGACATCCGTTTTAAAAGGTTGACAATGGGATGGCTGGGATTGTCTGCTCAATATGCTTCTTTTAACATGGTCCATCCACGAAGGGGCCCACAGGATGGCCAGTCTTGATGGTACCTCTTCCCTCTGCCACATGGACAACAAGAGGTAGGTTGTATGGAAACTTCTATGCAAACCGCATCTATTCAACCGCCGTCCACGTAGCATGCATGTAACCAATCCAGATTGTCCAAAATGAGGGCCCACTATATATGGGGTATAGCTCAAAAATCATCTCGCACATCCATTAGTGGAGTTTCAGCGGTTGGGATTGCATGGTTTTCTATACGTTTTGACCCACATTTTCATGACAGGCTTGTGCCTGGCCTACTACATGATCTCGGTGGGCCAAGGCCAATGGATAATCAATCTCGGTTGTATGAACTCGGGAGTCCGTACGATCCACAATTTGGTAATTCAGTTCATTGATGTGATAGCCCCATAATGGATGGCTGATACTGAAAACCTTCCAGGTTAACGGATCCTGTCCGTTCAATGCTTGGCCTTTTCTCTCCTACGGTGTGTACCACTGCTATTTTATATTCTCAACTGCCCTTTTTCTGACCATAAATCAAAAGACTGTGGCGTTCCACCAGTGAGATTTTCCAGCCATGGTCTCCTCACATCAGAGGCTATCAGATTAACGGTCTGGCAATAATCTATCAGTGGATCTCCACCCTAAATATGGTTGCGTGTACAGGAATAGCCAGTGTTCCTCCGGTGTAACTACTATCTACCATCTTAGCCGTCCAATCAGTCCATAGATTTGTGCCCTTAAAATGTCAACTGCAGCCATTTATTTTTAACTTCTATCATCCTTATGTGGGCCACTAATTGGACTGGAAGGATGGACCCATCGATGCGGATTAGGATGTTTATCCAGAGCGCGGATTGCGTACTGAGTAAACTGTGGGGCCCACCGTGTTGTATTTTCTTATCCACGCTGTCCATCCATTTTATCAGCTCATTTTAGAGCATGAGCCCAAAATTGAAGAATATCCAAAGGCCAGGTGGACCACACCAAAGGAAACAATAGGGATAATGTTGTCCAGCGTTCAAACGTTCCCAGGGCCCACAGATGTTTTTTTTCTTTGCCAACCAACCTTTTCATAATGTCACGTCTGCGTGATGTAGTGAAAGCGCGAAAATCAGCTCGATTCAAAACATCCTTGGCGTCTGAGAAGTTTTCAACTGTACGCGTTCAATTCCGACCGTTTCCTCTCCGTGGGTCTCACCGTGGATGTATGTTATCCATGCCGTCTATCTGTTTTTCCATCTCATTTTATATAGTCAGCCCAAATTTGAAATACATGCAAATCTCAAGTTGACCACACGGCAGGAAACAGTGGGATAATGATGTCCACCGTTGAAACTTTCCTAGGGCCTGCAGTTATGTTTATTTGTCATCCAACCTGCTTATAAGGACACACAGACATGGATTAAGGGAAAACACTACATCTTGATCCAAAACTTCTATGCCACTGAGACACTGTTTCTTGTGCCGTGGACCTGTGGTCGATATGCCTCCACTTTGGGCCCTTAAATGTGATAGTAAAATAGATGGACGGCATGGATTAGACACATACATCACGGTGGGCCCACAGCTTACTACTTCACGTTTGTCCATCTAAAACAGGCCCTCCCATTCTGCCCATCTCCATACACGTGGCATTGAGAATTGTGAAGATGGCCAGGTACGTTCGTCCACGGTTTCCTAGGGCACCAAAACACCCCTCATCCGAGAAAATGAGAAAAGATTTGACACTCTGGTAGAGTGTGATAGATGATACGCGGGCAGGCAGAAATCACTTTTAGAATTTGCGTTCATAGAAAACAAGTAATTCAAATTAAATCGTCCACATTACGGGTCCCAGTTAAGATGTGTGATTAACTAAAATTAAGAACATTTCATTATCTGACTATTGGATTGGTGGACATTCATTTTGACGGTTAAAAATGAGAATATCCAATGGTCCTATTTCAACGAACAAGTATTCACAAATCAGGGGCTAGAATTGTTTAACCAATCTGACTTTGGGGTCACGATTTTAATAACGTAGCTTCCACAGTTTAGTCTGTTTAATTTGAGTGAATTTATGCCACGTGCACAATTTCTAAGTGCCTGCGTATCAAGCAACATACTCTAACCGAGTATCAAATTACTCCCCCGTATAAAAGTGACTTTCTCCCACCTTCCCCAGAAAGTTCGCCGTCTCGCTTGGACGATTTCCTCGATTTACGAAGTCAGTCCGGTAATTTCCGTCTACTGGAAACGGTTTTTGTTTGAGAAACGATGAAGAACAGGCACTGTTTGTGACTTTCACATCCAACCCCGTATTTTCTCCAACGTATCATATATGTGGGAAATCTAAGCCGTTGAAGTAATGACACAAAACATGAAGGTTTGTATCCTATCAATTTATTAGGAGATCCAGAAGTATAATTTGGTCAAACCATCAACTACCATTGATTTCAATGGTGTGGATGAAACAAAAATTAATCATTCAGATTTCATCTTGGGTGAATTTAACGGTGATTAAAAAATTTTAAATCGACTGGATTTTCAATACAAATACTCAGTTGGTAGAAAGGCAGTGCTGTACATGAAAGTTAACATACAATGGCTGTACGTACTTGACTTCGTCCGACGTAACGGTTCGCACCAACGCCACCGACGTGGTATGTCGATGGACTACGAAGCGCCCAAAAGTCAAGTGCGGACCGGAGAGGATACGGTGCGGCGTCCGCCTTACCGAAGACGGTGTGGCCCTTACCGTGGGGCCCACTTTGATGTATTTATTCCGTATCCATGCCGTCCGTCTTCATTTTACCATTATTTTATGGTATGAACCCAAAAAAGAAGCGGATCCAGTGTCATGCCCCGAAATTCGATACTGAAGTTGGCCAAGTTTAAACCCGAATTTCAGTGGGTTGTGCTTAAACAAAATATACATCGCAACCCACATAATTTTTATATATTTTTAAAGCAATCAAAGCAATTAAAATTATAACAATCATTGTCATTAAATAACATCTACTAATTAATTCTTAAATATTTAATTACATTGATAAAATAATAATAATAATAACAAAATGCATTGAATTTTAATAAATCTTCATATAAAACAATAGAAAAAGTCAACAATCTTGCCCAACCGGTTCTTCATGTACAAACCCTGTTAAATAGTTTATACGGGTGTGAGCACGACGGCTCGTAGGGTCTAATCATTTTCAAAATTGTAATTTTTATGTTAGCACGAATACAACTCAATAGAATAAATAGGATCAATTGAATCGGCATTTTCCATGACAACAATAACACTTTGTTTTTAATAATAACAAAATAAGATAATACAGTCATCTAAAATTTTTTTTAGTTCAATCCAAGGCAAAGCACCCGTGTGTGTTCATCCTTTTAAGGAATGACTCTTGGCAGAGCACCGGTGTCGATCCTTTTAAGAAATGACCCTCGGCAGAGCACTTGGTGAATAGACTTTTAGAGTAAATACTCAGGACAGAACACCTATGTGTGCATATCTTTTAGAGAATCACCCAGGGTAGAGCACCCGTGTCGATCCTTTCGGGTATGACCCTGAGCAGAGCACCCGTACCGTGCCGATCCTTTCGGGAATGACCCTGGGCAAAGCACCCATAAACAAATAACATAATAATCCTTTTAGGGCAGGGCACCCGTAAATTGAGATGCATTCATCATTATATAATAATAAGAAAATAATTGTAATTTAAGCATGCCACGATAATAAAATAAAGTCAATTAATAACTCAAATAAATTATCTCTACAATATGCAACTAAGAAATCAAATAAAATAATATGCAACTAATGACAATGATCAAATAAATTTAATACATAATAAATAATCAACTTAATCTATATGTTAACCTAAAATTTTCAACAGGGAATATCACCTACCTAAGTTAGTGTGACAAATCTCATGTATAGCTGGATTAGACGAGAAGATGTAAGATCGATACAAATGCGGTCCATTCGGTCCAGTTAGATCAAGTTCAACTCAATTCAACATAACGCCGCTTGGTGAGCATTTCTACATGAAATGCTAGAGATCTCTACGGGAAAACACGCATACTAATTATACTTCTATTATCCTAAAATTTATATATTCTAAACTTGAATCCAATTACATCAACACATCGACTCGCTGAGTCAACTTGGTGAGTCGACTCAATAAGTCAAGCCTTATGAACTACAACTATGAATTGATTCCTAAGTAGAAAACTTGGGAGGGAAGCTTATTTGATAGATGGCGTATATGGGTTGGATTTCAACCTCGGAACCGGTGCAGATAGATAATACAAATTCAAGAGAACTTTTGATGCAACTTTGATCGACATGAGGATGGTAAGCTTTAATGGAGATTTTCTGTTCTCGGCATATTTCGATGTAGCAATCTGTCTAGATAGCATGGATTCATCCTGTGAAGCTTTTAAATGGTTGAAAATAAGTTATATACCTATTTTGTTGGTGGTTGCATGGTTGAAGAGTTCTCAATTTTCTTACGTTGAAGAAGCGGAGAGAACATGAGAAGTGGTGTTTTCTGATTGCTAGAAACGGGAGAAATCACTGTAAATTAAAGGTATATTAAATGGAGTTGGTTGAGGAAGATACAATGGCTGAGATTTGTGAGATGGGTTATACACAAACCGCTGTGTTGTGGAAGAATTGCCAGGTTTTTCAGCTGTGAAAGACGTTGTAACCGCGAGGAGTTGCAAACCGAATATGAAACGGAAGTTTAAGCGGGGTTTTCTATGAAGTCTTATGGAATCAAAGTTGATCACAAGGTTTGTAATATCCCCATACAATGTGAGCTCAAAAGTAAGGCAGATCCGTTGATTAAGTGGGCCGCATAAGAGGTTTTAGAGCAAAGGACTGAAACGGATAAGGTTTTATGAGATTTCGATTTGGATGGGCGGTCCAGATTTAAAAGGTGGGCCCTAAATGATGGATGGTGTTAGCCTCAGATGGGTACGGGGTCTCACTGTGTGAAACGGAAAAGGAGGAAGAAGAGAAAAATTTTCGGGCAGTTGCCTCAAGTGGTGACGTGTTGAGGCACGTCACTTAAAATATTTTTTTCTCAATTACACGGTGGGCCCCATAGTGATGACGTGATGAATCTACTCCACTCATCAGTTTCGTTTAGACATGTTAAGGTATGGGCTAAAAAATGAGATAGATCCGAAGCTCTAGTGGGCCACACCATAGGAAATGATAGAATTTAGTTCCCACCATTTGCAAAAAAAAAAAAAGGTGTTACATCCGGTTCTCAAGTGGACAATACCATAGGAAAGAGTGATTATTATCCACTTCTGGGCCACAAAAGTTTTGGATCAAGATGATATCTGTTTATTCCCTTCATCCAGGTACATGTGACCTTATCAACAGGTTGGATGACAAATAAACATTACGAAAACATCACGGTGGGTCCTATGTAGTTTTTAATTTTAGGGCATTCAATCACCACTGTTTTCTATAGTATGGTCCACCTAGTTTTATTTTTGGTCTCATTCCCTAAAATGGTTTGGAATAGTAGATGAATGGCGTGGATGTAAAATACATACATTAAGGTAAGCCTGTACGACAGTACTATTAACGCCCGTTTATCATCCTCTTTCTTAATTGAGGACCAATGGGCGCCCTTACTTCAGCATACCATACCAAACAGGTAATACATAAACCCTGCTTTCGATGACCCATGCACGTAAATACATGTGATTGGAAGGATCCTAACCCTCCAATTAGGGGTGTACACCGAGTCAAACAGATTTCGAGTTGGGCTTGACTTGACTCAGTCAGCAAACACACCCACCTCGTGTTCGGCTCTGCTCGGTGACCAAGCCATCATGTCAGCTCGACTCAGCTCGGTCAGCAGATTGGACTGGTTTGAGCCAAGTTCGAGCTAAAGCTTTCGAGTCGAGTTTGAGCTCGAGCTTTTGAGTTCGAGTTTTCAAGCCAAGTTCATGTAACGCCGAAAATCGGCACCCGAGTACAGAGACACCGATTCCGAGTTCTCGAGTGTTAACCCAATGAGAATGCACATGTGACCTCATTCAAATTTACATTCATTTCGCACACAGATAATCAGAGTAATATAATTCACTTAGTGGATCCAAAATGGGGTAGAGATAACAAAAGATTCAGAATAATAGAGCTAAATAATCAAACATACAATTTCAATAGTGGTGATCGCCAAAAATGAGGATTATATAAGCCATAATATACATACCCAAGATGGTTAAAGTGTAAAGCTTTCAGTTTATGCCCAATTCTTGAAAACATAACGGCGTTGGCACAACCTAATATAAGCATACCAGTCTGAGGTCTCACTAGTACCTACATCAATGATACTCCTGGTTGGTGTTTTAAAACACCGTCCTAGGTGGGAGTGAGTAGCTAACTCAGTGGTTCCATTAGTTCTAAGTTACACATGTTATCAACACAATCGGCGTAGTTAATGATAAACAAGAAATCAAACAATTCCTAAATACTATTGTTAAATGTGCATATGGAGATATGACATGATGCATGCCCTTTCCAAACAACACTCCCTCATGTCATATCTCCATATGCACTAGAGCGTTATTTTTGAAGCCTGACCGATCTCACACATGGACTCAGATGACAACCCACGCTCGGACCATGACCCGGATGAACAATGGCTGGGGTGTTACAGAGGCGTGGGCTTATCACATTAAATTAAATTAATACAAAGAAAATGGCTCGTCACCCAATTCCATTCACGCCCGATCATTCGAATGGTACTCTAGCACGGAATCATCGACCGGGTAATTTGATGGGTGTCGTTTGAACAATGAGTTATCACCTCCATCAGTGCTCAGTGGTCACTATGGGAGGCTTGTCACCCCATCATAGGTTGATAGCTCGGACACGGTGTCCTATACCACCATGTCCGGCTCATGAGTCTAAATTGTTCATTGGTCACTACGGGGAGGCTCGTCACCCCAGCGTAGACCAACAACTCGGACATGGTGTCCCATACCACCATGCCCAGCTCATGAGTCTTAATGGGATCGTATCACACTAACGGTTATAAATGGACACATCCATTGAAACGGGGTATCCTAGATTCCATTTAGTCGTGTCATACATTGTGAACATACATGATCAGTTGGTTAGTGGACTAATTTGATTGACCTGGGAGAACCATGACATAACCAGCATTGAGTGGAAGCTGCCCGTGTAGTCTAGCTACTGTTGGTCATCCGTGTTCAACTCAGGTCGATCGAACAAGCCTATGATGGCTGCCTTAACTTGGGTCACCCCTTGATTTGGGTGATTTATCAACTGACCCAACATCTTAGCAATATTAAGTGTTTCTATGGACTAAACTTTATATCAACAATTATAACGTAAATTTTACTACGTAACCACTTGGACATTTCATCGAACACATGAGCATCCATAGGGTATTACATTCACTAAAACATTAAATCAAATATGTGGGCATGTATAAAGTAATACAAACACTTAGGCAATAAATCAAGCATGTGAACATTGACAAATCAGCACATTTTACCATTTAGACATTTCATCAAACATTTGAGTATCTACATCCAACTAATAACATATAATACAATCAAACATAAAATATGAACATGCTAGCTATTACAACCCATTCAACACAAGACGCCATTAACTGAGACTAGGGGTGCACATCTAACCATTGGAACCGTGTAACCGGACCGAAACCGTTGGATCGGTCCGGTTTAGTCTGGTTCTAGGGTGCTAACGGTTCGGTTCTGGTTCCCAAATTTTTTGGACCGTTGGTTACGGATCAGTTCCAGTTTAGGGTCATGTAGAACCCAGCCGAACTGTTGATCCAAACGATGACAGGAACCGTGGATCCGAGTTAGTTAAAAAAAAAAACCTAAGTCACTAACTCCTTCAGCGCCTGCCCTCTCGCCCTACCCCTGCCCTTTTTGAGCACCCTACCCCTGTCCTCTGCCCTGTCTCTCACCGCCCTCCCTCTCTCTCGCCGTCCCGGTCCCAGACACCAACACCCCTAGCCCAGAGGCCGTGCGGCGCCCTCCCTCTGACGGTCTGACCTCTCTCTCTCTCGCCGTCCCAACTCCCAATCACCGGTAATCTCTCTCTCGTCGTCCCAATCACCGGGACACGCTCTCTCTTTCGGTACACCATTTCCTTTCTAGGTTTTTTGAATTTCTCCTCCCTTTTCAAAACCCTAGCTCAAAATCTCTAATCCGTCTCGAATCCCGGTGCAAAAACCTCACGCAACCGTTAGGAAGGTAAGTTTTGCAATGTTCATAAAAGACGTTGGATAAAAGGTTGCATTTACAGTGGTAATCTTCTCTTTGCAGGGTAAATTTCTTCTCTTTCTTCATTTTTTTTTTTCTAAATTAACTAACTGGGTTGGATTTTTAAAAGCCCAGAACCGTGGAACCGAAACGTTCTTCACAGTCTGGTTCTGGTTCGGTTCTAGGGTGCTAACGGTCCGGTTCTGGTTCAAATAGTTGTAGAACCATTGGGAATGGTTCGGTTCCGGTTTAACCCCAAAACCGGACCGAACTGACCCGTGTGCACTCATAACTGAGACCCTCAGGGGTCGATAAATGGAAACTTAGAAATAATAGTCCACACCTTTGCAATTATTCGTCCAACTTAGAGCATCCAAGGTTGGGATTTTAAGGAAAAATATAAATTCTTAATCAAATCAAAGAAATCTTAAGTAAGATTCATAGAATCTAACATGAGATAGTTTAAACGTGAAGTATGAATCATTTATTACCTCCGATCGTGCGTAGGGGTAGATTTGACAAAGGAAAAAGGTAATAGCTTAGGTTGTGTCAAATAGATTCTTATGCAAGCAAACACCAAGGACCTCACTCTCTTTCTCTTTCTCCCTCTCTTTCTTCTTCACTTTCTCTCTTTCTCTCCAAATTTTATGAAAAATTCGTATGGGGAGAGGGTGTGTGGAATGAATGGGTATTTATAGTATCAAATGTAGTGCAAATGGCCCTAAGACCTATGTTTTTATTATACTAACCCTATGGGAGTTTGTTTCTAACCTTTGGAGTCCATTATAGGGTGTAAGGATCGATATACACCGTAGCATAGTTGGCCCTAATGATGATCTATGTATGGATATAATTGGCCCACTATTTGGATGCGTCAATCAACGGATATGATTAGAAGTATATTTACCGGTCATCGATGGTCGATCGGGGCCATGACTATACGGATATAAGCAGAAAAATATCATTAACTCATGCATCGAGTTTGGTTGTCATCTAACGGTCGGAGAGCCACGACTTCACGAAAGAGCGGAAGGTATATTTCACTTAAGAGTTTGTTTGATTTTCCAGTTCACTAGTAAATGCGATGTAAACGTGTCATAATTATTTCCTCGTGTATTTACCGCACTCTTCCCTATATCTGATTTCACCGCTTACTTTTAGACGCAAAATTTGAAAAAGTTGTAAAATATTTGTGGGTCTCACCGTGATGCGTGTTGCTTATCCACGCCGTTCATCTATTATGGCAAATGAATTTATGGCATGAGCCAAAAAATGAGGCATATTAAAAGCTCAAGTGGACCACGCCATAGAAAAAAATGAATCATATGTTTACCGTTAAAAACTTCTCAGGGCCACTGTTTCTTTTAGTGTGGGCCACTTGAGTGTTGGATCTACCTCATTTTTTAGTTCATGTTTCAAAATGTTGTGGTACAACGGATGGACGGAATAGATATGTCATATCCTTCACCGCGAGGTCCAAAAATTTAAACTAACACTTTTAAACCGGTTTTCAAGGCAGAAATTCTCAAGAATTTTCAAACGGGCGAAATGGTAATAATTACCCATTTACCGGGGTATTTACACCCGCATTTAAAAATCAAACAAGCCTTAAGTTTCATATTTCGGCCCAGGGGATTTGCGCGTTGCAAGCACTTAGCTTTCGGCCCAATTCGAGCCGTTCTAGGCACTTTTTTGGTACCCACGATGGAAGTTAAGACTAGTAAGATGGATATTATCCTATAGTTTCGAAACTAGTAGCCCACTAACGAGCGGTCTAGAGCTTGTTTAGATAATCAGTGCATTTTTGAAATGAATTAGGCAGCAAAATTTCTTATGGGCAATAATTAGGGTTTGGATTAACTATGTTCATAGTGTGGACTATTCACAATTAATGAAAATGGCGATTCAGTCATAATCACTTTAAACCATTGGTTCATAGGCTAAATGGATAATTGGATCACTTTGGTTGGTTAATTACGATCCAACCCCTATGTAAGGCCCGTGTCCTAGTCCGTACCGTTCCGTTAGCTTCCGCAGTCCTTCCGGTCGAGTTCCAGCAATCTTCAACCCATATCCGATGTTTGCGCGCGATCCTAAACCAGTTTCCGCATACCTAAGTCAATTCGAACCGAAACTTGTATCTTAGTGACCGCGTCGTCACCATAGTTCTAACGCCGCGACTCACGCACCAAACTGATACCCAGGCCAAGAGATGTGGGCCTGCATTTATTCCGAAGAAACATCGCGTGTTGCGAATTTCGAGGGAATTTCTACGATATGTCCCATCAATTAATGTCAAGTACAAGCCATACCCCAAGTACAACAACCCATCCCTACCTTTTCAAAAGTCCACTCTCTTTCTCCCCTCACAATCCCTCTTTTACCCCATTTTCAACTAAGGCCATACCTTCCATCACTCTTCTTACAAAATTTCAAACAACACGTTACTTCTCCATTCCTTTTTCCTTACACCCACCACTCCATCCATCCCTCTTATTATTCTTTTTCTTTCATTTTCTCAAACACTCTCCCAAGCAACAAATTCCATACGTCCAAGCTCTTCTCCAAAGCCAAGTGTGGCCCACTTTTCATACCCTTTCATCTCTCATCCCCACCATCAAAACCCTATCAACCTCTATCAAAGTTGAAGGCAAGGAGCATAGAAGGCTAAGGGAGCAATGAGGAGGCCTAGAGGTGGGTGATCTTTGAGTTCCTACCGTTGATTTCATGCTTTGAGGGCCCACTTATTGGTGGGACCCATTTCGATGTATGTGATGTATCAATGGAGGGCCCATAATGGCGGGGTCCCTCCTCTCTATCACCGTCTCTCTCTCTCTCTCTCTCTCTCTCTCTCTCTCTCTCCCCTTTCCCTAGAATGAAGTGGGCCCCACCAAATCATGTTAAATCCACTCCATTCATCAATGGTGTGGCCCACCACATTTTAGGAAAAATCCACCGTCCGGTGGGAAGTCCCACCTGCAAATATATATATATATATATATATATATATATATATATATATATATCTATATATATATATATATAATATTTATATTAGAATATACATATATATAGTTGGTGGGCCACGTCCATGTGGGACCCACCACAATGCATGTGTTTATCCATGCGACGCTGGACGAGTGTGGCCAACATGGAGTGCGTGTACTGGTAGGGTGTGTACTTACAAGCTAACAAAGAAAAAAAAAAAGGAAAAAAGGTGCTTTTAGGGTGGGCCACTCATGTAGGCCCCACCTTGATGTATGTATATAATCCAAGCCGTCCATTCCGTTCCCCAACTCATTTTAGGCATTGAGCCGAAAAATGAAGCTAATCCCATTTTCTGGCGGGCCATACCATAGGATATAATAGTGTTTACCATTGAAAACCACCTGGATCCTTTTACTTGCCAAAAACAGCCCTCATATTGGACTCTTTTGGTTGGTCTTGAGTCGTACGATCCAATGGTTGGAGCAGATTCGTCTGATGCGGGCCCCACCTGTGAAAAACCATAGGAAAACAAAATTAAAAAAAAAACAAGGTGCAATAGCTTACGCTGCTGCTGTTAGAACGCCCGCAGGCGCTGCCTATGCACTGGCGTATGGACGGGCTGGACCCACGGTCCAGCCGTGGGCCCCACCATGATGTGTGTTTTTTACATCCACGCCGTCCATTTGTTGGCCCCCCTCCCTGGCTGTGGGCCACCCAAAAATAAGCCACATCTAATGCTCAGGTGGCTCACAACAGAGAAAACAGTGGGATTGAATGTATACCATTGAGACCCTTTTTGGGGTCAAAAGTTTTGGATTAATATGAAGTTTGTTTTTCCTCCTCGATCCAGGTCCACGTGACCTTATGAACCATTTAGATGGCAGATAAATATCACGGTGGGCCCCCTGTATGAGTGACATAATCAACAATTTAGATGGCAACAAACATCACCGTGGGCCCTGGTCCACGTGACCTTATGCCCAGGTTGGATGCAAATAAATATTACGATGGGCCCCCTGGTCCACATGACCCTATCAACAGGTTGGATGCAAATAAATATTACAGTGGGCCCCCAGGTCCACGTGACCTTATAAATAGGTTGAATGACAAGTAAATATTACGGTGCCCCCCCGCCCCCCCATGTGACCTTGTAAACAGTTTGGGTGGCAAATGAACATTCCAGTGGGCCCCAATTTCCCCTGGTCCACGTGACCTTATGAATAGATTAGATGATAAATAAATATTACAGTGGGCCCTACCCTGGTCCACGTGACCTTATGAACAGTTGGATTGCAAATAAACATTATGTTGGGTCCTAGGTTGGGTGGAAAATAAACATTATGTTGGGCCCTAGGTTGGGTGGAAAATAAACATTATGGTGGGTCCTACTTAGATCCCACTTATGTATGTATTGTGTCCACACCTTTCATCAGTGTAGACCTCCACCATGGAGTATGCGATTTATCTATGCCTTCCATCCCTATGGGACCTACCATGATGCATGAGTTTCATCCCAACTGTCCAACCATTTTGGAGATTATTTTCTGCCCACTAAGGCCCACTTTGATATATATAAGACCATGGTTTGAGGCCCATTTGACGTATTGGAGGCCCATGGGTCGAGGCCCAATGGGATATACATAAAACCCATTATAATGTGTTTCCACCGTGGTTCTTGTGATGATCTCGATGGCGGGCCGTGCCTTGGAAGCAACGTTAGTTTGAAGTCCACATTGTAGGATGATGTTGGTTAAATGTCCGCATTATCACTCGCCCTAAGGCCCATTAATAGGCCCATACTTGTAGTGAGTAGGTCGTCTAGGCCCATATCCGTTATGCAGAAGCCCATCACCCTATGACATGTTTAGTATAGATTCATGATTCATGATCATACGCATCATATGTATGTCTGATATGACGAGAGACTGATCATAACATATGCCTTCGAACGGATTGTTTATGGGCTCCCTGATAGGCGGAGTTGCCTTACATGAGCGCGCGTAAGATTGTTGCATGTTTGGTAGGGTGATTCATGCATTTGCATTTGTTTGATCATGATTATTGTATGCCTTAGCGACATCAGGCCCAAAGCTTCCACAGACACATCGTGGGTGGTTGGATTGGATACCAGAAATGTTTGGTTCTAACATATGGGCACAATAGATGTCCCTGGGTGAAAATCCTTAAACCCGATGATACCAAAGGATGACTCCAACGTCGAGACCGAGTGGATATATGAACGCACGAGAGCCGAATACCAGGAGGCCGCGTCTCCCACTGTGTCATGGTCGGTTGGAAAGGGGTGTGGCCTTATTCGCCCTAGGGTAGGGGGCAATACTAGGCTGAGTTTGACCAGCTCGTAAATGGGTCCGCTATCGACATGCCGGATAGGTATTGGCAGACTATTGGCTAGGTGGATAGTGAGGTTTCTTACGCTTACTTGGACTGTGCGGCTAGGAGAGCAGCAGTGCCACTTGGAGTGTGCTAAACCCCGGTGATTATCCAGAATGAGAACTGTACTGACATATGATGAGGATTGGCATGCTTGAGTTGCATTTTGCATCGCATGACCGTGTTATGGCCGATAGCATTCATATCTTGCACCGCATAGCCTTGGTACGACTGATTGCATTCATGTACTTATCACCATAATTTTACATTACTCTGACCTTGCATTCTGAGCACGCTCATATTGCGCACACACTTACACCACCCTCTAAGCTTTCTATAAGCTTATGCACGATTGATGCATGCAGGTGACTCCAGGACGCAGCCATAGCATAATAGCAGCGGGAGCGTGCAGTTGAGCTTTTGGAATTTCCGTTATTTTCATTATATTGTATTTCCCTTTCATACGCCTTATACTTAAAAAGTTTTTTATCATAGTGGATTTTGTGATGGTGTTCTTGTGGTTATTGTTCGTGGGTTATGCTTATGGTTATGGTCATTTCAATCAAATTGATATTAGAAATTCTCCTTGTAGCATCCCAGGATCGGAACCTGGTGTATGGGTGCCAGGAGCCGAGAATGGGGTACTACGGAGGCTGTCGGTGCCAGATTCGGCGATCGAAAATTTTGTGAGCCCGATTTCTAAGTTTGGGGCGTGACACCCTAGTTGTCTTGGCTTTGGGTAGA
This sequence comes from Magnolia sinica, assembly GCF_029962835.1. NCBI lineage: Eukaryota > Viridiplantae > Streptophyta > Magnoliopsida > Magnoliales > Magnoliaceae > Magnolia > Magnolia sinica. The sequence continues at coordinate 14,157,146 of NC_080586.1, forward strand.
TCTTTAATTTAGTTATGTTCGTCTTGAATAGTCAGTGATAGGTCGGCTAGATTTGGGCCCTATGTGAACAAATCACGAGGCTAAACTCGATACTTATGTGATCGGGCTGGTTCATTAGCTTTCTACGGTTGATTTATTGAATTTGTGCAATTCGTTACCAGTACTGCCATGTATAGGCTCACTTCGAACGTCAAGGGCCAATAAGTAACAATGTGGGATAATTATATCGAAAATTTTCACGAATTTTTGTAAATTCAAAATATTGAAAATCCACGACATTACAGTTCGAGTTATAGTTTTCGAGTTTTTGAGTTATTGAATTTAGGTAACATGCGAGCAGCAAACGACCGAGCAAGGCAGGGACCACTGGACAACGCAGGGCGATGGACGGGAAGCCGAGCAGGGCGATGGACAGGCAGTCAAGCAGGGCGACAACGAAGGGCTGGTTGTAGGGTTGCTGGTCGAGCAGAGAGAGAGAGGTTAGGGTCGTTGGTCGAGCAGAGAGAGAGAGAGAGAGAGAGAGAGAGAGAGAGAGAGGCTACGGTAGCTAGTCGAGCAAAGAGAGGCTAGGGTCATTGGTCGAGTGGGCAGAGTTCGTTTTCAAATAAAAGGAAAAGGATGAAGTAGGAATTTATGGTTTTTTTTAAAAATATTATACTGCATGACCAAGTCAAGCCGAGTTTGAGCTATACATCGAACCGAGTCGAGCTTGAACCAGCTCAAACTCGGCTAAAAAATAAAATAAAAATTGGACCTCTAAAAACTAGCTCGACTCGGATTGAACTTAGTTTTGAACCGAGCTGAATCGAGCTTTTTCGAGCCAAGTCGAGCGAGTTGATCGAGCTTGCTCGGTTCGTGTACACCCCTACCTCCGATAGACAATAAAAATAGATATAAGAAACTTTAGGAGACTTTTAGGGCCTATTTGATTTTTGAGGGAAGAGGTAATTGCCTGGTAAATAAGTAATAATTACTTATTAAGTAATTACTGCATCGTTTCTTGTGCCGATGTTGACGGCTTAACTTTTCGGTGTTAAAACCGAGGATGGCTACCAAATGAATACAGGGCCCACTATGATGTACGTGATGTATCAACACCGTTCATCCTATATGTCAGCCTCATTTATGCCATGAACCCAAAAATGAGGCAGATCCAAAGCTCCAGTTGACCACACCACTGGAAATAATGGAAATTGGATGCTTGTCGTATAAAAATTTATGTGGCCCTCAGATGTTTTGGATGAAGTTGATATTTGTGTTTACCCTTTATCAATGTTTTTATGACTTCATGAACAGATTAGATAACAAATAAACTTTAATGTGGGCCTAATAAACAAAATAACTTTCAATGGTGGACATTTAAGGCCATTGTTTCCTGTGGTATGGGCTACTTGAGCATTGCATTTGTTCAATTTTGGATTTAAGCCTTAAAATCTTTTGATAAAATAGATGGACGATGTGGATATGTCATGCACATCATAATGGGGTCCACAAACGTAGGTCAAATTTTTTGAACCAAATTTCGAGATAAAAATGCATTTAAAATTTCAAACACTGTTAAAAGGTAATAATGACCTTTTTAAAGGATATTTACCTGATGTGCAAAAATCAAACCCGCCCTTAGGGATCGTTTGGCACCATGGATTACAGGGATTGGAGGGGATTCGCAATCCCCAGGCCGTTTGACACGATAAAGTAACTGGGGGTTGGCAATCCCCTCGATTTGGGGGTTTGCAATCTAAGGTGCGACCTTGGATTGCCTTTTTTAAGCAGCGCAACGGTCGAAAATCCGACCATTTGAAGATTTTCTTTAAAAACCTGTATTCGCATACAACCGAGTAAAGTGTCTCTCATTCATCTTCTTCAAAACAACTGTGACCATTACTGCAACTCTCCGGTACCGTAAAAGTTGCTGCTATACTGCTGGTAGAGTGTAGAAGGTCTGCCGGAAGCACCATCGCCCCACAAGTTATACTTTTATAGTTCAGTTCAATTGAAAGAAAAAGCCCAAAGATAGGCAGTTGGAATTTCTAATTTTGAGAAATTTTTTGTTACATGGTCCATACATGATGGGGGCATAAAATCAATGGCTTGATTGACTCAACCATGGCCCCACAAGTTATCTATTAGATGCTAAAAGATAAATCGGCCTAACAATCACAATAATCATTTTTTTATGGAGACTAAAAACTAAATGAATTCTAAATATCTCTCATGTGGGCCTGGAGCATTGGTGCGATGATCTAGACCTTTGATTTGATCACTAGCCCCACGGTTTATCCATAGTCATAAAAAGTTATAGTGATGGAATTATATTAGTTATCTCAATAGTGTCCAGACAATGAATTGTTGAAGAGATTAGGTAAAAGTATAGGCAATGATCCACATTCAATGGACAAATCGTACCTTCAAGTGAGTCGTTGGAATCATTTGACTATAATGATTTTCAGATCATGGCCCATTTCTTTGCATTTGCTGATGTAGACTTTTATAGCTCATATCTACCAAATGTAATGAATTTAACAAATGTTCATTCAATAGGCTATATAAATGGCGAATTTAAATAATTCGGACTCAGATACATATGATGAGAACGAGAAAGCGAGTATTGTATTCACGGCAGTAACTGCGGCTGTATCAGCTGCGACTATGATGTGTAATGCTGCATCCATGATAGTAGCAACAATCACGCAAAACTATATAGAAGAGGATGATGAAAATGATATTCGAGAGTCCCGCAACTGGACAGGTCTGCAATCTACCAATGCGATTCTCGATGGACCCAGTACCACATGCTTTGACCATATTCGAATGAATAAGGATTGTTTTATTCGTTTACGGGATTTGATTCGTGAGAGTGATCACTTGACCGGTACGCTTGAAGTTAGCCTAGAAGAACAATTAATAACTTTTTTGTATACCATCAGCCACTGTGTAAAAAATCGTATTCTACGGCACCATTTTAATCATTCAGGAGAAACTATAAGTCGATACTTTAACAAAGTATTAAATGCAATTGTCAAACTCCATGACATATTTATACCACCTATTCAGTCAGGCATACCCCCGGAAATACAAAACAATGAACGATTCTTCCCATATTTTAAAAATTGTATCGGTGCTATAGATGGTACGCATTTCCTGACAAATATTCCAGTAAAAGATCAAGGTTTGTGGCGTAACAGAAAGGGGTTCATATCCCAAAATATTTTCGTAGTATGTTCGTTTGATTTAAAATTTCTATACGTCCTTGCTGGTTTGGAAGGATCCGCCACAGATTCACGTATATTGGCATCAGCACACACGCGTGAAGGGAAATTGCCTTTACCTAAAGGCAAGTACTGCTTAGTTGATGCTGATTTTCCTAATACTCCTGGCTTCCTTGCACCCTACCGAGGCGTTCGTTACCATCTGAAAGAATTTAAGTAAGGTTGTCTTCCGAGGGACAAGAAAGAGTCATTTAATCTTCGTCATTCGTCATTAAGAAATGCCATTGAACGTGCTTTTGGAGTTTTGAAAGCACAATTTCTTATATTAAAGAACACACCGAACTATCCCATAGAAACGCAAACAAAAATTGTAATTGCATGTTGCATCATACATAATCATATTATTAACGAGAGGATGATGTACTTCTCAATGATTCCAATGATATAAGTTATGATACAAATGAGGGCCAGGAATACCATTCATGTGCCAATGAATTTCATAATGGGACAATCCAACTGCAGGAAAGCGATAGTGACGTCTCTGATGAAGAGATACTGACTGCTTGCCTCCAAGTGCAGAGGTTCATAAGTAATATCCTGTGAATACAGGGTCGATCCCACAGGGAGATGAATTGCGAGAAGGAAAAAAATCAAATGTAAAACAAACTAAGTAATAAAAACTAAACTGATGATTTGATTTTTTGATTTTTGAATGGATGTAATTCAATTGAATAAAAAAAAAACACCCAAGCTTCAAAGTTCCACACATAGATTAATGTTCCAAAATCATGATGACTTGGATAACACAACTAGGATCTGAGCACTATGGTCAGCCTAATCGGAAAATAAAATACTTTAAATAATTTAATAAATGATATAAAAGATTAGAAAATAATAGATTTGCACCATTGACATATATTCTCAAGCGTCAGTGATTTTAAGTATTCAATATCTATAGGATAATGAATATCAAAGAAATATAACAGGTTGAGAACATCTCCTATCTAGGAAATCTGATTAATCTAGGGTAAGCCTATCCATCAATGTAAATCTCATATGATGGAAACATATGGATCTTACAAGAGGATAAAAACAAAACCTAAATAATAGATAATATGCATACACCATTATTCTCATCATTAAAACAATCAATCATCATAATTTAAAGAAATATTAAACCCATGTGCTTCCCTTCTAGCTTGGGCTAGAGGGAACTTAGAAAAACATAATTAAATTGCAGAAATAAAAAGCAACAAGAAAGAAAGAAGAAAAATTGCAAATAAAAAAGATCTAAAAGGAAAGAAACAACTTATAAAGCTTTAATAAAACTAAAAACTCTTTAAAAAAATCCTAAATATTGCTCTTGAATGCTTCTAATGATGCTTTAGAATGCCCTAGGAGGCCCTATTTATAAGTAGGGAACTCCAAACTTCGTACAAAGTTGAAAACCCTAGAAAACGCCTCAAATATACGTATTTTTCCAAAATAGACTTCTCGCTGCATAGTTCGTTTAAAACAGACTTCCTGCTGCGCAGTTTTCCAAAATAAACTTCACAGCTTCAAAATACACTTTTTTAGGACGATTTCAGGATTCTTCACTTCAAATCTTCGATTCTCTTCATTCCTCGCTTGGTTTTCTTGGATCTTTGGTATGTGAATTCTTCAATCTTGATCTCCTAAGATCCATCCATTGCCTTGGTGAATTTGAACATCAAATTCTTACTTTTTAACACCTTTTTCAATCCAAGCTTTTAAATTCACCTTGCAACACATACATGAGTAAAATAGAATATTAAGATGATTTATGTTCATAAAACCAAGATATAAATGGCGAAAATTATGCAATATTTGAGTCTTAACAGATACAAACTGAAGAACCAACTACAAGAGAAAGAGATGATTGGAGCCAATTTCATGATAGTATTGCAGAAGCGATGTATGAAAATTATAATCCTAATAACGTATTTAATCAAGTTGATAATTGTTAGCATTTGATATGTAATTTTATTATGTTAGATAATGAAGCATATAATATATTTTTGTTTTATTTTGAATGTTCAATTATCTACATATATCAGGAATGTCGACAACAAACAGAACTTACTCATCTCGTGCAAAACCAATAAAAAGGAATTCAGCGATGGATAGTTGTATGATAGACGTATTATCGGAACACATCTCTCTTGGTTATCGTTGTGACAATAATCAATTTAAGTCATCAACATACGCTGCAGTAGTTGGATCGATTTATGAGAAATTGGGCATCGAGCTTATGCCAAAGCATTGTAAAAATCGAATCAAGATATTAAGAAAAGACTATCATAAGGTGAAAGGCATACTTGAAGTAAGCGGGTTTGGATGGGATGATACTCGAAAGTGTGTTACTGCCGGAGCAGAAGTATAAAATGCTTACATCGAGGTAAGCTGATGAATTTTTTTGGCATAAAAAATATTTATTGCTGTATTAATATTAATATGTATTTGTATTTTAATGACCAAAGATACACCCTGTAATGAAGGCATTTCGGAACATCTCATTTCCTCAATATGATAATATTACAATAATTGTCGGGATCGACTATGCTACTGGTAGCAAATTAATGGCGCATACTGAATCGAACGAATTATCAGAGAATCCCACATACGGGGCATTTGATTCCAACCCATTTGAAGCTAACCCCAATGTGCCTCCAGGGTCTGATTTCTCTGATACAGGTACAGAACCTGCAATATCGCCAATAATTAGAATGACTGATACTTCACAAGCTGGGTGATCTTCATAAAGACCGCAAAAGAAGAAAAAGAAAGCCACAATTAATAACGAAATGGTACAAGAGATGAAGCACATAACTTTCTCTGTCGAAGCGACTCGAGCCACAATGATAGAGATGAAAGACAAACTCAGTGACTACGTTAATATACATCAAACAACCCAAATTGAAAAGAGTAACTTCCGACAAACCGTAATGCAATACCTTAGGGACGTACCAAATATATACGAACCATATACATGGCAAACATTAAGGTATCTCTTAGAGCATAGAGAGGGAGCACAATTCTTCATCGAATTGCCTGTTGAGCTAAGGTGGGAGTTTCTTGTAAACACTATTTGAGATTGACGATTGTATTATGTTATTTTTATTTAGCTTTGTTAGTTTGACAATTTGGGTTTGTATAACTTTAAAAATATTTTATATTTGACAGTTTTTATCATTTTACTTATTAACGTGAGTGTACGTATGTTTTGTAATTTCTATGGTGTGTATTTAAATCACCTGAACTTAGAGTAGATATGTTTATCTTGACACATGATAATGATAAAATTTAGTGGGCCCACTTTTCTGGCCCACCTGAAGTTTGGAATTACTTTTTTTTTTTCCAATGTGTATATTTTGATAGGCTTGTTATCATAATTATTTATGTTGTAATATATTTTAATCACTTTGAGTATTTTAAATAATTTATTTGGTCTCCTTGAATAATCATGCAAATATACCACAAAATTTGATGGAGTTTCAAATCCACACTCCCAAACACAAATTTTACAATCCAGGGTTCCAAATCCAAGGTGCCGAATCCAGGGGGTTGGCAATCCAGGGGGGTTCCGAATCCAGGGGGTTTCAACTCCGCGCTCCCAAACAGGCCCTTTGAATCATATCCACGCACTGAAATTGGGGCTGACGATTTGGACGGTCCGTATTAACGTAGATGCAGATGAGTTGCCACCATTCCATATATAGTGTTATACACTTTTGTCAAAAGACTCAAAACTACCCTTGTGACCCCGAACCTACGTCAGAAGTACTCTATTCATTCAGGGGCAATTTAGTCAACTAAAGTCACTTTCTATCTGCTTTCTTCTCTCTGCGTTGGCTCCCCCGCCCGACCTAACTTAAAACCGCTTACGCGTAAATGTCACGATTACCCTTCCAAATCATTAGGCAAATGCACGAAGCATTTTTCCTTCCATAGGGTTATTTTAGCCAATGAAAATCTACTCCCTTATTTCTAATAAACCTCCATTTTCTTTTTCCCTCGCTTAGAAAAAAGACTCTCTCTCTCTCTCCGCAACGTCTCCTTTCCCTACCTAACTTCAAACCACTCATTGTTCTAAAAATACATTCCAATGACCAATATGCCCTTCAACGTCATGTCGACCACCATGATTTTTAAGGACATTTTAGTAAAGCAAGCAACTATTTCCATAATCTTTCCTGCGATATCTCTACCGTCCACCTAACCTAAAACCACTCATCCCCGGGGAATGATTGCATACGTCCGGATGTATACAAGTTCCCATAAGTTTGAGCTTCTGTGTAGCTCACTGTGATCTTTATGTATAATCCAAACCGTTCATTGTGTACATCGTCTCATTTTCACCGTAAAACCAGGCCGATCTAAAACTCATTTGAGAAATACCACAGGAAAAATGTAAAATCACGCCTAAAAGTTCTAAACTCAAGTGATGTAGACACATGAGTTATGAAATATCCTGATTTTTTGGAATGTCCCTTCATCCTGGTGGGACACGTATGATTCCTGGATTGGATGTCATATAGACTGTATCCTCCCAATCGTTCCCTTTGGTTTGGCTAATCTGAGTTTTTGATTGAGCTGATTTTTTGGAAGTGGATACAAAATGGGATGGTCCATCTCATGGACGGTCTGGATGAAATAGAAAATCACATTAGGGCCCACGCAATTTGAACGTATGCGATCGTTTTTCATTCCCTTATTTACGAAGGGGAGTCGTTAGAGAGGTTAGAGAATAGAAAGTACTCTCGTAGGGTACTATGGTCGACGCATATGCACCGGTAATATGTGATCATGACATACTTATAACTCAATCTAAACCGTTGAAATTGTGGGAACCTCTTTAGATATATCATTACCCTAAAGTTATATAGGACCGTAACCTCTAATTATAGACTTTTACATAAATCAGACCATCGGATAGTTTTCATTTTAACCATCCAGTTTTCCAATTAAGATTTTGATTTAGTATTTATGAACCATGAAAGTTGGGATACGATTTGGACGGTTTGATTTGAATTGATTTATGGAAGGTGTACAAGTTTTGGAGTGCATGCGTATGAACTATCACATCCTGCCGGAGTACCAAAGCTTTCTTATGGGTTAACTCCTGGCATAGTTTTTTTTTTGTTAGCTTGTTAGTACACCCACTGTCAGTTCACACTTCAGTGGGTTAACTCCTGATATAGTTAACCACCATTTTTGAAATTTTTGAAAGTGGTGGTGACACATTCTCCTTAAATGTGGCAATTATATAAATCAATCCAGATCATCGAAACTGTAGGTCACTTGTGGATGGATTGTGTATCTAGAATCAACCTGATTTAGAGATTCTAACTATCCAACCGTTGAAATTAAACAATAAAGTGTTCTAACCATGAGTTATTTGTCTTATACACCCTACTCATCTGTCTTACCATATTATTTTAGGGTATGAGCCCAAAATCAAAGCAAATCCAAAGCTCAAGTGGTCCATACCATAGATGAAATTGTGAATTGAACAACTATCATTGAAATCTCAAATGGATACAAAGGTTTTGGATGAAGCCGATACTTGTATTTTTCCTTCATCTATGTATGTGTGACCTTACGAATGAGTTGGATGACAAATAAACATCATTACTGGCCCCAAGGAGGTTTTGACGATTGACATCATTATTTCCACTATTTCCTATGATGGGTCCACTTGAGGTTTGGATACAATTCACTTTTGAACTCAAAACTATTAAAATAGATGAATGTTGTGGATAAGCCAACTACAACCATGGTGGGAACAACAGAGTTACCTTGGTAGGATAAACCATACTGAGTTAGTACGCAATCCACATCTATAAAATACATACACAATAGTGGCCCCCACAAAGCCCTTTTTTTAGGACTACATCTGTCTTGGTAGGGCCAACCCTTTTCTTATTTGAAGTATATTTTTTATTCATATACTAATAGTTAAGGGGATTGTTGATAATTAAATTGCAAAAATTCTATAAGGTGGGTCTTATTGATCAACGGTCTAGATGGGTCCCCAATCCAACACTATTGATAGAAGCGACTATCTTATTAGAACTTCTCTAAGGGTGTAAAGAAGGGAAAGCTCCAGCATCCGACCTACAACAGCATTGGCATCCCAACAAGATATGCCATATAATTCTTCAGATCTCTATATCCAATGCATAGTAACATCCTTTGGCAATTCCACAATCAGATCTATCATAAACTTAAAAATTAGTTACAGGAAATGACATGTTTACCTTTAATAAAAAGTTTTTTTTTTTAAATAAAAAATAAAAAATTGGGTGAGATCTAAATTACTTGCTTATGTGGGGCCTCACATAGCCCCTTATCAAGACTGAGTTTGTCCTAGTAGGGCTGCATCCTAAGTTTACGGGGACCATTGATCATTAAATTTAATAGTGGCCTCATGACATTATACTTTTACCTTTCATAGAAAAGAAAAAGATGGGTAAGATCCAAATTACTTGTTTTTGTGGGCTCCAACGTCACTATAAGATCTAAATATTAGTAATTCATCCATGGTTTTTGGATTTGATTATTCATCTTATTCATCTTATGTATCCAAACTTATAGTGTGCAACAAATGACCTTTTACATTTTCATGCATGTATATTGAGATTTTTTTCTCATGTTTATAAAATTAAAAGAAAAATTATTATTTGATTGGGTCAACAGTGAAATTTAATAATCTACGATCTCTTTAAAGGCATGTTTGGATACCACCAAATAAATTACTTTTTCTACTTACAATACTAAATAAGTAACTTATTTTAGATGAATGAGTTTAGTTTATCATTAGTTATAAGTAACATTTTTACTTAAAATTATTTAACTATTTCAATTAAGGTTTTTTCACTTTTCTAATTTTCATAAATTGCTGAAGAGAGGCATCAAAGGAAACGGAAGAGAGGAGAAGTTGATAAGTATTTGTTTATCAAATATACTGTAACATCCTTGATTTTCACTGTTTTGGATTTTTAAAAAAATTCTTAAATTTTTTTTATTAATTAACTTATGATATCACTTAATGACCATTAGGACTCAATGTTAGTTTATACAGGGATGGTACCAGTAAAAAATCACACAAGTCCGATTAATTAACCGTAAGAAGCCAACGAATCCACCCGATCACTTGAACATCAGGTGTAACCCCATGATTTACTCACATAGGACTCAAATCTAACTGACCCATCGCTAACTAATCAAGACAATCATGACTAAATTAAAGATCTAATCGGGGCCGAGTTAAATAAGGCCCGGATCTTAACTAATAGACCAAATCAACCCGGTTACCTTTTTAGCCTAAAACCGACAGCTTAGAGTAATTATGACCAAATCTCCACTTTCACTAGTTATAAATAGGCCACACTATGAATATAGTTAATCCAAACCCTAATCATTACCCATGAGAAATCTCACTACCAAATTCATTCCAGAAATGCCTTGATTCTTCGAACAAGTTCTAGACCGCTCGTTGGTGGGCCACTAGTTCCAAAACTATAAAATGATGTTCGTCTTACTCGGCTTGACGTCCATCGCGGGAGTCGGACCTAGGTGTTGTCTAGAACCGCTCAAGTTGGGCTAAAGGACAAGTGCATGAAAAGTGCAAATACCCTAAATGAATGAACTGAAACTTAAGTGAATTGGGTCGTCCACTCTTATGCAAAGTTGAGGATTTCGGACCGTCGGTTTACGACCAAACTTTACCTATGGATTAAAGATATTTTCCTGCTAATATTCGTATAGCCGCGGCCCTGATCGACCATCGGTGACCGTTGAACAGACTTCTAATCATATCTATCAATCGGCGCATCCAAATGGCGGGCCGATTGTGTCTATGCGTAGATTATCACTAGGGCCAACTATCTAACGGTGGGTATCGACTCTTACACCCTATAATGGGCCCTAGAGGCTAGAAAAACCATCCCATAGGGCTAGTATAATAAAAACCCAATACTTGGAGCCATTTGCACCAAATCTGGCTTTATAAAAGGGGCTCCTTTGGGGCACCCCTCTCCCCATACGAATTTGCCCTAGAGAAGGAAAGAAAGAAGAGAGAAAAGGGAGAAAGAAGAAAGGAAGAAGAGAGGAAGGGAGAGTGAAGGAGGGAGAGAAAGTGGGTCATGATTGAAGTAGGGCCCAAAAAAGTTTCATCTTGCAAATCTCTCCCTCTTCTTCAAGGAAACTCTCTACCACAACTGCAAGAACCGCTTCCTTTAATTGTATAGGTAAATTCATCACCCCTTTTTCTTGAAATCCTTATGTAAGAGATGATTTGCATGAGGTTCTAACATGCAAGAGTATTGTCTTAGGATTCCGGCCGATCCACATCGAGTTCGGTGCTTTTAGGTCGTTTTCCAAGACCTCGACGATCCATAGGTGCGGACTATTATCCTTAAGTGGTCTAACACCAACTATATCATGAGCCTAATGATTTTGATTGCTTGAATAATGTATTTGAAAATTTTAGAGAAACCTAGGAATTGTATGTCTTACTTGGAATTGCACGGAATGGTATGTTTTGTTTAGTTCTTACATGATGTTGTTCTTGCCTCTCATATGATTTGCTACAATGGTTGATTACATGTTCATATCTTTTGTGATTTTCTCATAAAGTGTTGCTTTATAACATGTATAATTCCTTAATTCTTGTGCTATTTGGTTCTATGAAGTGTAGGAAGTGCTTAGCTTCCTCACTAACCCACACAACGCACTTGCACCATTAGTTCACATCATGATTAGCTTTGCTTGGTAGAGACATTGAGATTCTATGTTGGAAGAACTTCTATTTGTATTGGATGATAACCCTGATTGTGGCATGTGTATGAAATTACCCTTAACCTTTGGGTTGGTCAGGAAAATGAGGAGGGTAAAGGTGGTCCCGTTGGTAGGACTATCTTGAGGCTAAATTCATGGATTTGGGCAAGTGCGCGTAGGCGACAGTAGTTAGACTACACGGGTCGCTCGTACCCGATGTCGTCTATCGCGTGCTTGCCTAGACTCGTGCGGTCTAGCCCATTTACTGTCCAACCTTGTTTGTTAACACTATTTGCTCACATATATATGGAACCTGTAAGACCCTACAACCGTTGTAGCCTATCGATAATCAAATTGGAACGGGTCCACTGCCTCGTGAGCCGGGCATGGTGGAATGAGACATTGTGTCCGAGCTGTAGGCCTACGCTAGGGTGTCGCGCCTCCCCGCAGTGACCGCGAGCGATCCTTTTCTCTTAGCACGCCCCCATGTGCTTGAACTTGGAGATGGGGAACCCGACGGGATCAAGGGCTGTGGGGTCTCAGCCTCACACGTTGGGGGGCCTTGACCTCGTAACTAGTTCAGGGCATTTGATACGTGGGGTGTATCAGATTCCCCAACTTGCTGGATGAATGGACTTAACTAATAACCCGGTTAACATTACCATTGCATTACACTAGCTAGGTTGGCGACTCGGCAGTCGAGGTCGCTCTGAGAGAGTGTTGACATACGCGATCGTTAGATTGAGTCGCTCAGGAGAGTGTTGTGGTGAGGGCATGCATCATATCATCTATCATGCATACGCATTAATAAGATTAGTTCGATGTTTGTGAATGATTGCGTTTCATTAAGTTCATAATATAACTGATGCATGTTACAACTTAAGACTAATAGCACCCACTGAGTTGATTACTCACTCCCACTCTGGGACGGTGTTTTAAAACACTAACCGGACTCTTCAGTAGATGCAGGTGTGCCGGGTACGAGGAGCATGACGGCGCGAGACTGGATGTGGAGGACAAGTTGTCCATTTCCAGTTGATGGGTGGCTCGCCCTAGTTTTGCGGATGGATTTGGATTGCTAAGTAGGGGACTTGGTGAATCATTCTTTTAGACATATTTTGTTTGTACTCTTATTGGGCAACGCCTTGAGCGACCCATAGTTATAAATTTTCTTTTGGACTTGTAAACATTTAACCTTTCCCATTATAGTTGACTAGTTGTGAATTGTGACTCATGTTTCAAGTAATTCCAGGTTGCATATCTAAACCTTATTAAACGCACTTTAATACGAAAATAGATTATAAGTGATACCTGAGAACTTGGGAGTTGAGTGTACGTACGACCCCCAATTTTCAGGGCATTACATATACTTATTTACTTAAAAGTAGAAAATAAAATAAGGTACTCAAGGTATATCTCATGTAACTTAAGATCCAAATGCCCATATGGTAAAAAAATGAGATGCGGATTACCTACTAAACCTAGGGAGATATTGGACAATGCTCTATAAGCCTTACCATAATATATTTGTTTTATCTATGCTTTTATATATTTTTTCATATTTTTTCAGATCAATTCAAGCTATAATCCTAAAATTGAAAAAGATTCAAATCTCAAGTGAACCACATCATAAGAAAACAATGGTGATTGGATGCTCGCCGTTAAAAACTTCCTAAAGCCCACTCTATTGTTTATTTTCCATCTAACTTGTTAATTAGGTCACATAAATTTGCTTTCCATCCAACCTGTTAGTTAGGTCACATAAATCTCTGGATGAAGGTAAAAAACCAAATTTCCGCTGCATTCAAAACCTTTGTAGCACATAGTTTTTAATGGTGGACCTTCAATTCCTGTGGTGTGGTCCACATGAGATTTGGATCTGCCTTATTTTTGGGCTTATACCCTACAATGATTTAGAAAAATGGATGAACAGCATAGATGAAACGATACATCATGGTGGGGCCCACAGACCACCTGTCCGTAGCTGGTGGCCACTGAAAGCGTCCGTAGGCAATCCGCCTACCATTACCATATGACCTTCCATTGCAAACACAACCATGTGTCTCATGAGATTCGGGCCGAGACAAACTGCATAGGCCACTCAAGATCCCACTTGCTAGCAGCCCAATCGTCAGGTGGGTCCGCTAATAACATGAGCTGGCCTACAATCAGTCCGTTTAACTCAAATGGACTAGACAATGGGGATGAAACTCTTACCGTTGAAAACTTCTTGTGGGCCACAGAAGTTTTGAATGGAGTTGATATTTGTGTTTTATCTTCATCTAGGTATATGTAACTTTATGAATAGTTTGGATGGCAAATAAACAACACGATGGGCCCTAGAAAAGTTTCAACGGTGAGAATCATTATCACCGCTGATTCCTGTGGTGTGGTCTATGTGATTCTTGTATATGCCTCTTTTTTAAACTTTGTAGCCCAAAATGATACGAAAAAATGGATGGACGGTGTGGATAAGACCCATACATCACGGTGGCCACTCAAACCTCTTACCCGTTCCCAGATGGAGACGGGCGGGGGTAGGACGTAATCCGCGTCCCTTGGGCAGGCGGGATTCGACCGTGCCAATCCTGATGAACGGCCAGTTTCTTACACGCGCGTGCTTCAGGGAGAACTTGAAGAAGTGAATTGCTACAAACGTGTACCAATATTCCAGTGGACCACCTAAATCATGGCCCGGGCGTAAAAACCAGGTTTTTCACTCATCAGGTGGGGCGCATGATGGAGTTAAACCATTCATTATCCTTTCTGACTGTCTATTTTTCTCAAACTGGAGTTGACTTCTTGATGAGTGGACCTGCCTGCTTTACTGGTAAAATAGTATTAAAGGTTGGATCTTCCTAACCTACGGTACGGATCTTTCACATGCATCCATCTAGAGGCAGAGTACCGCGGCACATCTCTTCAATTTATCTACTCGCGAATCGCCTTAACTTGATCAAAAAATACATAGTATCTTTGGAGGGGTGTAAATGGCCCAGTCTCGGGCCTGGAAAATCAGAACTTCGAACATGAACGACCGAAAGCCCGGAACAAAACAGTTCAAATTCCGGGCCAAGACTTACCCAGGCCCGGCCCTTTAACAGTCCAAACTGTCCAACTCTCCTCCAGGAAACGTGGTACCTGGGCAACACGTTCTCCACCAGTAAACGTGTTACCTGGGAAACACGTTAATGGTGTTGCCCTGACCGTGGGGCCCACCTTAATTTATATGTTATATATCCACACCGTCCATAAGTCTTTCCAGATAATTTTAGAATGTGGTTTGAAAAATTAAGCATATTAAAATCTTAAGTGGAGCACACAGTACGGATTGAATTCTTACTGTTAAAAACTTTTTTATTGGACACAAACACAAAAGTTTTGGATCAAGCTGATATTTGTGTTTTACCTTCATCCAGGCCTGTATGTCCTTATCAAAATATTGGATGACAAATAAGCATTATGCTGGACTCTAGGAAGTTTTTAATGGTGGTCTATCAATTACCTCTATTTGCTGTGGTGTGATCCACTTTAGATTTGGATCGACTTCATTTTTGTGACAATGACCTAAAATGA
Source organism: Magnolia sinica (assembly GCF_029962835.1). Taxonomy (NCBI): domain Eukaryota; kingdom Viridiplantae; phylum Streptophyta; class Magnoliopsida; order Magnoliales; family Magnoliaceae; genus Magnolia; species Magnolia sinica. The sequence continues at coordinate 14,172,733 of NC_080586.1, forward strand.
ACTGAAAAAATTGATGATCGGTGTAGATATACAACATATATATCGAGGTGGGCCCCACGGTCAGGGCGATACCCTAATGTGTTATCGGGTAAAACCTAATCCGCTCCTCCGGTATACCGTATACGTGGCAGAGTGAATCATTATTCGGGCCATCCATCTAGTCTTCCTGCGGTGGATGGAAAATAGATCAAATCATACATTGACGGTATGATCCCATCCGTCCAATCATTGTCCAACGGTATAACCCGAAAATGACGGATGGGAAGTAATGCCGTTGGAGTGAAGAAAGCTGATGGCTAGAATTGTACGATAAGCATGCCTTCTGAAAACACAAACCACTGCTGACAGGTCACCCTAAGTCGACGGTCCTGACTTATTTATTCCCCTGCCACATGTACTGGGACGCGGATTTCCTGCGAAAGCCTTTCACAGGAAGTTCCTGCGTTGGAAAACTGGGTGGGGCCCAACGTGATGTTTTTAAGAAATCCATCCCGTAAATCCGTTTTCTGATCTCATTTTAGGACTTGAGACCAAAACTGAGAAGGATCCAAGACTCAAGTGGGCCGCACTAGAGAAAAAGGTGGCTAGGAAAATTCGTACCGTTGAAAACTTTCTAGGGTAGGAAGTGATATTTACATGACATTTATACCGTTAATAACGTCATTCCTACTTGGATGAACTGAAAACACAAATATTAGCCTGATTCAAAACTTCTGTGGCTCACAAATATTTCAACGGTGTAAGTTCAATACTCACATTTTAGGTCCACTTGAGTATCGGATATGGTACAATTTTAGCCTATTATCATAAAAATATCTCAGAAAACGGATGGACGGGGTGGATTTCTCAAAAACATCACATTGGGCCCTACCCAGTTTTTCAACGCTTTTTCACAGGAAATCCGCGTACTGTGCCCACTTTCTGCGGATTGGCTGGTGTACCACTCACCACCTACCTAGCTGGTGTGTTGACGTCACTAAGTTTTGTAGATCCCATCATGAGGCATGTGTTATATCCAAACCGTCCATCCATCTGAAGAGCTCGTCCAACGCCTTAATTCGAAAAATAAGATAGACCGAAAGATAAAATGGACAACACTGCAAAAAGCAACGGGGGATTGACCATCTACCATTGAAACCCTTCTGAGGGTCACGGAAGTTTGGAATCAATATGAAATTTATTTTTACTCATCATGTGGGTATTTTTGACATTACGAATTGATTGTATGGAAAATGAATGTTTTGGTGAGCCCTACGAATTTTTAAACCTTTTTAAACCGTTCGTGCAGCTTAGAGGGGAGTGTCGGAGCCATGGACGCGGGTTAGATACTGACAGGTTGATAGCGAGACTGAAGTGGCGTTACCAAGTTCTCTGAACCACCATAATGATGATGTATGTGTTGTATCTACAACGTCTACTCAATTCAATTGGAGATATTATTTTAAGGCATGACCTAGAGAACGATGCAGAACCAAAGCTTTAGTGACCCATCAGAGAAAACAGCAGTAAGATTGATACCCACGGTTGATACCTTCCTAAAACCCACCATAATGTTTTTCAAAATTCATTTGTTAAAGAGTTAACAAAAATATTAGAGGAGGGAAAACACAAATATCAGCTTGACCAGTAACTTTTGTGGCCTTTAGAAGTTTTCAACCGAAGTGTCACTCTCCCCACTGTTTTCTGTGGTGGGGTTCACTTGAACTTTGAATGTGACTCATTCTTTACATATTACCTTAAAATGATCTCTCCAGATGAATGGACGGCGTGGATACAAAACATTTATCATGGTGGGGCCACATAACTTGGCGACGTCACTTCAGTAGCAGTCTCGGTTCTCAACCTGTAAGTAGCCAATCCGCGCCCTGAGCACGACTTCGCACGGGAAACCGATCGGCTACTCACCCTGCGAGTGGCCAATGGCTAGTGGTCGGTGCTTTGTGGGCCCCACTATGATGTGTATGTTTCATCCATTATGTCCACCCATTCTTCCAGATCATTTTATGGTATAAGCCCAAAAATGAGGTTGATCCAAATCTCAAGTGGACCGCATAGTGTTGATTGAACGCTTACCCTTAAAACTTCCTGGGGGCCACAAAAGTTTTGGATCAAGCTGATATATATTTTTCCCCTTCATCCAGGTCCGTATGACCTAATCAACAGGTTAGATGTCAGATAACCATTACAGTGCGCCCTAGGAGGTTTTTAATGGTGGACATTCAATCACTACTGTTTTCCCATGGTGTGGTCTACCTGATATTTAGATCTACCTCATTTTTTGGATCAAACCTTAAAATTATCTTTCAAAATAGATGTACAGAATGGATAAAATACATACATCCTGGTGGGTCCACATAGCACCGAACCACTAACCACTGTCTGGTGGTAGCGTCACTAGCCAAACCGCGTCCCGCACCTTCGCACGATACATACCCAGCTAGGTCGGTGGTGTGTGGTACACCCGCCAATCCGCTTCCCTATCTTCCTGTTCTACCTTACAAATGTGCCCTTTTGTCGAGAGAAAAACATTGATACTCTGGCAGAGTATGATGATGATAGGCAGGCACTGACAAATTATAAATTGCATTTGTTGTATAGAAGTCAAATTAAACTTTTCAAGTTATGGGTCCTACATTAGATATATCATCAAATTATGGGTCCCACTTTTCAAATTAGGCAGGCATTGTCCCACTTTTCATATTATGGGTCCTACCATTTGTGAGCATTTATTAGATGGTTAAAATAAAATAAAAATCAAATGATTTCCTATTAATAAACAAGCGTCCATGAATTAGATGTTTTTTTTTAAAAACAAAATTTTCTGCAAATAATCTTATTTTGAGACCTCTAGCCATCTACAATGTTTAACGGCTAGATTTCGGCTATTATCCGTTATACATACAAATAGCGTCATAGGCTGCTGCAGCTAACTTCTACTTCAAACCCCATCTAGACGGTCCACTTATTATTTAACCGCAATGGCATACTTCATGCACCAAGAGCCCCTTGGGTGGAAGTTTCATGAGATCCACCCAGTCCGCCAGGTCCATTGTTATGTGAGAACTTGATCCACTCCCCTTCGAAAAAAAAAAAAGCTTAATAGGCATGAAATCCATCCTCATCCATCAATTCCCCTCGTTATTTTTTGGCCTTGATCCAAAGAATAAGGCTGATTCAACACTTAAGCAGGCCACCTCATGATATTGTATTTAAAGATTTTCATGTTTAAGTTTGTAGAACTAGTGTTTAAGATTTACAGACTTTTCAATAATTCTTTTATCCTAACCATACAAGTGAGGTAAATGGATTGGATGGGATATAAATACCACAATGAGTCTTGCAAAGAACTAAGGTCGGGCCTACCTAAGTTTCGCATGGTCATGGCTTTTAGATTACCAGGTAAATATGTTGTTTGAAACATGAGAATAAGTGGTATGGAATTGCATTGGGTCCACTGTAAATTCATTATGATGTACAGAAACTATAGGAAAGATTACATAAATCTAAGCATCATATATATCATCTAGTACTAATAAGAGATTTGGCAAGATTTTCATGAATTTCAAAATCCACGACACCGTGAACCCTAAGTTAATGTACATGTTTTATTAGGGCTCTCAATGGGTTGAGCCTAGGTTAATTTCGGCTTGAATTTTGATTTGTTTTATGTTAATGACCTACTTAAAAATTTGATTTTGGTTGCGCAAGCTTAGCCCATTGTTAACCCTATATTTTATCCACGTCATCCATTCATATGTATCTTTAATGTGATAATCGAGTTACATATGAATACAAGTGACTAACATCAGTTGTGAAATTTGATTTATTGTTTACAATTTTATTGTCTATTGAATATAAGTTTTATTTTATACAATGTTTTTCTTACATGTAGAATTTGATCCCAAGCATTGGATAGTTAAAATACCATAATATTTTCAAATATATAATTACTGTGTCCATTCCACCTAATGCAATTCAATACCATCTAATCTGTGTTCTAGGATATAATGGTATTGAATCTGGAACATGTGATTAAATGGTATTGAATTACATTAGGAGCCCTTAGATAGAAGTAAATGAAGGTAAATGGAGATAATTAGGAGTAAATGAAGGTAAATGGTATTTAAAATATGTTGAGATTGAAGTAAATGCATGTAAATGAAAAAAAAAATGGAAGTAAACTAAGGGGCTATTTGATTTTCTATTTACAGCATAATTCAAGGTAAATGGGTAATAATTATTTACCTTTATATTTTTGGTTGGATTTCCAACGTCATATTGACAACTACCTTTCATTTATAGTACTCCTCACGTCACTTGAGGAGAAATATGTTAAATTATAGGGCCCACCATGATGTATGTGTCTTATCCACATCGTCTATCCCTTTAGCCAACTCATTTTAGGGCATGAGTCGAAAAATGAGGCAAATCCAAAGCTCAAGTGGACCACACCACAGGAAACAATGGGAATTGAACTCCTACCATTGAAAGCTTCTTGAGGACCCCAGAAGTTTTGGATCAAGTTGATATTTTTGTTTCCCCTTTATCCATGACTGTGTGACTCTATGAACAGGTTGGATGATAAATAAACATCAACATGGGCCCTAGGGAGAAAACAACTTTCAACCGTTGATGTCTTTATGATCATTGTTTCTTAAGGTGTGGTCCACTTAAGCTTTTGATTTTCCTCATTTTTGATCGCATGCATTAAAATGTTTTGTTAAAAGGGATGAATGGAGTGGATAACTCACATATATTATGATGGGGCCCACATATTTAAATCAGTAATATTAGGGCTTTTTTGGACCGATTTTCTAAACATAATTCCTGACGAATTTCAAACAAATAAAGTAAGTAATAATTACTTATTTCTATGTATTTACCAAGGAAATTAAAAATCAAACAACCCTCCATGTATTTATTAGGGAAATTAAAAATCAAACAACCCCTAAGGGCCTGTTTGATTTTCGTTTTGTTGCGGTAAATACATGCAAATGTATTTAATCATGATTTAACCTTTCCGTCTGCAAAACTGTTGGTAGAAATAGTACCGTGTTGATCTTGTTTGATTGCCTCCCGTGAGCACCGTAAATACGGTCAAGACTAGAGCTTGATGTTTGTTTTCCACCTTGCAAATGACCACCGGAGCACATGGGATTTTATCGCACGCGCTACTGGAGTAATCTCACCAACTGTTGTGGGGCCACCATGACGTCAGCGTTGCAAGATACGTGGAGATGATGGAGACGATGGACGCGGTACTCCTGCGATAGCCTTTCGTAGGAAGTTCCACTGCTGGATAGCCAGGTGGGGGCCAATGTGATGGTTTTGATAAATCCTCCTCGTCCATTATTATTGTGAGTTAATTTTGTGACATTAGGACAAAAATGAACCGTACCTAATGCTCAAGTGGGTCGAAAATGTGAGAATTGAATTTCGACAGACGAAATATTCGTGGGCCATAGAAGTTTTGAATATTTCTAATATTAGTTTTTCCAGTTCATCCCAGTATGAATGACGATATTAACAGTATGGATGGAATCTAAACATCACTGTAGAACCCAGGGACGTTTCAACGGTATGAATTTTCCTAACCACCACAACCATCTAGTATGGCCCACTTGAGTCGTGGATCCCGCTCATTTTTTTTCTCAATGCTTAAAATGAGCTGACAAAGCCGATGGACAGGGTGGATTCCATACAAACATCACAGTGGGTCATGTCGGTCTGGGTTCCTAGCGCATGAAAAACCTGCAAAAGGCTTTAGCTGACAATCGTTTTAAGTAGGAAATCCGCGTCGAGTGAAGAGTGATTCCCACCATTGAAACTATCCTATTACCCAATAGAATCTTCGTTTGAAATCCGATTGCTGTTGAAAAGAAAAAAAACACATGATATGGAGAGGGGATCATAAATATCAGCACCATTCTACCTATTTAAAAGAAACATGATAAGTACGATGCATTCCACCATTGAAAATGAAGAAGACGATGACAAAGTCGTTATTATCCAGTAGCTGATTGTTAAAAAAAAATGAATAAAAGACAAACACTTACCAGATAATTACGAAAGGGAAAGCTGATTGTTGAAACGGACAGACATAGCTTTTAAAAACATTACGCAGCTGTAGGTAGACTCGACTTTCTAGTCCTGTGGAACACCCAGCCATTTGAACCCATCCATCTGCTGTCATAGCTGTTATGATGGCTATGGAAGATAGTCGGTGACAACTTCAGGCGCGGATGGATATCCAAAACGAATGACGGAAACGGTCCATGTGATCTCCGATATGGCCTACCATATATGTGTTTAGCACAATCCATGCCGTCCAATTTTTCCGTAATAAGGATTAAGGCGTGCAATCGAAAAATAAAGCTTCCTACTATACAAAGTGGATCACAACATAGATCCGCCTATTATACGCCACTGCCACCATTGAAAGAGATGGTGGACCCAACTCCTACATTGCCAAACCATCCGGGGTGAGCCCATAAAATGAGCCGGTAAAATGGATGGATGTAACGCCCTACAAATCGGGGGTCGTGCATACGCTTGACTCCCAAGTTCCCGGGTATCACTTATAACCGAATTTTATCAATTTGCGTTTAATTAGGTTTAAATGCGCAGCGTGAAATTTCTTGGAACATGAAACACAATCACAACTAGTCTACTGAAATGACAGAGATCAAATATATACAAGTCCAAAGAATATATATATGGGTCGCACAAGGCGTTGCCCAACAAAATCACAAAAAAGAATGTTATGTCCAAAAGAATAGGGCTGAGTCCACTACTCAGCGATCCAAATCCGCCTACTAGGCCGACAGAGAACCGTCCATCAGCTGGAAGTAGGACAGCTCGTCCTCCTCCTCGAGACTCGCGCTGCCAGGTTCCTCATACTCTGCATCACCTGCATCTATGGAAGAGTTTGGTTGGTGTTTTAAAATGCCATCCCAGAGTTGGAGTGAATGATCAACTCAGTGATTGCTATTAATCATAAGTTGTAACAAGCCTCAGTTATATTATGAATTTAATGAAAAACAATCATTTATAAACACTTAACTAATCTTATTAATGCACATGCATGACGGATGATATGATGCATGCTCTCGCCACAACACTCTCTCGAGTGACTCCATCTAACGATCGCGTATAACCAACACTCCCTTAGAGCGACCTCGACTGCCAAGTTGCCACCCTAACTAGTGCGATGCAATGTGATCGTGTGTTAGCTGAGTTCTTAGTTAAGTCCATTTATTCAGCAGGTTGAGGAATCTGATACACCCACATATCAATGCCTCAACTAGTTGTGATGCCAAGGCCTCTCAACGCGCGAGGCCAGGGCACCGCGATCCTTGATCCCGTCGGGTTCCCCATCTCTGACTTCAAGCACATGGGGAGTGTTGAGAACTGGGATCGCTCGCGGTCACTACGGGGATGTTCGTCACCTTAGCGTAGGCTGACAGCTCGAACATAGTGTCTCATTCCACCATGCCCGGCTCTCGATTCAGTGGATCAATTTCAAATGATTGTCAATGGGCTCCAATGGTTGAAAGGTGTTTCAGGTTCCATACAGATGTGGGTAAACATGGTTAACGAGCATGATTGGTCAGTACTTGGACTAGACCGTGCGGGTCCAGGTAAGTACGTGACAGAAGACATCGAGTACAAGCAACCCATGTATTTCAACTACTGTCGCCCATTCGCACCCGCCCAAATCCACGAGTTTAGCCTCAGGATAGTCTTACCAACGGGACCCTCCTCACTCTCCTCAATTTCTGACCAACCTAGGGATTTAGCGACATTTAGTAACACTTCCATAATCAATGGTTTACCATATAAGCTCAAATATGGTCATGCATTCATACATCGACATAAGAATCCAGATTTTCTATAATTGCGAGTACTAAAAATATTATGAAATAAAGGTGCATGCGTGTTGTGTGGGTTAGTGAGGAAGCCAAGATTTATAAATCCTTCATAGCATGAACATACGATAAGGACTAATATTAGCATAACATACATTGGGGACTTAAGCAAGCACATACATACAACAAGGTTTGAAGTAACATACAAGCTATAAGGGACCACCAACAAGAATCAAGTAACAATGAACATGCATTCATCAAACACATACCTAATCATGTGAGAAACAACAAACATTGCATAACATTCCATATTGATTGAGAGAATCAAAAGTGAGGTCTTTCCAAGGGTTTCTCTAGATTATTCAATACATCACCCAATCAAGCATAATCATTAGATTCATACTAAAATTAGTGCTAGGCCACCTAAGAATAATAGTCCGCACCTATGAATCGTTGAGAGCTCTAGGAAACGATCTAGGGTTGCCAAACTCGCGGTGGATTTGTAGAGATCCTGAGTCAAATGAACTTTACATGTTAGGGTTACATGCAACATCTAGCTCAACACAAGGGATCTCAAGAAGTTGGGTGCTTACCTCTTCAATCGGTTAGAATTCAGATTTTGAGTGGTGGGTGTGAGATCTCTTGAGAAAGGAGTTGCAAGGATCGACTTCTCTTGGGTCCCACCTTCAACTATGACCCACTTTCTCTCCCTTCCCCTCTTCTTCCCTTCTTCTTTCTCCCCTTTCTCTTTTCTCTCTTTCCTTTTTCTAGGGCAAAATCGTATGGGGAGAGGGGGTGCCCAAATGAGGCTCTTTTATAATGCTAGATTTGGTGTAAATGGCCCCAAGGGCTAGGTTTTTACTATACTAGACCTGTGGGAGATTTTTCTAAGCTTTAGGGCTCATTATGGTGTGTACATATTGATATACACCGTAGGATAGTTAGCTCTAATAATGATCTACGTATGTATATGATCGGCTCGCCATTTGGATGCGCCGATTGATAGATATGATTAGAAGTCTGTTCAACAGTCACCAATAGTCGATCGGGGCCGCGGCTATACCGATATGAGCAGGGAAATATCCTTACTCCATGGGTAAAGTTTGGTCGTAAACCGACGGTCCGAATTCCTCAACTTTGCATAAGAGTGGACGACCCAATTCACTTAAGTTTCAGTTCATTCTTTTAAGGTATTTAGACTTCTCATGCACTCATCGTTTAGCTTAAGTTGAGCGGTTCTGGACCGTACCCAGGTCCGACTCCCGCGATGGACTTCAAGCCCAGTAAGGCAGACATTACTCTATAATTTTGGAACTAGTGGCCCACTAACGAGCGGTGTAGAGCTTGTTTGGAAAATCGGGGCATTTCTAAAATGAATTAGGTATTGAGATTTCTTGTGGGCGATGATTAGGGTTTGTATTAACTATGTTCACAGCGTGACCTATTTATAACTAACGAAAGTGGAGATTTAGTTATGATTACTCTAAACCGTCAATTTTACGCTAAAAAAGTAATGAGGTTGATTTGGTCTATTAGTCAGGCCTTATCTGATTCGGCCCCGGTTAGATCTTTAATTTAGTCATGATTGTCTTGATTAGTTAGCGATGGGTCGGTTAGATTTGGATCCTATGTGAGTAAATCATGGGGCTACACCTGATGTTCAAGTGATCGGGCGGATTCGTTGGCTTCCTATGGCCGATTAATCGAACTTGTGCGGTTCTTTACTGGTACCGCCCCTGCATAAACTAACATTGAGTGCTAATGGTCATTAAGTGATATTATAAGTTAATTAATAAAAAAATTCAAGGATTTTTGAAAATTCAGAACAGTGAAAATCCAGGATGTTACAATGGATGGTGCAGATCTCCCGTGGTGATCACGGTGGACCCCACGCGGTGCTTAGGAATACCTCATGCGGTCATGATTGTGTGCACCAGACAGTGGGACATGGGATTTACTTCCAAATTCGGGATCGGTTTCACATCACTTCACGCCAGCGCTTTCGAGGAAATCCTGCAGGAAATCCTTTCAAGAATCAAACGATGGTTACCTCCCTGACAGGGGTAATTACGACAACTTCGAATGTACATTCAGAAATCAAACATCCCCTAAATAAAATCCTCCGTAATAAAGGATTTGGAAGTAAATGAGGTGAAATGCCTTTTTGAGCTCCCTTGAATAGCTGTGTGAGTAAACAAAGGCGGTCTACGCACATGTCCACCATACACACAACATGCTAATTGTTATGGGTGAAACTGGATTGGAGTAACCTGGGTGAGAGAAAATACAAAATGTCGAGAAGGAGATGAGCTCGCCTTGATTGCCGAGTAAGACCTCCGTGAGCAGCTGTAGCACCAACTGCCAACAACGACCTCGGCCTTGGCTGGCATCTTGATATCGCGACCAGCAAATGACTTTAAGCACCAACCCGACCTTGAAGGTGAATCCCAATTGTGATCAAGAGTCTAGCTCGGTCCGCGGGACCTCGACCAACCCAACCTAGAGGTCTGCTTAGCCATCTACCTCGATCTTCTTGGAAGATGACCTCCACATAGGTCATCTTCAACCTCCTTGAATGCCGACTACCAGGGGACGACGCCTCCATATTCAGAAAGGATTAACTTCCGGGATCCTCGGCAAGAACCATGCCACGGAGAGATCTCTTGTGTGATAGGCGCTTACGTGATAGACTCACTACCATTTGCAAAAGAGGCTTGAGAAAATTATAAATAAGAGCTCTACGCACAGTAAAAGGAACGCACCAAAAGAAAGAAAAAAAAACTCTAGTCTTATTAGACCTAAAGTGCCTGATCTAACTTTGACATCGGAGAGTCCCCTCTGATAGTCAGGGTCCCTGTTGTTATTTGGTTTTGTAGGTATACGATAGTCTAGGAAGGACAACTAGATTTTAACATCAACACTAATGATGCTCCAAAACCATTTAAATACCGGGTACATCACCAAAATCACACCAATAAAATGATTCAAACTGTATAAAAGTTGGTCATTTAAATAGATGGTTAAAAAGCATTGACAAGTTGCTTGTTTGTGATTCTTATGTTTGTGGCTTACCCGAGGCTCAAGATTCTTTTTTGACTAAATTATATACTTCAATGAGTTTATCACCATCAACCTATTAAATATCACATATGTATACTAATTTTAGATATTATGTATTTTTCTATAAATATATTAAAAAATTGTAATGCATTCTAAATCTTACCATTTACTTTTTCCAAACCAAATATTTGGATTTTAAATGCATGTTATTTACTCCCATCTAAACAAATGCCGACTAAGTCATTTACTCTCAATTCATTTATCTCCCATTACATTTCCCATTTAGCTCATATCACAAGCTCCCGGTCAAGCCCTTAGGTGGAATTATCACCATTATCATGCAATAATTACATATGTAGTATATTACAGGATCAAATTCACAATTGATGATACTCAATTATATACATATGTAATTTGATTATCATATATGAAGGGTGCATATATTAGATGGCATGAATAAAATACATGCATAAACATGAGCCCATAGATGTAGTGGATTAGGAAATCTCTCTAATTAAGATGAGATGATATAATACCGTCCTTTCCATCCTTTCCTAACACCTGTTTAAATTTATATTTAATCAAATGTAGCTCCATGCCACCTAATTTCACCTAATCCCAAATTTCAAATAAACCCTTGTTACTGAAACTTCAAGCATATCTCACAATATGTTGAATGTCAAATAAATATTATAACGGTCCTAAGAAGTGTTTAACGGTGGACGTCCAATCAACTTGAGATTTGGAAATTGGGTCATTTGCCTAAAAGGAGCTCGCAAAATGAACGGGCGACCTTTGATAAGGCATATATCATGGTGGTTGGTTGACGTTGGTGTCACCAGACAAACGGTCGTTCAGATACATCAGCTATATCCAAGACTTTTGTGGCCCATATGATTTTTTAATGGTAGTCATTTAATCCCTGCTCTGTGGTCCTCTTGAGAATTATCTCTAACTAATTTTTGGGATAGTGCACTAAAATGAGATGTAAAAACTGATGGACGGCGTGGATATCAGCACATATATCAACGTCGGCCCACGGTCAGGAAAACACCCACTTACGTGTTACCCGGGTAAGTGCCTACGCGAGAAACGCAAGCTGTTTCCTCATCATCAGTGGCATTTTGGTCAACAAAATACCAACTCATCTCCCATAAGCCGCCTTCCTCTTCTCCTCCTCCGGTTTTCTCTCCCCCACAAGATCTCCTCCGCCCCTAACGGATTCCGTCAACCCAGATGCCAGTCTAACCCCTCCGTTCCGTCACCATGCAGCAGTCCTCAAAAAATCGCCGAAAAGTCGCCCCCGTCACCTCTGACACCCCCGATTCCTCGGACAAGCAAGACCACCACCACCTCTCCTCGGCTATCTGCAACGGCGAGGACCTCGGACCCTTCGTACGGAAAGCCTTCGCCTCCGGCCACCCTGAGACCCTCCTCCACAACCTCCGCCACTTCTCCCGCTCCAAGGAATCCGAGATCGAAGATCTCTGCCGGGCCCATTACCAGGACTTCATCCTAGCCGTCGATGATCTCCGATCCCTCCTCTCCGACGTTGACTCCCTCAAATCGTCCCTCTCACACTCCAATTCCCTTCTTCAGTCCGTCGCCGGTCCTCTCCTTTCTTCCCTCGACGCCTTCATCGAGGCTCGCAGCATCGCCCGCAATGCTACCCTTGCTTTAGATGCCGTCCGATTCTGCGCTCGCCTCACCGAGCTTTGCTCTCGCGCCAACGCTCACCTCACGTCGGGCCAGTTCTATCTCGCTCTGAAGTGCGTCGATGCAATCGAGCGCGATGCTGACAAGACGCCGTCTTCAGCGCTGCGGCGGATGCTCGAGAAGCAGGTCCCGGCGATCCGGGCCCACGTCGAGCGGCAGACGAGTAAAGAGTTCGGCGATTGGCTGGTCCAGATCCGCGTCGTGAGCCGCAACCTCGGGCAATTGGCGATCGGGCAGGCGTCATCGGCTCGCCAGCGGGAGGAGGAGCTCCGGATCAAGCAGAGGCAAGCGGAAGAGCAGAGCCGTCTCAGCCTCCGCGACTGCGTTTACACCTTGCACGCGGATGATGATGATGATGAGGACGAGGATGCGGCTGGCGATGATGATAAGGATAAGTACGGACGGCTGGGATTCGATCTGACGCCTCTCTACCGGGCCTACCACATCCATCAAACTCTAGGCCTCCAGGACCGGTTCAAGCAGTACTACTTTGAGAACCGGAAGCTGCAACTGACGTCGGATTTCCAGGTATCTTCCATGACACCATTCCTCGAATCGCACCAGACGTTTTTCGCTCAAATCGCTGGATTTTTCATCGTCGAGGACCGGATTCTGCGGACTGGCGGTAGTTTGATCTCGAAGATTGAGGTTGAGAACCTGTGGGAGACTGCTGTGAGCAAGATGTGTTCTGTCCTAGAAGATCAGTTCTCGAGGATGCAGACAGCGAATCATTTGCTGTTGATCAAGGACTATGTAAGCCTGCTCGGTGTCACGCTGCGGCGGTATGGGTACCCTGTCGATGCTTTGCTGGATGTGCTGAGCAAGCACCGGGACAAGTACCATGAGCTTCTGCTGTCAGATTGCCGGAAGCAGATTGCGGAAGTGGTTGCGGCTGATAAGTTTGAGCAGATGCTAATGAAGAAGGAATACGAGTATTCAATGAACGTGCTGTCGTTCCAGATACAGACGTCTGATATCGTGCCAGCATTCCCTTATGTAGCCTCATTCTCATCTACAGTCCCGGATTGCTGCCGGATTGTGCGGTCGTTTATCGAGGATTCTGTTAGTTTCATGTCATATGGGGGGCAGTTAGATTTCTATGATGTCGTGAAGAAGTACTTGGACCGGCTATTAGGGGAAGTCTTGGATGGTGCTCTGTTGAAGCTTATTGGATCATCTGTACACGGTGTGTCCCAAGCGATGCAGGTGGCGGCAAATATGACGGTTTTAGAGCGGGCCTGTGATTTCTTCTTCAAGCATGCTGCGCAGCTGTCAGGGATTCCTTTGCGGATGGCAGAGCGGGGCAGGCGGCAGTTTCCGCTAAAGAATGCCCGCGATGTAGCTGAGGAGCACCTCGCTGCACTGCTCCAGGCAAAGGTCGATGAGTTCATGGTGCTGACGGAGAGTGTGAATTGGATGGCTGACGAACCCCTGCAGAATGGGAATGAATATGCGAATGAGGTGATCATCTATTTGGAGACATTGGTTTCGACTGCGCAGCAGATATTGCCAGTTCAATTGCTCAAGCGGGTTCTACACAGCATCCTCTCTCATATATCAGAGAAGATCGTGGGAATCTTTCTTGGGGATTCTGTTAAGAGGTTTAATGGGAATGCCGTTATGGGGTTCGATGTTGATCTACGGCTGCTTGAATCGTTCGCGGAAAACCAATCTCATCTGTTTGCGGATTCAGAAGCTGATGCAAACCAGTTGAAGCAGGCATTTGCAGAGGCAAGGCAATTGATCAACCTGCTTATGAGCAATCATCCAGAGAATTTCCTCAATCCAGTGATTAGGGAAAAGAGTTACAATGCTTTGGATTATAGGAAGTTGGTGGTGATTTCTGAGAAGTTCCGGGATTCTTCAGATAGGCTGTTTGGGAGCTTTGGGGGAAGGGGGTTGAAGCAGAATCCAAAGAAGAAATCTCTAGATGCTTTGATAAAGAGACTCAAGGATGTGAGCTGAATAGTGGATGTAAGAGATCTTCATTTCCTTCTATATCTCGCTATGGTTTAATTTGGCTTATTGGTTTGTTTTCTTTGTTGTGGTCATTGATCAATTACTAACTTAGCTTACAAAGTTTCCTCGTTCAGTCGTTGTCTCATTGTTTCTCGGTCATTGCTAATCCCATTGTGTATCCATCCTGCTGTCATCTTCGTTTGTTTGGTATATTGAATTCTTTCTAGCCTTCACTATAGGAAATTCTGTTATCTATCCTTTTGTGGATGTAATAAACTTAGTATGATGATTGAATGAGCAGGCACTTCACTTGAATTGATTATTTTCTTGGACACAAATGCATCTTCACCATGATATTTGTCTCTTTTGTCATTTGGCTTTGCCGTGGAAACAATGATCTTGGATGTGCAGGCACTTGAGTTGATTCAGTTGTTTATCAAAAACCAATGTAATATTGCCATGATATGTCTCTCTACTCATTTAGCTGCTGCTGCTTCTTCTTCTTCTTGTTTCTTTTTTTTTTTGAAGGCAATGGTAATTTTATTGAAAATGAGCACCAAGATATCTGTGTGTTTCTACTCATTTAGCTG
Source organism: Magnolia sinica (assembly GCF_029962835.1). Classification (NCBI taxonomy): domain Eukaryota; kingdom Viridiplantae; phylum Streptophyta; class Magnoliopsida; order Magnoliales; family Magnoliaceae; genus Magnolia; species Magnolia sinica. The sequence continues at coordinate 14,187,926 of NC_080586.1, forward strand.
TTTCTTCTTCTTCTTCTTCTTCTTCTTCTTTTTGATGGCAATGGTAATTTTATTGAAAAAGAGCGCCAAGATGGCACAAAAGCATATTACTTCACCCTACTAGAAACCCACTTCACCACATTGCTCTTGTTTCGAAAGCATCTTCCTTTCCTTTCCCCCAAATCACCCATAGGACAACCAATAAACTCATCCTCCGTCCCACGCCATAAGAAGACCCCCAATTGAGAATAACATTGACCAATACACATTGAAGCTCCTTAGAAGGCCATGCCACATTTGCCGTGTGAAGAGGCAATGAATAAAAAGATGATCGACTAATTTGGCACTCATAATGCACATGAGACATGTTAGGGACAATCATTGACCTTTTTAAAGATGATCAATGGTCAAGACCCTTCTCCTTCCCACTGACCACCCAAAGGCCATGGCCTCCATTAAACGACACTTGTTGCGTCTGCCATTCACATCATCCCACCACGACGCTTGAATTATATAATAAAAGTAGCAAACCAAGAAATGGCCCAAAATTTCTTTTCGTCAGACCATCATATCCGAGTCCCCACTCACTGGGCAGCTGGAGGCGATCTAGGAGCAAGATATACATATACTCCACCTTGTTGTCAAGGAGGTACCTTTATTAAGGGGGTGATCAAACTACTGGCTCTTCACAACAAGTGAAGCATTTTGCAATTGGAACACTCCGATTTGAAGAGAGGCAAGCTGTCCTCAGAACTGCATTTTCCAAGGAGATTTCCTCAGCCCAAAAATCCTCCCAAAATATGATCTTCTCTCCATTGCCCAAAGAGAATCCGATGCCCTTAATAAACTTCGGATTCACAAAGATTGCCCCTTTCCATATTGCAGATGCCCTATAGAAAGAAGAATCCCTTGTCTACCAACCCCCATCGTGGCGCCCATACTTGCTAGCTATAGAAAGAAGAATCACTTGTCTACCAACCCCCATCGTGGCGCCCATATTTGCTAGCTATAGAAGAAAAATCACTTGTCTACCAACCCCCATCGTGGTGCCCATACTTGCTAGCTATTATCTCTCTTTGCAAGACACCTTCTTCCACCCCAAATCTCCCTAGCCACTTTCCCAGCAATGCGAGGTTCATAGGCTCCAAGTCCCCGATGCCTACTCATTGAGCTTCTCACTAGCTGTTTTCTAAATTCATTGTCATATTTTGAGTTGCTGAATTTCTCACCCTTCATTCAAGTCGTAAACTCTTGTCCATCAAGCTTCTTTCCCAATTACAATGTTTCCTACATTAATCGCATACACATAGGCAGGCAGTGAGATACCATCCATATCATTTTGTGTGCTAACTTGTCAAATGTGTATGACATCTAAGCCATGCAAAAGGTAGGACCCACCATGAAGATCCCCTAGCGCAGAAGGTTGATCCAATCATCAGGCTGGCCACACATGTACATGGAAAGAATCAGAATAGTCTTGGAAAAAATGGCATTTCTAGGCAAGTGGTTGTAAGGATATGGGAAGATCTGAAGGATTTGTGGAAGGAGGTTATTGTCAGGGATTATGGCAAGTCAGATGGGGTTGGCATCCCAGATTACCCAATTGTAGGTCGGAATAGTCCTGGAAAAAATGGCATTTCTAGGCAAGTGGTGGTAAGGATGTGGGAAGATCTGAAGGATTTGTGGAAGGAAGTTGTTGTCAGGGATTATGGCAAGTCAGATGGGGTTGGCATCCCAGATTACCCAATTGAAGGTTGGCATCCATCTTGTGGAGTGCAATTAGCAATCTTGGAAGGAATTAGCGCAACCCAACATGGATGCTTCTCAAATAAGCTATGTGCTATATTCGATGAAAGTGTTTGATTCCTAATCAAGATAGGAGATATGATGTGATTTTTGAGACATAAGTGGATAGTGGATTCTCCTTTAGTAAAGTACTATTGATCTATGTAAAGTGTCTTTCACTTTTGGAGACAAAAGTGAAGCATTCTACGAGTTTTAGGGTGGCTTGATTGTATGGAAGACCAATTTATGAAGGAATCTAACGGATGAAGATGTGGAAGTGTTTGGAAACCTCCTTACGCTCTTACTGAAGTTTTCATCGATATTAATCTGAGGACACAAAATATTTGGACTAGGTCGGTTTACAATGGGTTCTCCTTTGAGTCTCTTTCAAGCCTTATGTCCTTCTGTTAGTGACCTTCCCATTAGTGGAATTATGAAGGATTGGCTCCTAAGATTCAAGTGTTCTCATGATTGGCCACGAGGCCCACACCAATAAAAATTAATGTTTGATGGTTTGAGAAACTGAAATGGTAGTGGTTTCCCTCCTTGCTTTCTTTGCTGAAACAAGGAGATGGTGTACCATATGTTTCTTCTTTCTTTGTTAGTCCAATCTATGTGGACTTGCCTCTTTGCTTTCTTTGGCATTAGTTGACCCATGAATGCTTCTCTTAAAGAGGTGATTGGGGGTTGGATGATCAATATGTAAGGACTGCAAGGTGATATTTGGAGAGAGTTTGACCACACAACATAGGTTAATGGTTATGGACATTAAGAAACAAAAAAGTGAGCCATGAATGCTTCTCTTAAAGAGGTGATTGGGGGTTGGACGATCAATATGTAAGGACTGCAAGGTGATGTCTGGAGAGAGTTTGACCACACAACATAGGTTAATGGTTATGGACATTAAGAAACAAAAAAATGAGTGAAATTTATAGGTGTCCAAAAACTAGATGGTGGAATTTAAAAGGAGAGAAGATAATATTATTCATAAATGAGGGAAGAAGGAAATTGGAATGTTGAGGAAGAAGTGAACATTATGTGGAATGAGACGGCTGAGTGCATTAGGAAAGTGGTAAAAGATATTTAGGAGTAACTAGGTGGAAAAGCAAATCATATAAGGAAACTTGGTGTTGGAACGACGATGTATAAAAATCTACTAACTAGAAAAGTGCATGTTTCAAGACCTAGCAAAGGACTAGAAACATTGAAAATTTTGAACAATATAGAAATGCCAAAAAAGTTGCTAAGAAAGTAGTAACTAAAGCTAAATTAATGATTTTTTACAATATATTTGGGACAAGAAGGGGAGAATTTTATTTAAACTTGCAAAAATGGGAGAGAGGAAGAGTTAGGGACCTAGATCATGTGAGATGCATTAAAGGCGATGACCAGAGGGTATTATTAGTCAAGGACAATTAGATCAATGAAAGGTGGAGAAACTATTTTCAGAACTTGTTAAATGGCAATCACTCTTAGAGCATGGATAGAAGGAAACATAAACCCAAATGATGTTGGAGTCCATGGATACTTTCCTAGGATTAGTATGTCAGAAGTGAAAGAAGTTTTGAGAAAGAGGAAAAATGGAAGACCAAATGATATACCAAACATTGTTTTAAATGGCGTGTTGCTTACGCTACACGACACTTCTATATATATATATATATTATTTTATTTTTTAAATGGGAAAAACATGATAAACGGTAAGAAAATAAGGAAAAAAATATAACAAAGTCTTAAAGATGATTCATTTTTTTCAAGTATTAGCATGTTCAAACAAGTTATTAATTATCATTGATCAAAAGCCATTCCACATATATATACTGAATCAAATAATTACATCAAGAACTTTCTAAGCAAACCACTTTAACTAATACATGTCTAATTGAAACCATAAGTCGCAAGTATGAAAAGAAATAAAAATCTCACAAGTTAAAAGTATTAAGTATGATACAAGTGTCACATTCTTTAACATTAGATACAAAGAAAACGTAAAGTAAATAAATAAAAATAATAATAATAAATACATTGTAGTGTACACTACGATTATGCTATTTAGTATGCTACATAGCGCTATGGCTACACTACATAGCATACGCTACTGCTATGCTACGAGTGCTATTTGAAACACTAATACCAATAAATGTTTGAAAGTGTGAGGGGGATGCTGGGTTACTTTGGTTGACAAAGTTAACTAGATTGTAAGATCAAAGAAATGCCAGACAAATGGAGAAAAAGTACGGTGGTACCTATTTATAAGAATAAAGGAGACATAGAGAGCTGCACTAACTGTCGCGCAGTTAAACTTATGAACCATACTATGAAACTTTAGGAAAGAGTGATTGAACATTGACTAAGGCATGAGAGGAATGTATCAGAAAATCAGTTTGGTTTCATGTTAGGGAGGTCTATCACAAAAGCAATTTTCTTACTTAGACAATTGATGGAGAAATATAGGGAGAGGAGGAAGGATCTCTCTATATGGTCTTTATTGATTTAGAGAAAGCTTATGATAGCATCCCTAGAGAGTTGATATGGTGGGTGTTGGGAGAGAGGAGTATCAAGAGGATATATTGACATGACGAGGTATGAGGGAGCAATAACAAGTTTGATGACCACTAGTGGAGAGACAAGTGAGTTTCCAATTACTGTAGGCTTGTACCAGGGTTCGGCATCGAGCCTATACCTTTTTGCATTGGTTATGGGACGAGCAAACGAGGCATTTGTAGGAAAAAGTCCCATGGTGTATGTTGTTTGCAAACGACAATTTTGATTAACAAGATAAAGGAGGGTGTAAACACAAAACTAGATTTATGGAGAGGTGCTTTGGAATCTAAAGGATGTAAAATCAGTTGGGCTAAAATAGAGTATATGGGGTGTAATTTTAGTACCAATAGGAGTGGGAACAAGGTATTAGTGAAGATTGTTGGCCAAGAGGTTTCACAAAATAACCACTTCCGATATCTTGTGTCAATAATTCATGAGAGTTGAGAGATTGAGAAGGATGTTGCCCATAGAAATCAAGTGGGGTGGAAGAAATGGAATGTGTTATGGAGTTTTAAGTGATTGTCATGTACTGCTCATACTAAAAGGGAAATTTATAGGATGTTTGTAAGACCAGCCATGCTTTATGGGACAGAATGATGGGTGGTAAGGAACAACATGTCTATAGGATGAGTATAGCTGAAATGAAGTTATTGAGATGGATGAGTGGCAAGACTTGGAAGGATAGAATTAGAGATGAATACATTTGGGGGAATTTAGGTGTAGCACCAATAGGTAACAAGATGAGGAAAAGTAGACTTAGATGGTCATGTGGAATGGAGCCAAGAACTGCACCGGTTAGGAGTGAGTTGGTACAAGTTGAAGGCTCTGAAAGGGCAGGACGAAGGCCCAAAAGGTCGTGGGTAGAGGTAGTAAGAAAAGACTTGATGACCTATGGTCTAACCAAAGTTATGGCCCTGGATAAACTGGAATAGTGATAAAGGATTCATTTAGCCGACCCCAATTAGCTGGCTTAAGGCTTAGATGACGATGATGATGATTGGAGGTTGGACAAATGATCTTTTAATCATCAAGGGAGGATTCTTTGGAAGATACCTTACACTGTTATGTGGGGTCTGTGGAAGGAAAGAAATTGCAGGATCTTCAATAATGGTGTTTCTTCCTTCACTCCATTAAGAGTAGAATCACCTCTATGATCATTTATTGGGAGCTTGTAAATCCAGAATTTCAGGGTTGAACTTGTCTGTCTGGAATTTTGGGGTAGATTCCATGGAAACCTAATGGAGCGGAATGAAGAATTTAAGGACCTGTTTTCTTTGAAGATGCTGTTGCTTCATGGGAACTATCTCCCACTCTTTTCAAGCTTAAATTACAATTTCTCTATGGGAAACCATGCTCTTTTGAGAATATTCTTCATTAAAAAAAAAAAAAAAACTACAGCTGATTCAAGGTAGACATTATGGTCCCTGTGATGATTGGACCAGATTGATTTTTAATTTTTTATTGAGGGTATCTTCATGATTGGCCCACCTTTTGCACAGCTTGGATGTTGCATAAGTGACATGCTGACAAGTCTGGTAGGTTCAGACAGTATTTTACTGTCCACCAGGTAGGGCTGGCAATGGGCGAGGCCTGGGCCAGTCACATCAATATTTTGAAAAGCCCTGGCCTGGTAAACATGGCCCAATCAATTCAAAATCCAGGCCTAAGGCCCACCCATTGCCAGGTCTACAATGAGGGTCTGATGTGACCAGAATCAAAAGAATATAAACTGGTGCAAGTGAAGATCAATGTTAGAGATTTTGAGACCCAATCATCTTGTGATGGCTGTGGCATGTGTAACTCCTTGTCCCTCATTTGGGATCAAGGTGTCCCATATCGGTATCGGTTGGCGTAACGGTACCCCCTGAAACCGATACAGATATGGGGGCGTAATGGCGATACGGGGGCGTAACGGCCCGTAACGGCGCAATTTTTTTTTTTTTTTTTACCAAAAAAAAAGAAAAAATATGGATTAAATCCGGAATATTCTAGGCATTCCAAATATGCATTCATTTATAAATTGGAACATGTTTATGGTGGTGTAATGGTCCACTCTTTGGTGAGAAGTTGTATCGGACTGTCTAATGAATTTATGAACCAGATAACCTGAATTTGACTACAAAATTTATATATTTAATTTTATAAATATCTAATTTATATACTTAACAACTTGATATCATTTCTCCCTATAGTTCTTTAAAAAAATGAAATTAAATTCAGGTAGATGGCGTTGTCAATTTGGGGCTGACTTGGAGGACCAATCTATGCACCAAATCAGCCTCAAATTCATGCAATTTATTGTCATTATCCCACTTATGAATTGGTGGACATTTATTGGATAGTGAATCATGAAAAAAATCAAAAGACCCTATTTTAAAAAATAAAAGTTCACAAATTAACAATTAAAACTATTCAAACAATTTGATTTTGGCATTATGAGTTAACAATTGTAGTTCATAATTTAATTGCTAAATTTTAAGTTAATATATGTCTCGTGTACAATTTTTTAAGGCTTGAATTAGGCGGGACTCGGATTGTGAAGTGTTGCACACGTGTCAAAGTTTTTTGGGCCCCACGCGTGATGAATGTGTTATATCCACACCGTCCATCCATTTTGCCAAATAATTTTAGGGCATGAGCCCAAAAATGAGGCACATCCAAAGCTCAGGTGGACTGCACCATAAGAAACAACACTAATTAAACGTTCACCATTAAAAATTTATTGGGGGCTACAAAAGTTTTAGATCAAGCTGACATGTGTGTTTTCTCTTCATCCACGTCAGTGTGACCCAATTAATAGGTTAGATTGAAAATAAACATTACAATGGACCTTAAGAAATTTTTAATGGTGAGCATTTTATAACCACTGTTTCCTATGGTATGGTCCACATGAGATTTGGATATTATTAATTTTTTAGATCCTGACGTAAAATGACGTGGCAAAATGGATGGACGACATGGATAAAATATATACATCATGGTGGGGCCCACTCGGGTCTGATCAAATCAGATTGGATGGAAAATAAACGTTACCGTGGGCCCTACGAATTGTTTAACGGTGAAAATATTATCTCCGCTGCTATTTTTGGTGCGGTCCAGATGATCTTTGGATATAATTCATTTTTTGGGTAGTGCTCCAAAATGATCTCTGAAAATAGATGAACGGTGTAGATGTAATAAATAAATCACTATGGAGCCCATATAACTTTGATCTCCTTTGAACCGTTCGTACAACTTGGAGCTCGAAGAGTGTCAGCGCTCGTCTTAGCGTGACAGGTACCCCTAGTTGGTGCGCGGTACGCCTGAATAATTATAAAACCACAAGGAGAGTGGAGTTCCAACCCTAGTGGAGATTTGAGAGAAAAAGAGAGAGAGAGAGAGAGAGAGAGAGAGAGAGAGAGAGAGAGAGAGAGAGAGAGAAGAAGAAGAAGAAGAAGAAGAAGAGGAGGAGGAAGAAGGCCGCAGTCGGGGCCTCAGCCTTAGCCACAGCCGCAGCCTCAACCAGAGCCGGGGCCGCAGCCGCAGCCACAGAAGAAGAAGAAGAAGAAGAAGAAGAAGAAGAAGAAGAAAATAAAGGAAAAGAGGTATGTTTTTTTTTTTTTTAAAAGGCCCGTAACAGCCGTTACGGGTCAGTAACGGCCGTTACGTGTACAGAATATGGACTCGGCCGATACGACCCCGAAACGCGTAACGGGTACCACCGTTACCGTTACGTATCGGCCGATATGTAACCGTTTTGGGACACCTTGTTTGGGATGGATGTCGTGTGGATTGTGCTCACACTATCTTCACTGTTCCCTTGCGTCTCGTTAATAGCATGTGATCCGCCATCTTCCTGTCCTGCATCCTCTCTGGTTGGATTGATGATGGCCTCTCTTTTGTGCGGAACATGTAGGCATTGGTGAACCCACAATACTGGACAGGGTTATCACACAACCACAGATGGCTGAATAAAACATAGCAAACTTACATTGGAACAACATCATGGCATACTGATTCTGTTTGATGTGGTCCCAACGAACAAGTCACCAGGTAGTGGTGATTAGTCCACATGGATTCTTCATCCACCTAGGCAATTTGTGAGGGTTTTGGGTGTTTTTGGTTCAAAGCTCCAGTTGGTTGACCTCCTCTGTGGCACATAACAGAATGCTGTGTATGAACAGCACTTGTGTTTGGCTGCTGCGACAACTTGTTGAATCTTTGATGCCGTCTCTACCCCTTTGTCTCCATTTTCCTTGGTGGTATCATCTTGTGGCTCTTCACAGTAGTTGAGGAATTTACATGGGCATAATGGTTGGAACATGGCTACTACCTGGAGACTTAAAGCAAGAAACATCACCACACACTCTCTGTGAGTCCTCTATTATGCAGACATTACCACAAGTCTCCATGACTTTATGGCACAACCTGTTAGTTATCTTGGGAGCATGCAGGTTATTTTGAGCCCCTGGTATGGTTGCATGAGGTGGAGTGCCACATGAAGAAAGAACAAAAGAAAGCACATCGATGTAGGATACTATGGCAAAGATTACTGTCATAAGGGCTCCTTATTCCTGAATGATCAAAAGATTGCTGTCTTGTTGGGTGTATTGGTGTTCCATGTAGGAAAAACTGTTTACAGTGTATAATGGTTTATTTATTTGTATGGTTGTGTTCCACATCATCTTTTGCTAAGTGGGTTGCCATGCATTCATCAAATCATGGTATAGTTTATTCAAGCTTGCCTGTGGATGTAGAAGCTGTTATGTGGTGTCTGTAGGGGAGTTTTTATGGGGTCTTGTTCATCAGCAAATGCATGCTTCTCTTACGACAGTTATTACATGTTTGCTGATGGGCAGGATGTTATAATTCCTCATCCATGGGGTTCCAAACTAGGGAACTGGTGGTTTTGGACATACGTGGAAGTCCTCATATGAGCAGGCAACTTGGCTTTGGAAGCATTCGTTGTTGCCAAACAAGAAATTTTGAAGATTAGTTATGAGGTGACTTTAGGTGCTACAGGGTTATATGGGAGATTTCTCGGGTAATTTGTACATGCAAGCGTGGAATGGTGAGAGGAAAATCATGATAGCCTAAGGTTGGTGGGGCCATAAGACCCTATGTTACATTGGTAACATTTGCTTGTTCTCTGACTAAGGAGACATTAACTACAAGAAAGATCATGGCTAGAAGTGTACCAGAGTTTGATCAGCACTAGATCTAATACCTTTTGTTTTATTAATGGTTTGCTTTTGGTTTCATTCATTGTTCAAAACATCCCTGATATTGTCCATATCTCCAGCTTGACAATACCGATGACACTGATAGCGATACTGATAACACTCCAGTTATTGGTAATGTATCGTTGAGTATCGCCGATGTATTGATATCGCCGATATTTTTTACTATGTAAATTCCAGGTGTTGCTTGTATTGCCAATGCATTGATATCGCCAATATTTTCGACCGTTTAAATTCTAGGTGTTGCTTGTATCGCTAGTGTATTGGCGATATTTCGATACCATCGCCAATGCATCAATATCACCAAAATCTGTTTATCGAAAAAAAATAAATTCATTTATAAAAACTTTTATGGGCACATGGTTGTATGCAGTGTTCAATTTGTTGACGAAAATGTCATGATATTATTGGTGTTGCAACATGGGCGATATTGAGAGCACAATTTTTCATTTTCTTTCTAGTTGTTGATTATTTCTTGGCGAAATATCATTTGTTGCTGATATTCTGAAATATCAAAGGATGTTTGGATGGTTGGATGAGATCGTTGGATGGATATAATAGTTGGACTGATTTCTTACGATGACACGTGCTTTTAGGCTCCCATTAAATGGAAACTTATTATGTATGCATTCTTTTTGCTAAATTTTTATTCCTAAATATGCAAATATGTGTATTTTAGCATATCGTGAAGTTTCATTGAAAATTTCCACCATTCTCCCCATGTTTCCCTGCATTTCTGGTTATTGGCGATATTATCAACAATATCAGTTTCTATATCCCTGGCCAGCGAAACTTGTAGTGATACCGATACTTTAAGAGCTTCCCAAGCAGAAAGCTGGTTCATGTTTGGAAGTAGGAGGAAATGGGCCTTCAAATGCAGTAAACCCCAAGTCGCAGCCCTCATCCTCACCCTTTCCTTCTTGATCACTTGGTCTTCACTAATAGAATGGAGAAGAATTCCGTGGCCAACCCACTCAACAGCCTCCATGAGCGGGTTTATCTTTTTTAGTTGAACAAATGGAACCACTAGCCCTCTTGGGGATGTTTGCTAGGCCATAGCATCTCCAGTGTCCAATGTGGAAATCATGTTCGAGTGATCAGAACATCCGATATAGCGTGTCACTAGGTAGATGGCCTCATCCCAAAAATTTCTGGTGATTGGGATCCTCGCAATGGCTGTGCGAGAAGTGCATATAAAAGGTGATTTTTTTTTTTTTCCTTCTTCTGGTGCGGGTGCTAGATTGTTGGAAATGGGAAGATTTGCTCAGTCGCTAAGTCAAATTTCAAGAACCATCCTACCAAGGTGCTACCACTTTGGATTTGCACTTTGGACTTTTGTTTCCTCTCTTTCTTTCTGAGCTTCTTCGCTTGCTTAATATCTTTAAACAGGCTCTTTCCTACTTCACTTGAACCCTTCCCACCACTTCTCATGCTTTGTGAAACGGAGGGCTAAATTATGTGTTGGAAGAATAAATTTTTGGGCCCTATGACTTGTATTCCTGTAGGGTTCGAGCCTGTAGCTCAATAGGAGACTTGGCGTGTTTCATCACTGAGATCTAGAGTTCAAGCCCAGCTTAACTAAAGAAAAAAACCTCTACTTTTCCTTCATATTGGCATATTTGCACCTTAGCGCATATGTCTGGGACTATGCCTAAACCCCAAAATCTTTCAAAAAAGGGAAAAAGAAAGAAAGATGAGAGGGAAACCCTGAAATGAGATATTATACATCGTTTACGTATGGTAAGCATCAGCTTGTCAACATGAAATTGCAGCATGCACTTTTAATAACTCCCCATCTTATGAAGAGTATTTTGGATTTACTTCCAATGGTTTCTAAGTTGTTCCTCTATACACAAGCTGTGCCTGCAGGACCTTATCTAGTGTATGCTGAAAGGGAATATAGCCTCTTGATGTTCAGAAAAATCGATTTGCAGGAGATAGTGAAACCACCCAGTTTCTTGTTTTGAACTGCTTGGAGTAACTTCATTATGATCGACAGTTTATAATGGTTTTGGTTGCACTGATTTTGGCAAGCTACACCTTCCTTGGCCTACACATCCAACGACTGAGCCTCTCCACACCAGCCCAAAATCCACTGGCAATGGCAATATTTTTGAAAAAGTTTTTTCTTTCCTTCTTTTGTTTTTAATTTTTTTAACTTTTTTTTTTTAATTTAATTTAATTTTTTTATATGTTTTTTGTTTTTAACATAGCCCACCTTTAATGGGGATACTCAGCCAGGGTTTAGGAAGAATTGCAAGTTGGACCTCCCTGTCTTAAAATCTTTTTGTGGGTTACCCAGAAATCTAATTGAGGCAAGTCGGCGGATGGCCTACCCTTGTATTCTGATTATTCTTTATCATCCCTTTGGGTGTGTCGGTTTGTCTGCCCTTTTGAATTTATTTCCCTTTTTTGCTTTAATGAATTTTAGTTACCTTTCAGAAGAAAAAAAGAAAAGAAAAGAAAAAAAAAAGACAGCATTCTTCCATAGGGCTGGACACTTCCCGGAGACCCAAGCTATGGCATTCTTCAGTCCACCTTCCAATCTTCAATGGTTTTAGAACTCATGGACACAACTTGAAACCTAGCCAACTCAAGGGACATTCGTAGTCTAAGTCAGAATTGGTTTTAGGTGCATTTGGCTGCTGCACCAAATACCATGAAATTTCGTGATATTTTGGTGCAACCAAACATACCCTTGGAAAAAGGGTTGATTATTCAATGCAATAACAAAAGATTTCATTTTTCCAGTTTTGCTGCATCCATATGTTAATTTAAAAACTCTGTGGAGAATGTCAGGTGGAGTGAATGCTTGGCAACCTAACCATGCACATATGTTATTTGAAAACATAAGCTTTTACTGAGTCAGGTCTTCCAGTCGATCCAACCAGCTGAACATTGAGTTGAGTCAGGAGTGTTGATATCTATTTATCTATAACTACATGCATTGAGGATGTAAGATTGGACAGTCTGTAGATAATTTCAACATTAGTCATTATCTATAGTCCATAAAAATGCAGCTTCTTGTTTGTAAATTTTGAATAACCACAGGTTGCGAAAGTTTCAGTGCTTCAAGTGGGCCTTTTCTTTTTGCCTTTGTGGATGCACAAAAACAATCGAAACATGTGTCTGAATGGCCTCGGAATCACAAAAGTACAAGTGAAGGATCTTGTTTATGATCTGGGAATCATCACAGGCTATGATCAAAACAAGTCATGATATGCAGAATACAGGTTGGTATTGTTTTTATTATTATCATTATTATTTTTTTATTATTCCTTTGACCTGTAGTTGTCTTTCAAAATAAAAATAAAAATATGGGAATAGACTCCAATGTGGGTTTGTCACAAGAGTATCAGATTGTGATGACTTATCGGAAGTGCAGTTGGTGTACGTGCACTCAGACAAAATCACGCTCTCTGACCCAAAATTCACACAGATCGTGCGTTCTTAACTGTCTGATTTTGTCTGTCAAATTTGGACCATGGATTATTTGGGCCGTTATTTTGACAGTCTGGATTAGTGCGAACGCTGTGGATTAATTGCTACGGTTTAGTAATTTGTGACAAACATGCATTGGAGTCTAGCCTAAGAAGATTGTATGGAAATTGCCTTTTATCTTATATAATTGGTGTATCTCTCTGTCGCCTTTTTGGTTTCACATGGGCATGATTTGAAAATTCAAATATCTGGGCTGTGTGGACCATTTTAATATTGTTTTAATGGGCTATGCTGACCATGGTTGTTTATTACATCGATTAGCTTAATGAAATCTTTTATGTGACTGCTGATGTGTATGGAATGACGTCATGTGGATGAGATCCACCCCGTCCATCAGGTGCGCCAGCATATGTTTGGACTGGGCCCCCACAATCAGGCCGGTTTAACGTAGGTGGGCCACATCATGGGAAACAGTTGAAGATGGGAAGTCCCATCATTAAAAAATTTCAAATTGTGTTAGTGGTACTCCTTGTGGATATGCCATCTAATCCACTCGTATGACGCACCACACCAAGATGGATGGATTCTCTGAAGATAAAAGACATTTCCAGACTCATGTGGGCCACACAACATGATTTTACGCCGTTCCCTATGGTGTGGCCCACCTAAGTCTTGGATTTGACTGAACTTTAGGATCCATGGTGAAAATGTAATGGCAAACCTGATGGACAGGGTGGATCTGACGGATGAATGTTCCATGTAGCGGTCAGTAAGCACAAGTCAGGCCCTTGGTGTGCCTATGCAAGTCACACTAGCGCGATCCTGATTTTAAATCCTATCCTTCTACTATTGGCGTTGCCTTGTGGGGGTACAATTTCAATAATGGACACTCGATTTAAATTACGAAAATTGAGTTGTTGACGGACGGCTGGGGGCCCCTCATTCTTTTGACAACTTGTCAAGCATCGTAACATCTAGCCCGTCCAAAAGGTTGGCCCCATTAAGAAGAACACCTGATGAAAATTTTAGGCTGATCCACTCATTATTTTAGTCACACCGTTGGAGAGAGAGAGAGAGAGAGAGAGAGAGAGAGAGAGAGAGAGAGAGAGAGAGAGAACAAAGTGGTATAACCATACATCTTATTTGAAGTACACGTGGCCCACTTTATGAGTAGAGCGGATTAAGTGCGGCCCGGGCCTTGCTGTTGGGCCCACCTTGATGTATGTATTCTATATCCACGACGTCCATCTGTTTTGTGGGATCATTTTAGGGCATTGACCCAAAAATGAAGCAGATCCAAATCTCAGGTGGACCATACTGTGGGAAACAGTGGTGATTGAACATCCCACTATTAAAAAACTCCTGGGCTCTCCTGTAATATTTATTTTCCATCCAACCTGTTGATTAGGTCACACAGAGCTAGATGAAGGGGAAAAAATAAAAATAACTATCTCAATCTAAAACTCTTCTGGCCAAAAAGAAGTTTTTAATGGTCAATCACTACTATTTCTTTTGGTTTGGTCCACATGATGAGAATTAGACCTGCTTAATTTTTGGTATCATGCCCTAAATATCAGGTGGACTACACCACAGGAAACAGTGGTGATTGACCATTAAAAACTCATTGTGGGCTACAAAAGTTTTTGGATCATAACTGATGTTAGTGTTGTCATTTCATCCACGTCTCTATAACTATATCAACAGGTTCGATGGCAAATACACATGCTGGTGGTACCCATGAAGTTTTTAATGGTAGGCATTTAATCACCACCGTCTCCTGTGGTGTGGTCTACCTGAGATTTGGATCTGATACAATATTGGGTTTGTGCCCGAGAATGAGCTGGCGAAACGGATGGATGGCGTGGATATACGAAAAAGAAAATATACATTACGGTGGGCCCACTACCGAACCCGGGTCTATAAGCACCAGCTCGAGGGGACGTGACGATCTACTGACCTCACCGGGATTAGGGGGATGTTATGGTAGAACAGAAAGAAGGGAGTTTAGTGGAGCTAGCTCTCCTGAGAACACTTTGCTGGGTGATACATCAATCGGAGCCGTCCATCTAGTGAATCTTCTCATAGATGGCATGTATTTCAAAAATACGGTTGTTGGACGATCTCACCTTTCACTTTGCTTCAGTTCCCTGGATAGAATCATCACCATCAACTATTCTCTTGTACTACCTTCTCGTTGAAGGACACTGATCAGATGAACAGGATCAACTAATGGATGTGTATTTTAGATCATTTCCTTCCCAATGCAAGAGAAATTAGATAGACGGTTCCGATTGTACATTTTCTGAGTGGAGACGACCTTAGCATATTTGCGTTCCTATAGTATGCTCCAACTGAGATTTGGATCTATTTCATTTTTGGGATCGTGGCCTAAAATAATATGAAAAAACAAAGGGACGGCGTAGATACAGAAGACATACGTCAAGGTGGCCCCCACGGTAATGGCTGCACCTAATCCGCTCCCACCGCGGGTTCTCCGTCTCAGATTGCATAGATTACATGCTCTGTACGGTCGAGAAATGCTGAGAAACTCGCACGAGTGCACTTGGCCTCACACGTGTAGTAGAGGCGAAGGTACGTGATATCGGAGCCACTCATCATGCGATCCATAACATATAGATCCGTGTCTAAAAAATAAATTCGACATCGTCAGTAGGTGGGCAAAACAAATGAACAGTAACGAGAGACTTAAAACAACGGTCCAATTTCGATGTCGCATCTGGCCAACACGAGAATCAGGCTGTCCTAATATTTGAAGCATAGCATCTGATGAGTGCAAATCGCCTGATGAATGGCTCAGATATCACATAGCTGAGCAAATCCCACCTCAGTGGACTTAAGGCCCAGCTAGATGAACGGTTCTCAATGGCTAGATTGGGTCTTACAAATGGAATATTTTAAATAGGCCTGACCCAGTAACAACCCTGGCTTAATGGGATGGGTTGGGCTTGGGCTACAAATGTCAGACATTTGAGTAAATGAGTTGGGCTTGAGTTGAAACCTATTCTACCCAACTGTATTGTCCATCAATGAATGGACGAGATGATCCAATCATGGCTGACTTAAAACCTGAAACAAAATGAAGAAAAAGGTTTAGATAAGTTGAGTTGGAGTTCCTTCTTCATTCCCAACGTGGAACTTCCCCAGTCTTAGATGTGGGGCCTATAGGTGGTATATCCAAGCCATTGATCTGATAGCTCTGTCACGGATGAACCATTCATAAAATATACTCTCCATTGGTCAACTCTAACCTTCCTGTCTTTGCCGTGCAATGAAGATCAAACCAATATATATATATATATATATATGAAATGGTACTATGAGTTCGATGTCACGGGAACTTCTCATCATGTGGAGCTGTGTGGGCCCACCATGATGTGTGTCGGACATCAACACTGTGCATTTGATGGGTCTCCTTTAAATTATGAGATATGCTAAAAATCAGCCGTATAGGGGACTTGGTGGGTCATACCATTTAACATTATATATATATATATATATATAAGCATTTGGTGGGGACCACTTGAGTTTTGGATGCATCTGAAACTTGGTCTGACCCCTTATCTAAGTGGGACACACACAATGAATGGGCTGGATTTGTGAATCACCTTTCGGTGGGCCTAATAAATGATTATGAATGTTTTAATGGTCTCTCTCCACTGTTGTATATGGTGTGGCCGAACCAAGTCATGGATTGACTTGATTTTTAAGCCCGTGGCCCACCATGAAATGGTGCATCTGACAGATGGGGTAGATGTTCGACGCACATCATGGTGGGGCCTTAGGCATCCAAAAGACAACCCACTCTCTCTCTATCTCTCTCTCTCTCTCTCTAAGCAGAAAGCAAAGCTCCAGCCATTAAAATTTCTGAAGTTTTGTAGCTCAAAATATTTTCCCTATGATCTTGGCATCTCTCTTCACCTCCTTTTATGACTCTATTGTGATAATATCAATGCTAGCCATGCATATGACAAACAATATCATCTTGTATGAATAGGCTAAGCATATTAAGCGATAGACTATTACTTTGTTCGTGATTTGATAGCTAATCGTTCTTTATCCATCACATATGTACCATCCGCGAATCAACTTGTAGAGGCTTTTATGGACCTCATCGTTTATTTTTCAATCTATGAATAATTTTATTTTATTTACTTTATTTCTTTTGTTACCATTGTAATTATACGTGGACGACAAATCAGATTGTGGGTGTTTTGTAATTGCATGGGCACCACATCATGAGTAGCCTTTTATACTTCACTTATATCCAGAATACTCATCTAGAATTAGAGCATTGAATAAGGTAGATATTATTAATTTAGAAAAGGAGTAAGAAGGAAGACCAAAGATTCAATGGCCAGGATCTTTCAATTTGGGAGATTTTATGGGAATAATACATCCATGATGTGCCCATAGGAACAATGGCATGGATAGATCACCAATGGACCCCACATGATGTAGGGCGTGCATTGATACATTCTTACCGTGGTTGGACTAAAAGAAGGTGAACTGTAAATTAGCCGTCACTTTTTATCCAGGTATTATTATGGGGCGCACAATCTATCAATCTTTATTGCAATATATCATTCGGGATGAGCGATCCACATAATGGGTCGCCAATAGACCATTCGGGATGAATGATCCACATAATGGGTCACATACGTGTGTTTCACCAGAAAACGCATGCTTTCCATTCAAAACAAAAATTTAAGAAAAAAATTATCATTTGTCTTATTTTTTGAGTTTTAGATTTTTTTTTTGTTTTTGAAGAATACCTAGCCTCCAATGATTTATTTTTGTATGCCATGCTTTAAACGTGAATTGGGTGAGAGGTTTGAGCTTTCATTGTTGACCCGTTTACTAAATGTGTTAGAATCAGGTGAACCCAAACCCAGCCTAAACTGGTCACCCCAATTAAGGAACCATACCAAAACGACGGTGTTGAAACAAGGTAACTTCACTACAGTCTACCACTTGAGCTATGGATCAGGGTTAATCTTTTTTTGTTGAATGTGAATTGATATTTTATAATTTTAGTTGTTCATTTTTTAATGTTTGTGATTGTTCCAAGTGGTGCATGCGACGGTAGCCTATCCATGATGGTTCTACATCTTGGCTCGTTCCGATCACACTGTACACGTGTCCTAGGCTACTAAGTTAATGTGGAGCAATATTTAGCCTGCTCCCTAGGTGTCAGTATTTTGACTTACATCAAGTTGAACTGAGTTGAGCTAGCCTCGGCTCGGCCATTAGCTGACCTCAGCTTGAACTCGGCTCGGCTTGGTTCTCGAGCCTGACTGGCCAGCTCAGCTCAGTTCGGTCAGTAGCTCGGGCCAGCTCGGCTCGTGTTCGAGCCGAGTTCGCCATTGAGGCATTTCCACAAACACTGCAACTTCAAAATTTCACTGTTTCACTAACAAAGGCAATGGTTTTACATGTGTTTTATCAAACACCTTCTAAGCAACATAAAAACCAAGAAAAAAAAGGGAGAAAAAGGATATTTCGTTGATGTCGTGATGTCGTGACAGTTTTCTTCCAAGCCCATGTTGATGTCGTGAGATGGTAATTCCCCTCCTTGTTATAGACTTTTGAATAGCCTGGTGCCTCGTTGGATGATTTAAACAATCAGAACATGGCTTTCCCCAGTATGTGTATCATGTGTAGAAATGAGGAGTCAGTTGATCATCTCTTCATTAATTTCAGTATGATGAGTGTGGTTTGGTATTTCTTTGTCGATTTGTTGGGGTATCTTGGACTTTCAATTAGGGGTGTACAGTACACCCCTACTCTCAATTTAATGGCAATACCGGATTTGTTTCATGTATATACCTCCCTTGCCACCAGTCACATTTCTTTGAGTCATTTCATCAAACAGTTGGTGAGCAACATCAATGGCAAAGTAACCGAGTCGCCGAATTGGATCGATTCGAGCTGGATTCAATCCGAGTCGAGTCGAACTGCTTTGGATGGAAAATAAACATTACCGAAACATTATGATAGGCCCTTGGATGGTTTTAATGGTGTGCGTTCAATCCCCACTGCTTTCTATAGTATAGTCCACCTGATATTTGGGTCGGCTTCATTTTTAGGGTGATGTCTTAAAATGGTCTTTCAAAACAGATGTACGGCATGGATATATAATGTATACATTAAGGTGGGTCAATAGTCAAGGCGGCACCTAATCGGCTATGATGTTAGTGGGTGTTACCATTACCGTGGGGCCACCTTATGATGTGTTGTAATTCCTGGGTTGTCCATTTTTTTCGTTATTCCAACCCATTTTAGGATCGGATCCCAGAAATTAGGTAGATCCAAATCTTGGTGGAGCACACCACAAGAAACAGTAGTGATTGAGCACCCACCATTAAAAAACCCCAGGGCCCACTGTCAGCAGATCCGTAATGTTTATTTTCCATCCAACCCCTTGATAAGGTCAAGCAGACCTAGATGAAGGAAAAATAAAAAGATCAGCTTAATTCAAAACTTTATGGTATAAAAATCGCTTTTAATGTTTGTTCGCCACTTGTTTCATTGGTGTGGTCTTCTAGAGAATTGGATCTTCTTAGGTTCTTGGATAACGTCCTAAAATGATCTGAGAAAACGGATGGGCGGTGTGGATATAAAACTAATTCATCAAGGTGGCCCCCACATGGTAAGGGTAACAATCACTAAAGTGTTACCTGGGTAACACCTAATCCGCTCCATATTGATCAGCCTCGTACAGATGGGAGCCCTTCCTTCCCTGTGGCTATCGAGTATTCAACGCTCCATGTCAGAGCTCTCGAACACGGCAGCCTTTGAAATATAATCTGTAAATTTACCCACGTGATAGATACGGTGATAGTTCACCACCACCTTAAATAGATGCATGAATCCGTACATGAACTTCTGCGAACTGCGCTTTCCATCCTGCCAACGTGTTGTTTTACCGGAAAGGGGAGCGGATTCGGTCAGGCCGTGACCGTGGCTCCCTTGATGTATGTGCTGTATATCCATGCCGTACATCCGTTTTTCTAGCTCACATGAACCCAAAGGCAAAGCAGATCCAAATGTCGGGCAGGAAACATTGGTGATGGAACGCTCACCATTAAAAACTTCCTACGCCCACAGTGAGGTTTATTTGCATCCAATCTGTTGATAAAGTCACCCAGACTTGATGAAGTGAAAACACGTAAACAAAAAAAAAGAAGCCACCATCGCTTTAGTGAAAACCAGATTAAGCATACCTTAATTGGGATCCTATGAATACAAGGCAAACTCGAAATTTTAATACGGTGGGATAAAAAATTCCGGCAAGCCACAAGCCACTAGGCATACATCAAAGAGAGTTTAGAAAAGAAAAGGAGGCTAGGAAAGAAGGTGATGATGCATAGGATGATATTCAGGAAGATTAGATGATCGTGAGTTTCTGATGTAATAGAATCTGAAATTTTAGCATGTCAAAGCATACGCCTAATGAGAACATGCGAACCCCCCCACTTTCTTAGTTTTTTTTTTCCGTCTATCAATTTTGTTCTGATTTGATTTGGTCGGTTTGAATGTGAGATTGACTACGCGGTAAAAATGCATTTAACTTGAAGTTATCACTAGCCAAATAAAGCTTAGTATGCATGGATGAATAGAAACTATATGATTGCTCAAAGGTTGGGAAATCATAAGATTTCTCAACTCAAGTGACTCCTGCGGTTTGTCTGCGACTGTAGATTTCGACTAAGGACTTCAGTTATGAAAAAGGATAGGGTTAAGCATGATTTTTCATCCGTACAATGCAATATCTAGTTTATGAGATTTTATAGTTTTTTGAAGGATTCAGTAAAGTTTCAACATTATTATATCAGTTGTGCTTTGTACAGTTTAAGACTCCGGGCATGCAAAATAAAATAATAATAATAAAGAAAAGAAAATAGATAGGAAAGAAGATTGTAAAACTAAAGTAAAAATAAGGTGAGTGTGTGCACTGGTGATGTACTTGGAATGTGTGGATTGCAATGCAAGCTAATTTGAAATGTGATAAGGAAAATGGGAGATCCAACACCTTTTTTTTTTTTTTGTTTTTTGTAAAATGGATTGTCGACCTCGATTCCAACTATAATATGTTGGTTTTAGCTTTAGCTCTAGCTTTATCTCTAGCTTTTGAGTTCTCAAATAAAGGAGATAGGAACATAATAGATACAGGGAGTAACTCTTGACGGAGTCAAGAAAATTTCGATTGAAATAGTTAAAAGTATAAGTTGGAAAGTTTGTAGAGGATTGTTGTAGAGCTTTCTAGATTTTCTTACTGCTACGGAAAGTTGTCTCAGGCTCTCTCTCTCTCTCTCTCTCTCTCTCTCTCTCTCTCTCTCGTGTCTCCAGTGAATGGGTTTCAATAGGTAAAGGTAAGATGTTCTGGTAGTAACACGTAAGGGTCCAAGAAGGGATAGAGACAGGTTGGGTTTTGTCGAACGCACAAAGTCAGCTTCGAAAAAATTGAAGCAAAATGGTAGATGCGGTAGGGCTGTAATTGGTAAAGCACATCAAATACCCATAACCGATCATGCTGTGGCTGGCTGTGCACATAACTGACCATGAGGTGACCAGCTCAACACATAACAGGCCATGCTCTTGGTGACTATGGTTTTCCCAAAACCAGGTGCTATGAGAGCGATAATTTAGATTTGTTTCCTGCTCTAGTGGTGGTGAATGGTTCATGCATGCACCACTTGGGTCTGCCTTTTCGTGTGTTCTAATGACGACTGATATGCTCTGATGAGTGTCCAGGGTGTGTCATTAGCCATATAAAGGGTTTGTTCAGGGCCAACTTGAAGTCAGCGAGTAAGATTAATTTCATTAAAAGGGCGGGGCCGTCACCTAGAATTAGTGGACCTTTGACCAGTTATGTGTGAAGTCGATCATCTCATGACTAATTTTATATGTAACCGGTCAAAGTAGGGTGTCTGTGGACCCACATGCGAATTAACTCAAACCATTGGCTTGGCATCAATTCGAACGGTGTGGCCGGCTTCATCAGGTGGACTGCCCTTGTTTTAGCCCCAGGTGAACATAAATTTTATGACATATACACCATACTCATGAAATTAATAATGTCCGACAAAAGCCTTTAAACACTAGGCCCCATTTGAAATTAATTCATTAGAATGCGGGATTAAATGGTATCGAATTGTATTAAGTGGAATTAACACTATTATTGCATAATAATTAAGTTTGGAAATACCATAGTAATTTTTATCTTCCAATCTCATATTTGGAATCAAATTCTTATTTTGAGAAAAACATTATATTAAGTGAAACCTGTGTTTAGTTGACCATGGAATTGTAATCAACAAACCAAATTTCACAAATGATATTGGTCACTTGTATGCATATACAACTCAATTGTCACGTGTAAAGTGCATTGCATTGATGGATGGCATGAATAAAACACATGCATTAATCATGAGGCCCACAGATGTAGTTGATTTCAAGATCCATTTGAAATCATGTCATATCTCTTAGTAGGATTTGATGGTATGATATTAGGATTAATGCAATCTTTCCCGTCATTTCGAAATGTCGAATGAAATTTACATTGGACCAAATGCCATTCCATGTCTCCCAATCTCATCTAATTGCAAGTTCCAAAAGCCTTTGAAGATAAAATGAAACTACTACATTCACCCCTAATTAACTGGGATAAGGCTATAGATACCCCACCTCGAGCCAATAAGATGATCGGATTGGATCAAATCAAACCCAAACTCGTTGACTCAGCCAACCCCATCAACTCTGTCAACCCAGTCAACTCTTCCCTACCAACCCACCCAATTAGACTAAAACCCTAGAAACCTAATCCTAAACCCTAGAGTCATAAACCCTAAAACTTAAAAACCCAGTCAACTCATCAGGCCGACTTGTCGAGTTGACTTGCTGAGTCAACCCTCTGAGTTAATCCACCCAACCAACCCACCTAGTCAACTTACTCAGTCGACTCTTCCTATTAAATTAAAAGCCCAAACCAATCTAGAGCTAAGCCTAAACCAAGAGCCCATTTAAAATCCCAAATATACAGCAATGCAATACCAAGGAAGCGGGACCCCCACACACTTATGGGAGTTCACCTGCCAAAGCAAGGAGCCTTGTGTGGCCTAGGTGGCACTCGCCATGTGGCAGTCTCCTTGCCTTAGCAGGGAGAGAGGCAATGCAGGTGGAGCTCTCCTTTTGCACGGCTTAAATGTGTGGCAATGTTACTTGACTTCGATACCTAACCCTTACACTAAAATTACGGTCTGTGCCATCCAATCTAGCCGTTGAGATGTTGCCATGTGACAATTCAAGATTTAGACAATTGAAACCTTTTCTAACCCTAGACTTGCCAAGAAATACTAGAAAATCAAGCTTGGGGGCTATAAATAGCCCCCTCCCCTTCTCATTTCAACACACCCTCCCATTTCCAACCCTTCTCGATTTAAAGAGAAATCTCCTTAGCCTAGTCATTCCATCCCTCCACCAAGGAGAGGAAAGAGCAAAAGGAGAGAGTTTAGCCCAGGTTAGCCCATTTTAACCCAAAACCTCAGCACCCTAAGTCACCAAAGTCTCAATCCAAGCCACTTGATCTGATCCTTGTGACACAACCATTCACCTTACCATCCAATCCAAGATCAGTCTTCTTCTAGTTCTGCATAAGCATTGTGCAACACCAATTCCCCTCTCAACCTCCTTACTTACCATATACATTAGCGTAACATCTTTCACCCAGTCAGCCCAAGTGTATTCTTTGTTGTTTGTTGAGTTCCTCGGATCCTGCCCATCAAAAGCTCGAGTCGACTAGTTATTTCATTAGACAAGTGAGAGTCATGGTAGATTTATCTAACTCGAGACACTACTTGGCAGTGATGGTGCATTAACACATTCATCGCACACACTTACGTAGCATTGAATAGCATAGCATTCTCACACATTTAATTCAAGTGTATGCTCCGTAGCTTACCGAGTTCCTCGGATCCTACCCATCAAAAGTTCAGGCGGATTGGTTATTCCATGAGACAAATAAGTGAGTTAGGGTGGATTTATCTTATCTGAGACCCTTCTTGGCAGCGATGGTGCATTACCTGCTTTGCATCCACAGTGTACAATGACTAATCTTTAACTATTAGCCTGACCCTATGAAGTAAAGATCGTAGGTTTGTACAGGTAGAGCGGGTGCCTAACACATTCTCTCTCTATAACTGTGGTCTCTTATCCAGAATTTTTGGTCATAGATTAAGGAGTCATCCTATGAAAGAGAACATTTGGATTCTCTCTCCTAACGTTTTTGTAGGGTTTAGCCTACTATGGAATTGGAGTTACTGGTTAGTGGCCACTCCAGTCAAATATATAACTCTTACCAACCACACGTACCCCTTTTTACCATCTAAGTCAAAGCGCCGAGTAAGCGCGACTCGATCCCCCTGCATCGAGATTTAGCATCCACGAAGGCTTACATGACTTGGTACTATTTCATGGAATGGAACATCATTATAGGATTTACCTACTTACCCCTAGTTAGGGTAAGGCTTTATAAGAAAATGATGACGTTGGGGATGGGGGTGAAGATCAAGTACTTGATAAGGTAGAATGGCGGGAACATGATTCATGTAGCTTTGCAGCTGACCCCAATTGAGACAGGGCTCAGAGATGATGACGAGGAGAACAATATGGTCAATAATGGAATGAGAGAATATGATTTATACATGATGATAATGATGTGTGGTCATTGATACAGTAAAGCTGTAGACCAGGATTTATGTAGCCAACTCCAATTAGTTGAGATAAGGTACAAATGATGATAATGAGTTAGAGACTGGCTCGTGCAACACGTGCAAAAAGAATGGGAGAGGTAAAGAAAAGAAAAGAAAATTCAGAAAAGGGTGAGAAAAAGAAAGCAAGGATACAAACCAGAGAAAGAGAAATGGGCTATCATGGTTCGAAACTTTAAATTTGTCTCATTTTTAAGCCACTTGCATATTCTCTGATGGCCCACTAAACTTTAGATATGTCTCATTTTTAAACTCACGTTACCAAAGATATAAGGTATGAATTTAATGGGTCACATAGAGCCTCTCTATTAGTTTGATATGTACAAGCTATAAGAATTAGGTAAATTCCAATGGAAGTGGATTCAGTCTGCTAGCGTAATATTAAGAAACATAGATTAGGTAGTGAGGCTATCACCACCCTAGTGGTGGCTTGGCGACACGGCAAAAAAGGATTTGTAGAATGGTGGACCAGGATTTATGTAGATGACGAGGTTATTAATATAATAGAATGGTGGAAGAAGATTTATGTAGCTGACCCCAATTAGTTAGAATAAGGTTTAAATGAGAGTTAAAAAATCACCTGTCCAAAATGAATGGGAAAGAAAAAGATAAGAAAGGTAATAAAGATATTAAAAAGGAAGAACTCTTAGCAGGGATAGAAAACATAGAGTCAGAGAGAGGGGGGACTCATTGTTCTAATGGTCCACAAACCACTTCAATATTTTTGTGGCCCACTCAACTTTGATTTGTATCACTTTTAAACTAATGCTGCAATTATGGGCCACATAAAGCTTTTGTTTTATTGACTTGCTACCTAACTTGGTCCGTATAAGTTACAGAAAAGACAGGTTCCACGGAGCATATTCGGTCAGGCAAGGGCACTATTTCATTGGCCTCTGCTTGTTGGAGAGCAGGGCTTCCAAAAGGTTATGAGTCTAGCTTGCACTCACGTGTCTGGCAAGTTACGACATGATGTGACTGGTGATGAACTGTCTGCATTAGAGAGCCATAAGAGTCTATCCACGGTGGAAAGCAATGGCCAATGGTATGGATTGCGTCCTGCCCCCTCTTATACGGCCTTGGTCGCGGGGCTCTGTGGGCCTTCTGTATATGTTTTGTCTTGGCTGTCCATTCTTTTTTTTCTTTTTCAAATAATTTTAAGATATGAACTAAAATAAAATCCAGATAAAAGTTCAAGCGGGCCACACCAAAGGAAGCAACGGTCATAACCACGCTTGCCATTGAAACCTTCCTAGGGTTTACAGTGAAGTTTATTTGCCATACTACCCCTTCCTAAGGGAGCACACCTGTTAGTCCAACAAGTTCTGGAGGTCCCACATGAGATATGTATTATATCCAAACCATCCGTACATTTGGCGAGCTTGTTATAAGGCTTTGGTCGAAAAATAAGACGATCTAAAGATCAAGTGGACCACACCGCAAAGAGCAGTGGGGGATTGAACATCTACCATTGAAACTCTTATGGGGTCATAAAAGTTTTGGATCAATATTATATTTGTTTTTCTTCTTCATCCCAGTCTCCAAATTGGATGGAAAATAAAAAATAATAATAAGCCCTACTATTTGTGGTACGGTGTAGTTGAGCTTTGGATATAATTTCTTTTTGGGCTCGTTCTTTGAAATAATATCCCTAAATGGATGAACATTAGGATATAATAAATACATTATCATAAAAGCTCTAAACTTTTGATCTCGTTTTAAGCATTACTATAATACGTACCATCACCTAGATCAGTGGTGTGTGGTGCAGCAACAAATCCACTTTCAAAAATAAGCCAGGTTGAAAGCTTAAGTGGACGACACCACAAATAACACTGGGACAATGATTATCACCCTTAAAATATTATTAAGGCTAATCATAACATTTATTTTCCATTCAATTTGTTCATATGGTCATATGGACTTGGATGACGATGAAAAACAAATTTCATATTGATCCATAACTTCCACACCGGCGGAAGGGTTTCAGTGGTAGATGTTTAATCGCCTACTACTTTTTAAAGTGTGGTCCACTTGATCATCGGACCTTTTTCATTTTTCGGCTAAAGCCTTATGAAGAGCTCGCCAAATGGCCGAATGGTTGGGATATAAAACATTCATTATGATTAGACCTATAGATCTTGGTGACGTCAACACATCAGCCAGGTCGGTGGTGTGGTACACACAGCCAACCAAACCGTTCGTCAGCTCTACGCAACCTGCTTCCCTTCGGGAACGGATTGGCTACTCCCCTGACACCAGCCAATGGCTGGTGGTCGGTGCTATGTGGGCCCCATGATGTATGTGTTTCATCCATGCTATCCATCTGTTTTTGCAGATCATTTTACGGAATGAGTCCAAAAATTAGATATATCAAAATCTCAAGTGGACCACATTACAGGAAACAGTGTTGAACGAGGGTCGACCATTAAAAACATTTTGGAGGCCATAAAAGTTTTGGATCAAGCTGATATTTGTTTTTTCTTTTCATCTGGACCTATATGACCTAATCAACAGATTGGATGTCAAGTAAACAGTATAGTGGGCCTTAAGATGATTTTAATGGTTGATATCCAATCACTATTGTTTTCATGTGGTGTGGTCCACCTGAGATTTATATCCCTCTTATTTTTGGGTCCGGCGAATAAAATGATCTGTAAAAATGGATGAACAGAATGGATGAAATACATACATCATGGTGGGGCCCACAGAGCACCGACCACCAGCCACGGAGCTGGTGTCAGGGGGAGTAGCCAATCCGTTTCCCTTCCCTTCGGCTATCAAAGTCAACAGCGGGCGCGGATTCGGTGGATTCCCGTATAAATCGAGGTGAGTGGGATCCCTAACCGTCGGGTCGATTTTGTTTTATTTTTCTTATATCCACGCCACTCATCCATTTTGAAAGCTCATTTTAGTAAATAATCGTAAAACTAATCTAAATTCAAATTTAGGTGGACCATAATAAATGAAACAGTGGTAACCGACTGTTAAAAACTTCTCATGAGCTACAACAGTTTTAGATTAATATGATATTCGTGTGATCTCTTAATCCAGGTCTTTGTGATCTCATCAACAGGTTGGATGAAAAATAAACATTCCATCGTTCCCATGAAGTTTTTAATGGTGGGGATTCAACCATCATTGTTTCGTGTGATATGGTCCGCTTAAGATTTGGATCTACTTCATTTTTTATTTTGTGTCCTAAAATGAACTTTAAAAATGGATGGACGGTGTGGATGTAGGTCACATACATCACAGTGGGCCCAGAATTAGAGATCCACCAATAACGCGATACACCGAAACCGCACCTTCCAAAAGCTGCTCACTTTCTATACGTGGACGTGGATTAGGTGCGGCCCCGGACTCAACCAACGCGGTGCGGCCCTTACGACGGGGCCACACAAATTGATGTATGTATTCTATATTTACACCTTCCATCCATTTTTCGGATATTTTTAGGGCATTAGCCCAAAAATGAAGTCAGATCTAAATCTTAGGTGGGCCATAACATAGATAACATAGAAAGCAGTAGTGGTTGCACACTCCACCATTAAAAACTTTGTAGGGACTACCTTAAGGGCTCGTTTGGCCGGGTGGATTGGAAGAGATTGAATGTTATTAGGGTGGATGACATGGATTTCAAGGTAATGACGGTGTTGTTCAGTGAATTGTCTTAAGATCCATGGGATTGCTATATCGAGACTGTTTGGCATGCCCGACCAATCCCAGGATTAAACCTTCCCATCCCTTCCAATCCCTCTAACCAAACATGTCCCAGACAAATTTGAACGGTTTAGGGTGAATTGGATATGATTTAAAGGTAATGATGGTGTCATCGGTGGATTGTCTTAAAATCCATGGGATTGCTATATCCTATGATCAGGTCACCCAGTCTATTTGGCACTTCCGGCCAATTTCGGGATTTAACTTCCAATCCCTTCCAATATCATCCAATCCGTTCTAATTTGCCCAGCCAAACGGGCCCTAAATATTTTCATAATGTTTCCATCCTACCTGCCAACAAGGTCACACAACATTGGATGAAGACAAAAAAACAAATATCATATTGATCTAAAACCTCCTTGGGCATGCCTTCAATAACAATATTTGGATAAGTTGAAATCTGTTTACAACATGTAACTAGGTATTCATGCGTAACAGAACAATTGAAATAATAAATCTTTTAAAAATAACCAATGGCATATAAAATATTCATTTAAGATAGTTCATTCGAATAGGCCCAACTTAATAAAACCTGTGACCAATCCTTACTCTAAACAAGTTATCTGGTGGGCTACATAAGTATGCTCACTAATTCAATTTCCCATTAAGTAGTATTTATAGACAACTAGCTAATTTTTTCTAAGGCTTGAGATAATATCAGCTATTGGATTTAAAAATCCCATTTTACTATGAATAAATACTTCCGATTTATGCGAGTAAGTTAGATTTATAGGTTTCTCAAATATTATACCGGATTTAATAGCACCACAACTATGAGAGGTTTCAACCCTAAAAGAGAGAGAAAAGGAGAAAACCTTTGTCAAGGGTTCTTTTACTCCTTTCATTTTGAGTCCTTGTATAGCTGTTGAAAGATCCACAACTCCATGTGCTTAGAAAGTAAATAAACAGAGAAATCAATAAAGAGTTGTTGCTTTATATTTCCTTACCTCTAATCCAAAATGCCCATACAAATGCAACTTATAATCTAATCACCTGTAACTAAAATTTTCACTTAAAAACTTTATGCTCATCCAAACGGCTCCTAAGTTTTTTCCCATAGTGTAGTTAACCTAAGATTCTGACCCTTCTCATTTTTTAGACCATGCCCTAAAATGATACGATAAAACGGATTAACGGCTGTCCCGATATACAACACAATCGTCAATTGGGCCCACGTTCAGGGCCCCATCGACTCAGCTGTTAGCCCTGCCTCACCTAATCCGCGCTCTAAATACAGATGCTTCATCTAAAAGCAATCTCCAACGTGGATGGTCCTGATTGTCTCGCATTAGGGATGAATCACCACAGTTTATTCGTGGTTAACTATCAGCCTAGTTTACGGTGTTATCTTTTTTGACTGGAAGGGACGTGGAGTGGGTGCTATCCCGCCTGTTCCAAGCTCGGTACTTGCAGGGATCTCTGAGGACCCCACCTTGATTTATGGGTTTAATCTGTACCGTCCATACGGTTTTACATATTATTATAGGATACACTTAAAAAAATGAGGAGGATAATTGGCTTAAATTGACCACACCACAGGAACCAACAGTGATAATAACGCCCACCATTGAAACATTCTTAGGCAAACGGTTATGTTTATTTTCCATCCAACCTGTTCATAAGGTCACACAGACCTTAATACAACCTTAATGAATGGAAAACTAATATATCAGCTTGATCTAAATCATTGTGGCCTTCAATAATTTTTCAACGGTACAAGTTTAATCCATATTTGTGGCCCAATTATGCATTATATCTGTCTCATTTTTCTCATTATACCATATAATGATATAAAAAAATATATGGAAGGTGTAGATTAAATCACAGAGCGCCCCACACATCCCTGCTGTGCCGATGTTTGCACAGGCAGGGGTAGTACCGAATCCGCGTCTGACTCGAAGATGCGCTGGTGAATGACCGTCAACCACGTGGGCTATGGTGGTAGTTAGCTATCAATGCAGCTGTCCTTGCTGCTGCAAATTTCCACCAGTATCTTCTAGCCGTACACGTGGCAAATGTTGTAATCGGAACTGTTTCGGTTGGCTACCACGTGGATAGGTCATATTTTAACAACCAATGCGATTGGACAGTCTTAGCCATTTGGCTAAGTGATCTGCAAAATTAACGGTTTGGATGCTAAGGTCTGTCTAATCAATTAATTTTTCTATTATAGGCCATTAATACTGTTTTCCACGAGATCAACGGTCTGGATCAGAATAAATTTCCAACCTTTGCCTTGAGGAGAGACCTGTATAGAAATTTTCTAAGCAGCGTCCTGTACATTAGCATTCGTGTGGAAACTCAAAATTTATTACCGTGATAGTTCACCACTGTTTCTTAAGTGGTGATGTCTCATTACTCTTCCCCCAACGTACGTGAAAGCAATTGAACCCGTCGAAATGGATCACCCCATTAATATCGCCCAACCACATTCATTTCACTCAATGCAAATCCGGACCCGTCCATGGATTGCGTCCTATCCCGCCCGTCTCTAACTACTAACGGGCAGTTCTGTGCGTGGGCAGGGGTGTACGCGAACCGAGTTAGTTCGGTTGGCTCGCTCGACTCGACTCAAAAAAGCACTGAGCTCGAGCTGTGTCAAATTGATTTTTTAAGCTTGAAAAAAATTTGAGCCAAGTTTGAGCTTGCCACTTAGTTTAGATAGAACCCTAACTTGAATCGAATGTGGATCGAATCAGTTCTCTGACACGGATATTTTGATGTTGTTGTTGCTCAGCAAATGTTTGATGGAATGACTCAACGTGGCAGGTGATGAGGAAGGTATAGATACGAAACAAATGCATTTGTATCTCAATTTCTATGTTTTCAGTTGAATGTTTGAAGAAATACTTGTAAACTGCAACTTTACATTCCATGAAAAATTGAAGGTGTATTATATGTATTTGTGAAAATGCTGTAAAGGCCCAATCTTACCTCAAACTGGCCGATAGAATCAAGCTGAGATCGGTCAGCCAGTGGCTGAGCTGAGTCCATGTTCGACTCATGTACACCCTTATGGGTGGGCCCGTCATGATGTATATGTATATCCACACCGTTCATCCACTCTCTCACATCATTCTAAGGTACGTGCACAAAAATGAATTAGATCCCACGCTCGAGTGAACCCCTCCAAATAATAAGCTTAGGTTGCATTAAATGCAAAAAGTATTAAATTCAACAGTAATCTTTGGTGTGGTCCACTAGCGTCGGATCTGTCTCATTTTTGCACCTACAAATTAAAATGATACGAGAGAAGGGATGAACGGTGTAAATAAACATATAAATCACGGTGGGCCCTTCCACAGAACTAAGCCGTTCGTGGCCAGAGACAGGCGGGGGTAGGACGCAATCCGCGTCCTGGAACACCGCAACTTTAAAATGGTGGTGAACAATCGTCCTAGTGTACAGGCTCCCATGGACGCGGGTTAAGTGCGGTTGCCCACACTACCCCAGCGGTGGTGCGGTGATGTCTTGGGATGTGGGGCCCATCTTGATGTATTAGAGTAATATCCACACCATCCATCCATTTTTCATACAATTTTGTGTTAAGAACTAAAAAATGAAGCAGATCCGAATCTTAAGTGGGCCATACAACAGTAAACAGTGGGAAAAATAACACGCACCATTGAAACCTTATTAGGTCCCATCGTAATGTTTATTTACCATCCAACCCAAATATCAGCTTGATCCAAAACTTCTGTAACCCCAAGAAGATTTTAATGGTGTCCGTTCAATAACCTCTGTTTCCTAAGGTGTGGTCTACTTGAGCTTCGAATCTTAATTTTTAATTTAAACCTAAATAATATGGAAAAAAAAACGGATGGACGGTGTGGATACAAAAAAATACATCATGGTGGCCCCACAGCACCCACCAGATCACAACACCACTAGGGGGTTGGTATGGGCAAGACCACCTTATCCGCATCCCCACTTTATAATGAAAGGGCAGATCAAAACAGAAAGAGTCCATACAGCTTAGAGAGAGAGAGAGAGAGATGGGTATTTCTACCATGCCAAAATCCAAGGTTGCAGCAGCCATTCTCTGCATTTGGGTGGTCAGCATAGCAGCATCTGTGGACCCTTCATCAGTGTCCACAGACACTCCAACGGCCTATGAAGTCCTACAGGAGTATGATTTCCCTAAAGGACTACTCCCAAAGGGGGCAACGGGCTATGATCTTGATAGAAGCACTGGCAAGTTCTCAGCCTACCTCAATGGGAGTTGCAGCTTCAGTTTAGAAGGATCCTACCAGCTGAAATACAAATCTACCATTAAAGGTACTATCTCAAAGGACAAGCTTACAGACCTCAGTGGTGTTAGTGTCAAGGTCCTCTTCTTCTGGGTCAACATCATCGAGGTTACTCGGAGCGGCAACGAGCTTGATTTCTCTGTTGGGATCCTCTCTGCCAGCTTCCCTATTTCGAATTTCCTCGAATGCCCGCAGTGCGGCTGCGGATTGAATTGCCTCACTCTCCGCCGCGATCAGGGCCCGCTAGCGGCACGCCAAGTAAGGACTAGTAGACTTGTTGATTTCTCTTAGAAATTGGAATGGAATTTGAAGTTGAGTACTATTTTCCGGTTTGATTGATGAAATTATTAAAGTGGTATTTAGTATGTTTCCTCTTAGAACTGGTAATGGAATTTGATGTTGAATGTTAGTTTCTGGTTAAATGGTATTTAGTAGTATCTTGATTGGGTTCGGTTGAGGAGACGTAATCAAGCACATTTTGGTCTTGTGGTGTTTTGAATTGATTTTTGTTTTTTTTTTTTTTTCCCTAATGGATTTGTGTTTTTGGGGGTTTTTCAAAAATCACGATTTGGTATGGAAATGTGGTTTGTTTGTGGGCATTCTGGTTCAAAAATCATGATTTGGTATGTGGGCTTTCTGGTTCAAAAATCATGATTTGGTACGTGGGCTTTCTGGTTTAAAAATCATGATTTGGTATGGAAATGTGATTTGTTTCTCTCTCTCTCTCTCTCTCTCTCTCTCTCTCTCTCTCTCTCTCTCTCTCTCTCTCTCTCTCTCTCTCTCTGCTTCCGAGAGAAGAAAATGGACAATGGAGTTGAGTTTGTAATTGAGTTGGATGCTTGGTTCCATTTTTCTCTCGATGGCTTTGGCCTTGATTATTATTAATTAAGGGTGCAACTGTTTGCACCAAATTTCATTATTAAACAGTCTAAATTGGTGCGGAATATAATGAAATTTCATGATATTTGGTGCAACCAAACACACCAATTTCATGATATCGGTGCAACCAAACTCACCCTCAGAAGGAGAGTTTGATGCCCACACAACATTTTGAGCCAAACCCCAGTTCACATTGCATGGTTGGATACGTTTTCGCAGACACCGACTCATCCCCCACTTGGTAAAATAGGCACTAGAAAGGTGACTCAACGAAAACTAATTGGGTTGGTTTTTGTTGGGTTTCTTTGTTTCGACCAAAAGAGCAGGTGTGAAAACCCATTTTGCAGAAGTGCATCCAAACAGCCCTGAGTGTCATCGTTCGGATGTTGGTTATTAGCAAATTACATAAATCACATTATTTAGGAATGTGAATAGGCAGATTAATAAAAGCAGCATGTAAGAGCAACAGAACGATGTAATTAGGGTGGGTTATAACATCCTATAATTAAATAGTTTTCAAAAAGGACTGCCTTGTAGCATGTGATAACTCTTTTGATAATGGAGGGTCATCATTGTTCATCACAGCAGAAAGTGCATGATGCAGCTTCCGTGTTTGTTGTTTTGACTGTGTGAGTGTTTGTTTAAAGTTTCCACTACATAAAACTCAACTAATGGCATTGAATCAATGCCATTTTCTATAGGAAGATTCTAGGACTAGACTGAGGACAGTGAGTTTAAATCACAAGAAAATGTTCATACATCTTCAGTTGCAGATTTCTTCAACTTAATGGATATATTTGGGATGATCCTAATGTCTAAGCAAGTGAAACAACACATGGCAGCAACATCTGGATATGGAGTTGAGCCTCTGTCATAGTGGTTTATACAAATTTTATTTTGCCCAGCCTCAGTCTGGCCCATTGACAGCACTTGTTACAAAATTGTGATCATAAGTTCAATATCAGATGGGCCATTAACAAGTGATCAGGAGGAATTAGGTCATGCAGTCATTACGGGTTGATCATTTCAGCTTCTTGTTTTTATGTCTTCTACGTCAA
Source organism: Magnolia sinica (assembly GCF_029962835.1). NCBI lineage: Eukaryota > Viridiplantae > Streptophyta > Magnoliopsida > Magnoliales > Magnoliaceae > Magnolia > Magnolia sinica. The sequence goes on from NC_080586.1 coordinate 14,222,593, forward strand.
AATTTTCGAAATACTCAATTTCGAATCTCAAGATATTGAGATCTCCATATTCTGCAGCAGATCCTGACCAACCTATGGAATTAGGACTATGCTAATCTTTCAGTCTTCCATCTTTCTACACTTATGCAATCAGTTCTTCAAATTCTTCAATTGTTTTGTGAAGAGAGGATAAGAGTTTAGTAATGAGTATTCATTTTTCACTGGAGTAATGCTGCTTGCAGCAGTGCATCTGCAGACACCAAGGACTGACAACCCCACACGGGCTAATGTGGCGGACATGCCTGCTCATCAGGTGGGCCCTGCCTTTAACATGCCCTGTGCCAGTGCCCCAAGAATCAGACCTATTTTCTCGTTAGGTGGGCCACACGTGCATTGGATGTGGACTGTCAGTTATCTTTTTTTTAACCATCAATTCTTCATTATTTTGCATGCCTGACCAAATCGACAAAAAATTACAGTTGTTTCTGTTGGTGGGCCTGTCTTGTACAGTTGTAGATTTATTAGTCATATGACCCAAAAGTAGGTTACTAATTCCTCGTTTTACTATTCTTTGTTTGAGTAATTAGATGCCTTTTCTTCATCAAATTTCGGGTTAGGTTTCTTTTGAGATTCGTTATCAACATTCGACCAAGCAAATTTATTATAATTGTACTGCTCTCCCTAATGTTTTTTGTTCTTGGGCTGTTGGTGTTCTTCTTGATAAAACGGCAAGAATTGTTTGGTGCAGTTAAGATGGCATCCGATCCTATTCAGGCCGTCAGCTGTCTATATAGAACTTGGTCCAGATACATGATCCTACTTGACTGATGCAAATGGTCTAATTTGAGATTTTGATGTTTCATCAATGGATTAGACTTTTTATTTTTCTATGCCATTTGCCGAATTTTTCGCCTCTTATCAGGCAATCCACGTCGCAATAGGCGGCTATTTTTGTCCATATTGTACTTGGATTGCAAGCACTAGTCTGGCATTGTTTTGGACTTTTGAAATGGCAGTGACGCCTTCTTGGCCTGTATTGTGGCAATAAACCGCATCTATAGAGTGTGTTTTTTATAGGGCCATTGATTTACTCTAAGAAATGTTATTTTCTGATAGTTTTAAAAGCTTGCAGATTAATTACAAATTTTTTTTTTTAATGAAAAACAGATTTTTTTTTTCCTTCTTCTTCTGTTAATTTGTAGACTGTTTGTATTTCTACCACGAATTCTTCGAAATAATTCAGATACTATTTATGAAAAAGTGGACCCTACAATGTTGCTTCATCATTCTCTTGTATAAATGCTTTTATTTTTCCAAAATAAATACATTTTTTCATAAATGTTTACTTAGACAAAATAGATGCGGTTCCTCTCCTGTCTTTAGAATTGCAACAAACAGCATTCTTGATCTTTCTTTTAAAAAAAATAAAAACGTGGGTTACAAAAAGGATGGGAAATGGGCCTGACCGGGCCGTCCACGGACCCACTAGTTTTCTGTGAGTACCTGGTGTGGCCATAGTTCCAAAACTTGCGACTCGGCCTGACTTGTCTCAACACTGGAGTAACAGCACTTATAACCAGCAGGGCTATCATGTTTGCTGCTTTTAGTTTTTTGCTTTTTATATCCATTGAGCAATTATAATTATTTTTAATATCTATTGTTAATTTTAGTATTTTTCATTGTCATCTAAGCCCTATCCCAATTAACTGGGAACCGCTTGCTACATGAATCCTGTTCTGCTATGCCACTCAATCAGGGCCATACCTTCAGTTAGACTATAGCTCATCAAGTCTGTTTGTTTGGAATCTCATTCTGTTGAAAGTTGTGGCATACGAGTTTGATACTAGCTGCCCTAATGCAACCCTCCTTTATTGCAACCCTCCTTTATTCGGACCAAAGACCACCGGTAGTGAGAGCATAAAACTCTAAGAGATGCAATGTTATAGACTATCATATAGGTTGATTGCAAACAAGTGATATCTAATTGAATTTTAGTATTTTTAATTTATAATTATAGATTATCACATTGGGCTGAGTTGAGACTCCGGTCAACCCAACGGGCTGAACATCCGGTCAACTCGAGTTTTCCGGCCTAGAAGGTGTGGTTGACAGTGAGGCAAGTCAGGTTAAACTTTTAACCATGTCCAGCTAACTTTTATTTTTTACTTTTTAAACACACCACATGGGCACTTGAATTCATGATCTTGGTATTGAAATATGCTCTGTCTACCGCTGAGCCATTGGTTGAAACCATTTCAGCCGAACTAATTATGAGGTATAAAAGTTGGGTCTAGGTCCAACCCACTAAACCCTGGCTTAGTCCAAAATGGGCCAGACTCAGGCCCTGTCAGCTGAGCCCTGCCCATTTGCCGCCATGGAATTAGTTAGAACAACCTTGCATCCATAAGTTTTATGGAAAATGAGGTGGTTTGGTGGATTCGTGTGGTGGACTGGTTTTGTCCATTGCGGATTAAGTGTTACCCGGGTAACACATTACAAGGTATTACCCTGACCGTGGGGCCCACCTTGATGAATGAGTAATATATCCACGCCGTTCATGCATCTTTCAACATCATTTTAGGACATGGTCCCAAAAATTAAGCAGATCCAAATCTCAGGTGGACAACACCGCAGGAAACAGTGGTGATTGAATTCCCACCATTAAAAACTACCTGGGCCCACCTAGGATCCACTGTAATGTTTATTTGCCATCCCACCTGTTCATAAGGTCAATACAAAGATTAACTTGATCCAAAACTTTTATGGCTCGCAATAAATTTTTTAATGATCAATCACCACAGTTTTCAGTCGTGTGGTCCACCTGTGATTTGGATATATTGCTGTGCCCCGGGTTGTGTGGAGCCCACAGATGTCCGTGACAAATCCACTCCGTCCATCTGTTTTGTAAGACCACAATAGGACAAATCTATAAATTAGGCAGATGCAGAACTCATGTGAGCCATGCCACACGAAACAGTGGGGATTGAACGGCTGAGGTTGACAGAAGTTTTATATCAGGATGATATTCGTGTCTCCAGTTTATCTGAGTGGTAATAACCCTACGAACTGTTTGGATGGCATATAAATATCATGGTCAGGTCCAGTAAGGTTTCAACGGTGGACGTTTCCTTTCCCACTGTTTCGTTTGGTGTAGCCCATCTGAGTTTTGGATCTTCCTAATCTTTGGTTTGCCGTCCTATCGCAGTCTTTCAAAACAGATGGACGGAGTAGATTTATCAGGACATCTCTGTGAGCCCCACACAGCCCCCGGCACAGGTATCTTAGTTAAAGATGATGTTGCTAAATCCACACGTGTCACAATTGTTGGAAATTGCTATAAAATTTTCAGATTGGTTTTAGGAGCCATCTCGGACAGCCTTTTCTTTCATGCCAACGTATCACGTATAGAATATCCAATCCATACAAAAGGTGGGCCGCACCATGATCATGAGCTGATATGAAAAGCAATCTGATCCACTGATTTGGTGGACAACAAAGTCAAAATCTATGGACAGCCAATGGAGTGGCTCAGTTTCCTGGTGTGGACCACCCAATGAGTGGATGGGAGTAAAATACATTTCTTTGGTTGTGGACTTTGGTGCTCCTTTGGTAAATATTGCCGTATCACCTCCACACGTGTTTAACCATCGACATGGTGTGTGCACGTGTTCGGAGGTCTGCGTGCGCTAGTATATGGATTTTCGTGGTAAATCAGTGTGAAGTAAGAACATTTTATCTGCACCGTTAAATTTTCCGTTAAAATGATGGCGTATGCTCTAAACATCCAAGCCTTCCGTCAGGTGGACCCTACCATGGACACGTGGATAGTACAAAATTTGGTCCTTTTAGTATATGGAGCAAGTGACAAAAATCATTCATGCCCAATCGGAAGGTTTTTTTTTTTTTTTTTTTAAATCCATTGAATGTGAAACAATGGCTGGGATCATCCAAAAGGTCCCATTTTGAGGGTGGCAACAAGCCATGGAGGTGGGCCCAACGAATCAACAGTCCAGATCTGGTATTGCTTGAGAGCTAACTTAGATGTTTGTTTTTAGCACCCTATTTCATCTCAAACATCAGAGCATGGGATGGTCCACTCCTCCTAAGAAGTATAAGCACATAATAAAAGAATACAATGTATGTTTCTATTACCTTTGACATGTATTTTGGGTATTCTAAGAGTAAGTGGTCTTGCTTGGGTCAGATCTAAGCATACGTTTGGTTACACCAAATATCAAAATATCATGATATTTTGATATTTAGTGCTGCCAAACACATTCTAAAATTTTTTTAAAGAAAATTTTACATGAAAAATCATAATAATAATAATAATCTACCTAATTAATATGGAATTTACATTCCAGTGCCTTCTACTATCTTAAAAAAAGGCTCCTTACCTTATGTAAAGGGTGCCATCCCAACAAATAGGTGCGTGGCTCAGGTGGGCCCCATTGTGATTTTTCTGTTAAATTCACGTGCGTCACTCCATGTTATACCAAAGGCTAAAAAGCAGCTCCATTTGTAAATCAAGTAGTCCATATGAATGGAAAAAGTATATATATGGACTACTCATCTCTAAATTGTTTCTATTAGCGTAGCCCATGTGAATAATGTACAGGTATGATTTTTAGGTCACAAGCTTAATATTTATGTGGAATTTAATGATTGGAGTGGATTTTATATAATTATCATGATGGGTCCTGTAAAAATCAAGAGTGAGTGTATCTTTCAAATTCTATTCTTTGGTGTGGCTTTCTAGAATCACATCTAAGACTGATTTTCTTTAATCTCTGGCCTAATATAAGATTAAATATTTAATGTTTCGGATTGGATTTTAAACATCACACTGGATCACATAAAAGGTAGAGTAGCATCCCATCTAATTTGCCTATGTAATTTCTGTACAGTTGAAGAGGGTTGGACTTATTTTTGGGAGGGCTTAAGTGATGCATATGCAAAATACACTCAAACCATTACATGTGTCTCATTTTTATGCTCTATATATATATATATATATATATATATATATATATATATATATATGGAAAAAGGTACTATGCGCTGGACCTCACGATTAGCTCCCATGAGGTCGAGCTGTGTGGGCCCCACCATGATGCGTGTCGACCATCAACACCGTGCATTTGATGGGTACCCTCTAAATTATGGGATATCCCAAAAATCAGCCGTATACGGAACTCAAGTGGGCCATACCATCTAAAATCATGTGAAACACCGTTAAAACATATAAAAGCACTTGGTGGGGCCACCTGAGTTTTGAATGCTGCTGAAATTGGTCTGAACTCTCATGCAAGTGGGACACACATAATGGATGGGCTGGATTTGCAAACCACATCTCTGTGGGCCCAAAAAACTGATTATAAATGTTTTAATAGTGCACGGCCCCTCCCCACTTCTGTATGTGGTGTGGCCCACAAAAGTCACGGATTGACTTGATTTTTGAGACCTAGACCCAAGATGGAATGGTGCATCTGACTGATGGGTTAGATGTTCGAAACGCATCACGGTGCGGCTCACACAGCTCCACCTCATGGGACGGACTCATGAGGTCGAGCGCATAGTACCTTTTCCCACATATATATATATATATATATATATATATATATATATATATATATATATATATATATATATATATATATATATATATATATATATTAAGCTGACTTGGGGGCACAGCAAAATAAATTTAAAAAAAAAAAAAAAAAACAACTGAGAGAGATGTTGGCCCTTAATTTTTATAGAGCCACCGTAACAATCATTTGAAATCTACTTCAACCATTAAATGCCTACCCAAAATTTAGACTTAATGCCTAAAATTTAGGCTCGTCTGTGCTTCAGGATGGCCATACAAAAGAAAAGGTTTACATAGTTATCGTTGCCCAGTGCACTCATTCCAATCATGTGGTCTACCTAAACTATCGATTTTTGGACCTTCGGCATTCGGCATAACATAAGAGGACAGAACTAGTGATTGTGGTGGCATTTACGTAAACATTACAGTGGAACCCAACCAAGCAGGTGACTCCTTTACTTCCGCTTCCACTTCCACGTCCAACCAACCGGCGTTAAAGAAGTGTAAGAAAATGTGGTGGAATGACAATTATTTCCATTAAGGAGGTGCCTTTTTGAAAAAGGTACTGGAATGTAAATAGTTTTCTGTAAACATTTTTTATTTAAAGCACAGCAGCTTGACTCACACTTCTTCTTGAGTCTTTTAGTTGACTAGGACAATTTTGATTTCCCAAAAAGTCGCACGTGCTTTTCTTTTCCCAAAAAGTCTAGTTTTTCACTGATATTTAATATTTAAGGAGTATAAATAATGTCCAGTTTTACTGACACAACGGAGTTTTATCTTAGTTTTTGTTGTACGCGGATTTCCTGCAAAAGCCTTTGGCAAGAACGCTGGTAGCTTAGGTGGGGCCCACCATGATGTTTGTGAGAAATCCAAGATGTCCATCATTTTTGCAAGCTCATTTTTTGATATGCTATCAGAAATGATCCAGATCTAAGACTCGAGTGGACCACACAAAAGGAAACTGTGGGGATTAAACATCCACTATTGAAACATTCGTATGGCCACAAAATTTGTGGCTAATGTTTTGTGTTTTCAGTTCATTCAATTGTGAATGACCTTATAAACGGTTTGGATGGTATATAAACATCAAGGTGCAGCTTAGAAAGGTCTTTTGTATTAAAATAAGTTTTCCTATAAGGTACATTTAAGTCTCGGGTCCAACTCAATTTTGGTCTTTTGTATTCAAATAAGTTTTAAAAAATGACTGGATGGAGTAAATTTATCACGAGCATCGTGGGTCGGCCCTAAGTTCCCAGGCGGGGACTACCTGCAAAAGTCTTTCCTGGGAAATCAGGGTCAGTTTATTTTATTTTATTGAGTTTTGCCGATGTTTTTTAAAGTTGAGTTTTGACTGAGTCACGGCCCAATCCAGTTTGGCTGAGTCTTGATGAAACTTCATTTCTAACAAGATGATTTTTTAATTTTTTATTTTTTAATTTTTTAATTTTTTAATTCCTTTTAATTTTTAAACCATGGTCTAAATAGAAATTGGCCCATCACCATCCCTAACCATCCATATATAAAGGACCATATTTATGGTGCCATAATCCATCCTTGGTGGTGCTCACTTGTCAAACGGATGGCCTCGATTACTAGGGCTGTACGCAAGCCAAGCTAGCTTGAAAGCTAGGGCGTGAATGTGTGGGGGTGTGTGTGCTTATAAAATTTTTTTTAAAAAAAGTTAGCTCAAAAAGCTCACTTGGCTTGACTCGATCTAGCTCGACTTGAGTCAGTTTGAATAACGACTTGAGGTGAGTCAAGCTTTATATAACTCAGCTCGTTTTGAAAATGAATCAAGTTTGATCATAGTGGATCTTGACTCAACTCAAACTCGAACTCAGCTCAACTCAAATATATATATATATATATATATATATATATATAAGTCAAGTGGTATGGGTTGGGTTAGTTGGGTTGAGTCGTTAGGTTGGCTGAGTTGAATCAGGTGTAGGTTGAGTGTTGGGTTGAGTTGGGTTGAGAGCAGGCTCGACTTGACTTGACTCGACTCAAGATAAGCTTACCTCAACTCGATCCACCAGCTTACCTTGAACTTTACCGGAAGGTTTAAAAAGCAATCCAAGACCTATGAGGAGAGCATATAGAAGAGTCAAGCTAAGCTTGGCCCACCTCAACTCAGCTAAGCTCGATTTACAGCCCTATCCGTCGCTGCCACGTGTGGTGGGAATTATAATAAGCTGCTAATGAAAACGCAGTCTATGTAACTGAGGCAATCTTGTAGGATGGGTATTCGTTAGGTGATCCTAACCATTCAATTTGTGGCCCCTAAATGAAAGGTAAAAAGTAACGAGCAATGATCCACATTCAACGTGTAAAAATAAGAGTTCACGGTCAAGATGTACTGATTCATTCAGAATTCACGGTCAAGATGTGATGATTCTTTCTTTGGTTGGTATAGTGTTATAGAACTCATGCCATTACGGTTTCTCTTTTTTTAGAGAAAAAGAGAAGAAACAAGAAGAGATAAAAGAAGCGATAATGGATTTGATTCAGTGATCCAAACCGTTCAATGTGCATTGTGTTATTTTTGCATTTTTTGGGCCGTTTATTAAAAGGCCAGAAATCAAGAGGTTTATTTGTCTAATTGAGGAAGAAGAGACCTAGCTTATCCACGTCAAACCAGATCATACCAACGGTTTGGATTGCCGAACCACGGTCCCCACTCGTCAGAATTCACAGGTACTTAACACGGTATTCCAAACTCTGTGGGGCCCCCCGTGATGTATATGTCTTATCCACGCCGTCCATCCATTGTATCAACTCATTTTAGGGCATGAACCCGAAATTAAAGCATATCCAAAGCTCGAGTGAACCACACCACAGAAAACAGTAGGGATAAATACCACCGTTGAAACCTTCCTGGGGCCCACAGTGATTTTTTTTATTATCATCCAACCTTTTCATAAGGTCAAACAGACATGGATGAATGGAAAACACAAATATCACCTTGTTCCCAAACTTCTGTGGCCCCCAAGAAGTCTTCAACGGTAGTAGTTCAATTCCCACTGTTTCCTGTGTTGTGGATACTTGGATATACTTCAATTTTGGGCCCACGCCTTAAAATGAGGTGGAAAAATGGATGGACGGCATGGATAATACATATACATCACAGTGGGCCCTACACCCTTTACTCAGACACGCAATCGTCGCTGGAATTCAAAACACTAGTACAAATTCTCGGCCAGATGACTCAACCGAGTTGACTCGGCCTCAGCGCCCGAGTCCCTACTAACTCAGACAAGTCCGGCCGAGACCTCCCTGGATTATGCGAATCGCAGTGTCAAACAGGATCGTGTCAAACCAAATCTGAGTTGACTCGGACGGGTCTTAAAACCAGAGCACGTAGTAGAACGTTTCTGGAGAAAAGATGGAAACTGATAAGGGCAGAAAAGGGAGAATAAATACTCAAACATTCCTATTTCATAAAAAAATCGCACGATCAAAATTTCATGGAAGACATCGTACGTGTACATGAAGAATCCTAGTGCGTAAAAAGAAGTAAAATGAGAAAAATCTCCTCGTCAGGTACATAAATTACTGTTGGTGGGATTTGAATTTCTGGTTCAAGAGCAACTCTCGCAGATCGGCCGCGTCGACTTCTACAACTCGGTTGCCGGGTCTGTAGTAACCCGTAACCGGGTCGGGCACCCAAGAAGAAGAAGTGTCGGATCCTCCGTCTTTGATCAAGCTCATCGCCACCTTCTTCTTCGTATCTTCTACTTGCTTTGAAATCCCTCTCCCCACGCTCCATGTTCCCGTCGAATATCCACGTCTGTATTTCAAAATTAAAAAATAAAATTGAGAAATTGATATTTACACCCATCGTTTTTAACATCTACAACCTTCATATCTACTTTTGGTAATAAAATAGTGCTAGTTTGTGTGCTACGGAATTCCGGAAAGTCGAGGACAAAAAAAGAGAATCCTCAGTGGTGGGTGGAGATTGTTAGATGGGTCATGGCTAAAATGCGCCGGTCGCAGCTTCTGGACTGCACGAGATGATTGAGGGCAATCTGAAGAAAAGAAGCGTGCCCAAAATGAAGCCGGATCACGTGCCAGCGTAGGACACGTGCGAAAGGACCATACCAATCAATCCGGTCCAATCATCACATGGCACACATTTTTGCTTTATGGAACGTGGATCAGATCCGACGGTTGATTTTCCTCGTGTGTGTGTGCCCAAGATGATGAGTGGGCCAGATAGAACGTAGTGGTGATTCGCGCGAGGATAAATTGTGAGGTGAATAGCCAGGTAGTGGCCAATCATTAGGTAGGGCCCACATGAAATATTGGTCAATCCACCAATCAGGCCGTTTGTTCCTGTACGAGAATAATAGGCGGTTTAGAAAAGAAACCACTGACGGCCTATATTCAACACCCAAGTATGCCCCACGTGGGAGGAATGTTCGTATAGTCCCATCTGGCATATGGCTCGAACTCTCACACGTGTGCACGAGTGGAACGATTCATCTCTTCAATCTCTCGGCCAGGATCATCCTCTCGTGTGTGGGAAATCTCCCCTGGAACAAACCACCACCGCTTTCCAGTTCCCCACCCCCCACCCCCCCCCCGCCCACGCCGGCGCATCTTAGAATTGTCAGGTATGTACCATCTAGAATGCGCGGAGGCGGATATTGGACCCCAAACAAAGTATTCCAAAATTCAAATCATCACGTCGTGCGATTCTTACCTCGCGAGAGCGAGAGTGACGCCATCGGCAATAGCAGCAAGAAGATTAGCCTTCGAGAAAGAGCGAGCCATTTCAACGGCTGAGATTGTAGAAAGACAAAGAAGCTATTTCTCCGTCTCTCGTGGAAAAAGGGAAGAAGATTGCAGAGATAAGAGAAGGGGCGCTGCGTTTATATAGCGAGAGAAAGGGAAAGAGAGAGGGAAGCCGTCAACATAGCCGTCTGTGATGGAAGCTTCTACCGACTTACGCGACGTTCGGAGAACCTAACAGCGTTCGCCCTTTTCGAAGAAACGCTGCGAGTTCACCACAGTTTTTAAGGAGGACGAATTTGGTTCCGTGGCAGCGTGATGGCCGTTCAGAAATTGTACCTAGTGTTGTACCATAATCTTGACCGTTACCGAGAAAACTAGTTGGACAAGATGCTTGCTATGACAAGGGAAAAGATTGGAGAAATATCTTCAAAGATGTTAGAAGGGATAAGATGATAAGCCGTTAGAGAGTTGAGAAGAATTCAAAAGTAGACCCAGCCACATATAGCCACGCATGAGGTCAACTTAAATGACCGATAGTTGTTATGGAAGCCGGTCAAGTAGTAGAATGTCATTGAGGAGGTTGATGAAGCGGTTGATAGTTAACTAAGAGGCCAATTAAGCAGTCTATAGTCGCCAATTAAAGCTAGCAACTATCAAAATATGCGAACCATTCAAATGAATTCGATTTTAATGAAATAGAGAGTTTCATACCAATTCAACCAAATCTAATATATCTTTTACTTACTTGTTATTTATATTTGTTTCTCTCAATCAATTACATTTTTTAGTGTAGTCATTTATTTTTATTTTTTTCTTCTATTTATAATTCTAAGTATAATTTGTAGTGTTAATCAAGTCGTTGATAATTTTAGTTGTAATTTAGATCTATGCTTATTCGTTGGATTCAATTCTTTATCTAAAAATGTATTTTATAGTTGTTCTTTGTGATCGACTATAAAATTTTCTTTCCTATTTTTCTTCTATCTTTATTGAAATTTTATTTTGTACGGAAGTCAAATGTGTAATTTATTATTAGTGGATGAACCCTATCCTCATAATATCACTTGATTTTATTTTATCTTTTTTTACATACTTTGCAAGTGATTGAATAGGTGACTGATATCATTCAATATCTATCATATATTATATATTTTAACTGTCTCAATTCTTAGGATCATAGTTGTTCGGTGTAAATCGAACCACAAATTTAATTTTGAAATGCCCCACTTATTATGTGACAGAAATTGTAAATGGAACTACAACACCTAGCATATATTTATTTCATTCAAATCAAACTGTTCAAATCGTGTCCTGATGGCCATCTAACAAACGAACGGCCGATGCTCAACAAAGAATTTTTCTTTAGGTGGAAAGAGGGTCGTTGCATGGGTCCATTTTGCGGTTATGACCCATGTACACTGCATATGGCATCTGGGTTATTAATTTGGACGATTCAACTTTCTTTGTTGATAAGATATTTCAATATGAAAAATACTAACTGGAGTTGAGAAAAGGACAGTGAAATTGCATCACGTCAGAACACAGTCCGTCGAGGGAACGGCTTACTATTTGGATGGTATGGATTGTCTTAAATGAATGCCAAGTGTGCATTATCAGAGACACCACAACTTGGAATATGGTGGTAAACTTTCAAGCTGGCGTTTTGCTTCCGCAGACCAGTCGCCAATTGCGCGGAAATTGAATAAAATATTGAAACGTGGGAGCACCCAAAATAGCGGTCCGTGAAATCTCCACCGTGTGTATATAGTCCAACCCTCGTTTGTACAGTGGGCCCCAACGGGAATGTGCACCGTGCTAAAATTGGATGGATTCGACAAACAAATAAAAATGTCCATATCTAGATGGTTTGGATCTTTGGACCGATGACAATTATGCAGTGTTGGCCCCATCCACGGATGGGAGGTAGATGAATGGTTCTGATCTGCTGGCCCATTGAAACACTGCGTTAGGGGGGTCGGTGCTCTGCGGGCCCATTGGAAACGGATTGGCTACTCCCCTGCCATCGGCCAATGGCTGGTGGTCGGTGATATGCGCCATGGTATATTTGTTTCATTCCCGTCCATCTATTTTTCTAGGTCTTTTTAGGGTATGAGACCAAAACCTAAGTATATCTCAATCTCAAGGAGACCGCGTTGCAGAAAACAGTGTTGAATGAGCGTCGACCGTTAAAAGCTTTTTAGAGCCCATAAAAGTTTTGGATCAAAATAATTTTTATTTTTTCCCTTCACCTAAATATGTATGACTTAATTAACAGATTAGATGTCAAATTAACAGTACAGAGAGCCTTAGGAGGATTTTAATGGAGGATATCTAATCACTATTGTTTTCCTGTGGCATAGTCCAACTGGAATTTATATCCCTTTCGTTTTTTGGATCAAGCCCTCAAAAGATCTTTAAAGATGAATAAAAGGCATGGCTGAAACACATACACCATGGTGGCCCCACAGAGCACCGACTACCACCCACCAGGCAAGTGGCAGGCGAGTAGCCAATCCGTTTCCGTGCCCCATATGAAATCGGATTGCCTGCTGTTACTCAGCAGGCTCTGATCGTAAACTTAGTTAGGCCCACCGTGAATATATGTGTTTTATCCACGCCATTCATCCGCTCTTAAAGCTTATTTAATGGATTGAACCCAAAATTTAATAATATCCAAGCCTAAAAAACAGGGGTAATAATGATTTTCACCAATGAAACCTTTCTGGCCCCACAGTGACATTTACTAGCCATCCATCCAACATGTTCATGAGATTTTAAAGACATGGATGATAGGAAAACTCAAATATAAGTTTGATTTTAAAAAAAAAAAAAAAAAAACCTTCCATGGCCGTTTTTCAACAGGACGCTCAATTCACACTGTTTCCTGTCGTGTGGTCAATTCAAGCCTTGAATATGATTCATATTTTGTCCCCAGCATTAAAATTATCAGGTCAAATGGATGGACGGAGGTGATTAAATACATAAATCATGATAAACCTCACATAGTTTACTCCGTACGCAATCCCCTTCCCTTGCTTACGAATCCAACTTAGGTGAGGCCTACCGTGATGTTTGTGAGAAATCCACCATATCCATCGATTTTTTGAGCTAATTTTAAGACTCGACACCAAATGCGAACGGGATCCAAGACTCGAGTAGGCCGTATTGAAGCAAAAGTTAGGTAGAAAAATTGCTACCATTGAAACCTGCCTAGGTCCACATTGATGTTTCGATGCCCTTTAAACCGTTCATGACATCATTACTATTGGGATGATCAAAAAACACAAATATCAACCTGATTCAAAACTTCCGTGACCCCACAACTATGTCAACTGTTGACGTTCAATCCTCACGATTGAGTCTCATTTGATCAGTTTTGGCCTCATGTCCTAAAATGATCTTGCAAAACGGATGGACGGAGTGGATTTCTCAAGCTCCCAGCGCAGCAACTTCAGTTTTCCTGGGAAATCCAGGTCCGTTATTCACGAAACCGAAACTGTGGTTACGTGGAGTTTCTGATCTGCTTCAGCCAAAATATCAAGTTGGCCTGGCCCACGTGTATGTTGAACTAGCCCACGGTCATTTTTATTTATGACCGTCCATCTTTTTCATTCTCACGTGGCCCACCCGATTTATGGTCCAGGGGTTTCCATGTTGGCCACACCTTATGCACGGCTCAGATCTGGCACAAATCCCATGTTTGGCAAGTGTGCGGCAAGCCACCTCCTCTATCTCTTCTCGTGAGAATCGTAGCACTGCCAAAGCATGACTAATTGACTATCCGTCCACGCGCGCACTCACTGCTAGAGGAACGTGGTATCCATGTATGTGAATCCAGACCGTACATTATTTTTATTTTTTTATTTTTTATTTTTTTCGTGGGCTTACTGTGGAACTAATGGATGGTTCAGTCACAAACAAATGTACATGGATTAGGTGACAAGTGTCCATAAGGCAGTGGCAGTGAAGATTGTGCGATTATATACCACATACAATCGGGCCCATGATTTGGACCTTTTGGATTGATCTGCATGTTGGCTACGTATAAAGAGGACAATAAATAATCCAAACTGGTTATAAGATGTAGTACCCTGACATTGAACGAGTGAATCTGGGAAATCTCAAAGAGGAATTTGAAACTTGAAAAATGAGTTGTTGGGTTAAGACGGTGGCTTTTGGATTTTAGCTTTGTGTGTCTGCTTATGATTTTCCCATGCGGCCGTCTGCCTCTTGGGCTATCATCCAAAATAAATAAATAAATAAAATAATAACCACCCACTTATTCTACATAAATTCATACGGCTGCTTTGGTGGCTTTGACTAGCGGCTTCTTAATAGAGATCCTCTGTTATACCCTAAAATGATAGCTATATCTGCTGGGGATTTGTGTTGCGGAATCACACAAATCTAGATATAGGATAGCAATCCAATGGCACCAAGCAATTCCAATAGAACACATAGATTTAACGTGAAAATTTTTTGCGGGAAAAAACCACGGCACAAAGCGACAGAATTCCATTATGAAAGCATAAATTACAAGGAGAGAGGACGTACTCGATTCGAACAACCTTGAATCTCACCCTTGGTACACCCTTTATAAACCCTAAAACCCTTTTAGGAACCCTTAAAACCCGTTTAGAAAGCTTTAGGATCCCTTAAAATAGCCCTAGGGACCCTTATTTATAGTTTAGGAAACTCCTCTTCCGCACCTCTGCGAAACCACCTCAAATTTGTACAGTTCGCACAAAGTCTGCACTGTATTTGCGCAACCCTCGACTAGTGGAAGGAGGGCTTCGACCGGTCGAGCAGCACGGAAGAACAAAAAACAGAGCCGCTAGACTTTGAGTCGAGCGGGCCTCGACTAGTCGAGCAGCCCCCTCGACCGGTCGAGCAGTCCAGAGACAGATTTAAGACATCTATTTTCAACAATCTCCACCATGTCTTCAATCTTTTACCGTGTAATTCTCTAATCTCTGCATCATATCATAGCTTCTCGAGCACACTCCGTCCTTTTTCGCCATCGCCAAGCCCAGAAAAGTAGCATAGAACTTGAACTTCTCTGTAGGAATGATATATGTGAGCATGTCTGCCGGATCAGAATCTACGTGCCTAACCACCTTTGCTCCTGTCTTCTCAAAAGTAAAGACGTAGTCTTCTTACCATCTCATCGCTACTCAATATTGCTTACCAGGGTATTTGCTTACAACATTGATAGCCTGTGAAATAACTGGTCTAATCTAGACCATGACATGCACTGCCAACCGCATTCAAATAAGGCTCACGAGATATATCCTGTTTTTCTTCATTTGTTTTAGGACATGTCCTAAGAAAAACTTGAGGAGAGACGCGAAGGGAACGCTCTCCAGCTTTGTCTGGTCCATCACATCCTTGATCAATACCTATCCAAGGTATTCTGCTTGAGATAACCAAAGCCTACTCCTCTTTCAGTCTCAATACCGAGAACCATCTTTGCAGCCCCCGATCATTCATCCTGAACATCCCACTTAACCGAGTCTTTAGTATATTGATATCAGACATGTCATAATTGGCGATCTACATGTCATCAACATACAATAATCGACCCACCATGAAGGAATCAAACTTTATATCACTGCCTAGGCGACAGGTCATACCACGACCTCCTGCAAACTTTTTCTCAGCCCCCTTTACCTTCGAACCGCTCTGGTTGCTTCATGTAGATCTGCTTTTCCAATTTCCTAAACAGAAGTACAGACTCTACATCCATCCTTCCAGCTCAAGATCATATTGGCCAATCATTGCTAATCACAGATCTAATAGACACCTGATATACCATCGGGGCGAATATCTCTGAGAAGCCGATCCCTTCTCTCTGAGCATAACCCTTCACTACCAACCTCGCTCTGTATCTATGTTGTATCCTCCTTAAGATCCACCTGCATCCAATCGCTTTCCGACCCACTGGAAGCTCCACAAGCTCCCATGTGTCGGTCTGGTACAATGAGTCTATCACATCACACATAGTCACCTTTCACTTCTCATCACCAGGCTTACCTAGAGCCATTTGAATAGTAGACGGATCCCCTGCGATGTTGGAGTCGTCCATGTACCTCACCGATATCTTACGATTATGCTGTATGATTCTTCTCACAGGTGGCTGCTCCACCTACTTTGTATCTCTGTCTGCGCGTCTTAGCCTTCTTGCCCTGCCCGCTGATGTGGCCATGCCCAACATGTCACACACGTGTAAAGGTGGAATCCACTACATCCACTGTAGCTCCACCTTTTGAAGTGCTCTCGATCAACCTTTACATGTTACCGAGTCATTGCGCTTTCATGATTACTCATGCCCCCTTAGATACCTTAAGAACAACACCATCAATACATATGAACTTGCAACCCATTGCCTCAAGTACACCAAGAGAAATCAGATTCTTCTTCATGTCAAGAACGTGCCTCACCCTAGTCAGGGTACGCTCCACCCCATCAACCATCTTGATGTGCACCGAACCAATAGCCACAACATTACAGGAAAAGTCATTGTCCATAAACACCTGTCCACCATCGCACTCTCTGTAACTGGTGAACTAACTCCGATGAGGAGTCATGTGAAGAGATGCCCCTGTGTCTAGCATCCACTCGTCCTTACAATCATCATATGGCTATCTGATCGTTCACACAGACAAAACATCACCATCACATTCACTCGATCTATTTAACGTGGCAACATTGGCCTCCTTGTACGAAGCCTCAGAATCTTCTCTTTTAGATTTAGGATTTGTACAATCCTTCTTCACATGTCCTTCCATCCCACAATTCCAGCACTTTACCTTTCCTTTACCCTTGCCCTTGGATTTGGATCTAGAACCTAAAGAACCCGTACCTTGTTCAGAATTCCTACCCCTTGTAAGCAGTGCATCAAAAGATATCCCAATGTCGACATTAAACTTTCTCATATCCTTCCCTTGAAGAGCTGAGATAACGATGTTGGCACTCAGAGTTTTATTTATGGTGCACATTGTGTCCTTGAATGACTCATACGACGCCGGAAGAGAATTCAGCAACATACATGCTTGTTCGTTATCTTTCATCACTTTTTTCATATCCAGCAATTTGCAAACTAATTTATTAAAGTTGTTGATGTAAGCCTCTAGATCTCCACCATCTGTTATCTTGAAGTTATACCACTGCCGCTTTAAGTGTAGGCGATTTTCAGAGAATTTTTTCACATAGACATCCTCTAACTTCGCCCACAACTTAGCCGCAGTTTTCTCCCTCATGACATTGTAAAGAACCTCATCGGTGAGACAAACGGATTGATGAGAAGGCCTTCTTATCAAGAGTATTTCATTCATCATCAGTAATAGTAGACTTTCGCTCCTCAAGAGCACCATCTTTGTCTTGCTTGATTAAGGAACTGATCATCTTAATCTTCCATAACTCAAAATTATTTTTTCCTAAATACTTCTCAATCTCATCTCATACCTAGCGCTTCCCATTGATGTTAATCCGTCAAATTCAAATCTGTGCCCCAACGATTGCTCTGATACCACTTGTTGGGGATTTATGTTGTGGAATCACATAGATCTAGATTTAGGATAACAATCCAATGACACCAAGCAATCACGATAGAACACATAGATTTAACATGGAAAACTTTTGTGGGAAAAAAATCAATGTACAAAGTGACAGAATTCCACTATGAAAGCATAAATTACAATGAGAGAGTACTTGCTCGATTCGAACAACCTCGAATTCCACTCTTGCTACACCCTTTAGAAACTCTAATACCCTTTTAGGAACCCTTGAAACCCCTTTAGAAAGTTTTAGCATCCCTTAAAATAGCCCTAGGGACCCCTATTTACAGTTTAGGAAACTCCTTTTCCGCACTTCTGCGAAACCGCCTCAAATTTACGCAGTCAGCACAAAATCCGCACTGTATCTACGTAACCCTCGACTAGTCGAAGGAGGGCTTTGACCGGTCGATACAGTCCCCCGACTAGTTGAGCAGCACGGAAGAATAAAACACAAAGTCGTTGGACTTCAAGTCGAACGAGCCTCGACTAGTCGAGTAGCCCCCTCGACCAGTCGAGCAACCTAAAGACAGATTTAAGACATCTACTTTCAACAATATCTCTAGTTAACTAGAATTTTCACTTATCTACCCATTTGCATAGTTTGGTAAAATGACCACTCATTGCCAATAGGAAATTTTTGTTTGTTACAGTGTGATTGGGCACATTATCATCACATGCTGCATTTAATGTAGTTGTGCTGACAATGTCAATAATGACGTGGACCAATCACAATGCAGACAAATAGTAAATTTTGGTTTATGGTAAGCAAAGGATCAAGATTCTTCGGCTTATAGTTGATAAATAATAATTAGGGCAGGTGGAGTCGTTTATGCCAAATCTGACTGTGCTGGATCTAAAGGATTCTTATTGACAGCTTCCTAATAGAAATCACTCACGGGTTATACCCTAAAATGATAGTTTCATCTATGGTCGACCATAAGTTTCACTTATTTATCTCTCAGCATGGTTTGCCAAAATGATGATCCTGCCTATAATTGACAAACAATAACTAGGGCTGGTGAAGTTATTTATACCTAATTCTAATTGTATCAGACTTCGCAAGTCATATGATATCATGTGGCAATTAAATCTCAACAAGGGGCAAATTAAAAATCTTTTCAGATACCTTGATAGCCAAATGTAATTAGTATCTAAAAAGTCATGAGTAGTGTAAAAGGAGTAAGTTTAGTTGACTATTACCATAGTACACGTGTTTTCTATCTCGATCATGTGGCAGAGCCACTGATTTTCTATAATAGTTGCATGATCAAAAAATGGGTATCGACCAACACACACTCTCAGTAAGTGACAAATTAGGGCAATGAACCATAATCTCACAAGATGAAGTTGTAATGGTTGAAATCGGTTAAAGAATGAAGTAACAACATGTCACGCCCTGAAATTTGGGCATCCAAGTATTATTACCTAAAACCCAAATCCCAAGATCATGAGATTAATTTAATAAAATTCAATAGAACCTACATAGTTCCATCCATTCCAATAGATATGCAAAGCTAACTAAAGGAAACATTATTAAAATAATTCTCATTAATGTAATGTCCACTGTTTAATCCTCACTTCTTTCAAGATTTTCTATTATATTGATATTCAAATTCAAACTAAACCTGGTGAATAAAATAAAATTAAAATCCAAACTAAACCTAATTAACATAAACTAGAAGTAGAGTCCAACTTGCTCGAAATACTCCAGCTTTACATCTATAAAAATTTTAATGGGTGAGCATGACAGTCTAGTAGAATCATATCATAGCCTAATATTGAGATTTGCAAATTTATCTGAGATACAAATCACAATGTATACATTAATCATAAAATATTTAATTAAGAAACATACAATGTAATTCTCATATATTAATAAAACAACGAATGCAATACTTATGAATCAAAACTCAATAATATCAATTCTACTTGAAAATTTTTAAGGAGTATTTTAGGACAGAGCACCCATCAATACATTTTTAGGACAACTCGAGGACAAAGTACCTATGCAATCGATCTTTTATGAATAATACAGTGCAAAGCACTCATATTGTGAATCTTTTAGGGAGAATCCCAAGGTAGAGTACTCATATTGTGGATCTTTTAGGGAGAATCCCAAGGCAGAACACTTATGATATGGATCTTTTAGGAATATAGAATTTGTGAATGTACTTTTAGGGAAACCAATGCATAGCACTTGTGCAATGGATCTTTTAGGGAGAATCCTAAGCAGAGTATTTGTGAATATGCTTTTAGGGAGACAAAGGCAAAGCACTTGTGCAGTAGATCTTTTAGGAAAAATCCCAAGGCAGAGTACCTGTTCAGTAGATCTTAATTATTTACCTGATAGTTGGGAGATGTTAATGTTGTCTCTAAGTAACTATACTCCAAATGAAGTTGTTATCATGAATCAAGTAACGAGAAGCTTGTTGAATAAGAAGACAAGAAGAAATTCTCGGGCTTCACTCAATCAAATGCATTTGTTATAGAAAATCGGGGGGAAAACAAAATCAGAAAACGTCACCATCGTGAGAAGTTTTGAGACAAATCTAAGTCAAAAAAGGAAGTTAATTATTATAACTGCAGAAAGCTAGGCCACTACCAAAATAAGTGTCAGGAGCCTTAAAAAGGAGGAGAAGAAAGAAAAATGGAAGGAAAATTAAGAAGAGAAAGACACAACTATTGTTGTTCCAGATGGTGATATTATTATCTTCTGAGGTTGTGAATAAACATATCTAAATTTCACTTATCAATATACAGATTGGGTTATTGACAGGTGCCTCATATCACACTACTCCTCATAAGGACTTCTTCACATTTTTCAAGGCATGAGATTTTAGTATTGTGACAATGGGTAACGATGGCTCTTTAAAAATTATTGGGATGGGTGATGTATATGTTGAGACCAATATTGATCACATGTTGGTTCTCAAAGATGTAACACATGAACCCGAACATTGTCTTAATTTAATTTCTGCATAAAGATTGGATAAAGAAGGATATAACAATAATTTTAGTGGTGGACAGTGAAAGCTTACAAAATTCTTTTTTGTGGTGGCAAGGGGCGAGATGTGTTGCACTTTATACAAGACACAAGCACAACTATGCAGACTCAAGGTGAACACTATAGAGAATGATTTCTCTATTGATCTATGGCATATGGAGTTGGGTCACATAAGCGAAAAGGGCTTACAAATCCTCGCTAAGAAGCAACTCCTTACCGACATAAAAGATACGTATTTAAATAGTTATGTTCATTTCTTTGTTGAAAAACAACATAGGGTTTCATTTTATAGAAATCATTTAAAAAAAAAAACCAAATGTTTTAGAATTAGTTTATTCTGACGTTTATGGTCCTATGAAAGTGAAAACTCTAAGTAATATTTCTTACTTTGTTATCTTCATAGATGATGCGTCTAGAAAGATGTGGGCATATGCCTTGAAGACTAAATCTTAAGTCTTGGATATGTTTAAACATTATCATGCTATGGTGGAAAAGAAAATAAGTAAATTGTTAAAGTGTATTCACACGGATAATGGTGGTGAATATATTGGACTATTTGAGTAGTACTGCTAAGGCCATATAATTTGACACGAGCATTCCTTTCCCAAGATTTCACAATACAATGATGTAATAGAAAGGATGAACGCACTATTATGGAAAGAATCAAATGTATGTTCTCACAGGCAAAATTACCAAGACCATTTTGGAGGGAAATAATGCGTACTACATATTAATTAATTAATTTATCTCCATTGTGAATGAAGAGGTTCTTTTAAGAACTAGGCTTAATGCAAGATAATTATATCATTTATTGTGATAGTCAAAGTGTCATCCACCTTAGTAAAATTCAAGTCTCCATTCCAAGTACGAGCATATATATAAGATATTATTGAATTCAACATGCTCTTGAAGAAAAGTTGATATAGCTTGAGAAGATCCATACTGAAAAGAATGTTTCGAATATGATGACAAATGCCTTGCTTAGAAAAAAAACATGAGTTTTAAAAAAGCATGACAAGTTTGGACATAATGGAGCCCTTCTCATGAGTTGGGAGGGGGAGATTGTTGAGGGTCCTTTGTCATGTAAAGGTAAAACCCACGTGTGTGCTTAAGTGGTTTTTCTTTACCACATACGTGAGGGCATTTTGGTATTTTTGGCATTATTTTTTAAAGCGAAGTAAAAAAGAGAGAAAATGGTTTTTTCTTCTAAAGAGAAATCTAGCAATGTCTCTCCCTAAACTCAGAAATCGGGCTCACAAAATTCCTGATCGCCTAATCCGGTGTCGATAGGAGCTGACTTCGTTTGGACATGAGAGGATTTCATTGACCGGTTCGACTAATAGTACTTTCCAGACCACGTTCGACGGCAGCGAACGTTGGAGTTTAAGACCCTGGTGCGGGGAGACATGACCGCTACTCAGTACACGGCTCGTTTTATGGCGCTATCGTGGTTCATGCCATACTTGATCGAGATAAGGATGGAAGACCTCGTTCATTAATTGCATGAAGACCACGGGTGTATTAGTCAGTCCGAAGGACATGACCTAAAACTCAAAGTGACCATAGCGCTTTAGGCCCATGTCCTAGTGACCATTCTATTCCATAGGATCTCGTGGTCCTCCCGGTCAAATTTCGATAACGCCATGAAACAAGCCACGTACTGAGCCACGGTCATGTCTCCCTGTACCAGGGTCTCAAACTCCAACGCTCGCTGCCATCGAACGTGATCGGGGAAGTACTATCGGTCGAACCGGTCAATGAAATCCTCCCATGTCCGACGAAGTTAGCTCCTGCGGCACGAGCAACAGAGGTCCTCTAGTGCTCAGCCTCACCCTTAAGAATATACACCACTAGTGTGACCTGCTGCTGGGTCGTGCATCTCAAGGTCTTAAACATCTTCTAAAAAGGAAAAGAGAGAAAGGTCAGCAACACTAGGGTCCTCAAATGCTCAGCTCTGCTCCACGCTCTGCTGCTACGACGCCTGATAGCTGTTGTTGTACGCGAACTTGGCGAGGCGCATATGCTCGTCCCAACTCCCCACAAATTCGATCACACAAGCCCTTAGCATATCCTCAAGGATCTGGCCCGAATGATAAGAGATGCTGAGATGAAAGTGACCCCCAATGCCTGTTGAAGACTCCTCCAAAATCGAGAAAGAAAACGATGAGCCTCATATCTCCTCAATTGAATTCCTTATAGAAAAAGAAGATCAATCGTGAAACAGAGGCGATGGATGGATTTGCTGAAACATATCTTCACAAAATTTCAAAATTTTTACACATATATAAATATTTTAATTTATTTAAAGAAATCTTTCCATTCTAGTTCATGAGGCCCCAAAATTTTGTAGGTGGGTCTCCATGAGTGAACCACCTCTCTGAAAAATTTTATGATTTTTGGTTACAAATATTTTAATTAAATTAGGAATTTCTATCTGTCCAGGAAGAGATGTTGCAATCCATGGAGGTTGTACATTAAGCTGAAGTGTATGTTTTCCTCCATACATGTGGGATGTGGACCGCCCACCCCTATGGGCCTCCTTTTTGGGTACATATCATGGACCATCTGAGGTTTGACCCATCACACCTCAGGTGGGGTCCACACCTTCTCATTACAACCCATAATTATAAAGAAAATCTAAAAACCCATGCCAAAGATTGAACATGATAGTCCATGCAACAGTCCAGATTTCTTATTGCTTAAAATTCATATTTGGGTGATATATATAAAATCCACCTTGCTGGATTTTTATTTTTATTTATTTTGGGACATACAAGGCCCACTAAATAAGCCACACACACATTATCATTCATACATCAGAGAAAAGAGAAGAAGAAAAGAGAGTAATCTGGCCATGGGAGTAGGGCCCCGCCACTAATGGGCCCTCCCAAGAGTGAATCATACCCATACAACTACATTGATTGCATGATTGGTGGACTCATATCGATCAATGATCATAACTTGAGATGTACATATCGGATTAACGCATGGGACGCGGCGTTGGAATCGCGGCGACAAGACAGACGCAATGACATAGGTCTCAAGTCAACCCGATTCGGGTTTACATGACCGAACTCAAGGGTATCCGCAAACACGTCGAGTCTCACACGTGACAAACAACATTTGTGTTTTCTTCTTTCTTGAAGAAAAAAGATGAGAAAGAAAATGAGATAAATGGATTTTATAGAAAAAGAAGATCAAGAGTCTTCTACCATCGAAATCTTTCCATTCTAGTTCATGAGGCTCCATCCACATTGTCGGTTAGTTTCTTCAAGAGAGGTTGGTCTCTTGATGATTTTGAAACGTGCCACTTTTATTTAGTTCTTAGTGTTGGGTATAAATTAATTTCTCGAGCAATAAAAAATGTGAGGCAAATGTTATAGATGGTCCATAATGTGTTACTAAGTATCGTTAATGTATCGATATTGCTAATGTATTGCTAATATATTTGACGATGTAAATTCTAAGCGTCGCTTGTATTGCCAATATTTCCGATTGTGTAAATTTCAAGTGTCACTTGTATTACCAATAATTTTTACTGTGTAAATTTCAAGTGTTGCTTGTATTGTTAATTTTTTAGTAAAATTTGAATAATAGCACTAGTATGTTGTAAATATATCTATATCATTAAAATTTTATTTATTAAAAAATTCATTTCAAGTTTTTTTTTTTAATGGGTGCATGGTTTTGTGTTGAAATACATGTTTGTATTGTGTGTGTGTGTGTGTGTGTGTGTGTGTGTGGCTGGATGTATACATGCATAGATGGATGGTTGGATGGGTGAATAATCAACTATATACCGCTTAAAGGCAAATATTTCACATTCAAGTAAGTTTGTCCGATTAGGTCTTGATCTCTCAGAATTCAATCATGACTAATAAGAAATATTAATGAATAATAGGAACCTAGCAGTGGATGGAGAGGTGGATGTGCGCACACATATGGATGGATGGATCGTGTATGTGAGTTTGTATATATGTATGTGCATGCATGGATGAATGGATGGATCCAACATATTCCCAATGTTTCTTTGAGTCAACAATACATGCTTTTATGCCCCATTAAAGGGAAACTACTATTTGATTCCTAAATATGAAAATATGCATTTTTTTTTGTTATTATTTGATTCTTAAATATGTAAATATGTGTATTTTAGTATATCCTAAAGTATCATTAAAAAGTTCCACCATTTTCCCATGTTTTTTTAATGTTTCCCTATGTTTTTTTTTTTTTGCAATTATTTAATTCTTAAATATGCAATATGCTTAAATATTTTAAAGTTTTATTGAGAAATTCCACCATTTACTCGTGTTTCCCCAATGTTTCCTTTAGTTAGAGATATATTTTTAGGTATCAGTGATAATATTGGTGATTTCGATACCTATTTTAATATCCCCAACCATTGATATATGTAACAATACCAATACTACGAATACAAGGGATGTCAAAAAAATAAAATTCTTAGATTGAATATTTCAAGTCCATTGTCATACAAAGTTTTCATATTTTATTTTATTTTATATATAAAAAGAGCCAAATTATCATAAGGTTGAAATGGCATATATGTCTTTCCATTATACAAAGTGATATAATATCATACCAACGGTTTGGATCATTAGATGATAACCCATACTCAGAGGCTAAAGTCCTAATGTGTTGTATTGTAATACATCCCCAATGTATTTGAGCAAACATCTTCAGTACTTTTTAAACTCAACTCAAACTTGACCTATTTAGACTCCACCTAGATTTGATCAGTTATCAATGATTTTGGTTTGGATTGAAATTTTATTTGAACAGGTCAGATCTAAAGCCATAGTATGGGTAGGTTTTTAATTTGTTAAGTGTAACCTATGGTCCAATGATCTCACGTCCGGATTTTAGTAAGTTGCATCCGACTACGGATGAATTAGTGGTAAAAATAACATCAACCACAATCTTGGAGACCATTTGGTAAAAATAGAAGTTCAAGCCCAAATAGCCTATCTAGGTCAGGCTTGTCCTATTCTCGTCTAGATAGGTCAGTTATCCTGATTAGGCATGTTTGTTGTTTGTTGAAGCCTATCTAGTGTGGCAAGGATAAACCTGCCTGTTGTTTGTTGAAACATTTTTGGATTTGAATTTTCACTTCAAATTTGGGCTACTTAATATTTTACTTAACCATCTATTTGATACCTATTACTTGGATGGTTATGATGGCTTAATCAATATGATTTTAGATATATGCTCTATCGAATATTGGTGACTACTATCTTCAATTTAGAGAATTTTGTAGCTTGATCCATCCATAGCAATATTTAACAAACCAATGATCTGATTACCAAACCATGAGCCCCAATAACTAGAATAAAGAACCTAGGAATACTATACAAAGAGATAGACACTAGAACTATCGCTATTTGCTTTCTAATGCTTACACCAGGACATTACTGTGGAAATAGGTCCATGGCATCCATTGTGTGGCACACCTAATGAATGGATTAGATGTGTAAACTAATAGTTTAAAAATTCCCATACACTGGTAACTCAATATGGCAGAGCATCGCCAGACTGTTGTCTATGAGTCTTCACTCAGAAAAATGAATTATTGAAACTTTTCTTTCTGAAGATTACAATCCAGGAACTTCGTACAAACATATTGGGCAAGGGTGGAGGGACATTCACAACCTCTCGGGATTCGAACATTAGACCTTCTGCTTTGATACCATGTCAAATAACCATTTTCTCTAAAAGTTAGAGCTATGAGAGAATGGTGTATAAATGTATATTAAGTGACTTTAACTTATATGACATATTTTGCCATCAAAATATAAAGAATTAGAAACAAAAGCTTTTAAGAACAAGAGAAAATATGGTAGCCTACAACCAATTGTAAGAAATTAGCCATTACATATTTGTATATACTTATGTTTACATATGTATAACTCTCCAATCAAAATTTGAGGAAAAATACATGCATGCTTTTTGACAATGTTAATGAATCCTTAATAATAATAATAATAATAATAAAAGAACAACATTTTAAGAGAAAAAATTCTCTTACTTTTTTTAGTATAAAAATTTGTAAAGAAAAAGAAAATTATAGAAATTGGAATAAGTCTCCCTTACTTGTCCTTTCCAACTTATAATAACTATGCTTAGATGAAACAATGGAATCCACGTGGTCATGTACACGAGGCCACTCCAAAATACCAATTTCAATGATGTCAACCTCACTTGATCTTGAAAAATTCATACTATAAGAAACTAGCTTATTGGTTCCAACCAATAATATCTCATGATTTTGAACAACTATAAAATTGAAGTATGATAGTATTTTTAAGCCCAACAGATTGACATTGTATTCTTTAATTCACATCAACTTGTTATATAGTTCTTTAAAATTCATATTTTTGTCTTTTCATCAATGAAAAAAGTAAAACTGGAGAAGTGTTTGTTCCATTGTACCAATCAATATTCATCAATTACATTCTTGGAGGGTAGTAATTTAGGAAGCTTAATTTATTGGAATTTCTCATCACTTATGTTCATCCCTATTGTCGTCGATTCTTTCGAAAGTCAATCAGAGTGAGTTATGTGTGATGTGTATGGATTTGTGTAATGTATTTGGAGATCTGCGGGGATATACGAAGAGGATCTTGCGATAGTACAACTGGAGCACATTGAGCGGTGCCACGATATCTATTAAACAGTTGATTGAAGAATGATCGTATAGAAGCGATTATAAGACAGATAGGAGTAGAAGCAAAGAAGGTCATGTAGTGTTAAGCGGTTATACCAACTATCAAAATGTGAGAAGGATCTAGATGGCTAGGGTAAGGATATAAATAGTTGAGGAAATCAATAGGAAGATTTTGTCTCATACCAACCCAATCAAACCAAATATATTTTTCAATTATCCTTTTAATTACCCGTCAATTTACATTCCTTGGTGTAATCACTCTACATTTTAATAAGTTAATTATATTTCCTAGTGTGATCATTTACTTTTCGCTTGTTGTTTACATTCCATAGTGTAATCCGTGGCATTAATTAGGTAGCCGGTAATCTTATCTGTAATTGGGTATAGGCTTTTACGCTAGATTCAATTCCCCATCCAAGAAAGTGCTTCACAACCGTTTTTTGCAACCGACTGTAAGGATTCTTTTCCTATTTATCTTTTACATGTACTGAAAAGTGCTTTTGTACAGAAGGCAAATGTGTAATCCATCATCAGAGGACGAACCCTACCCTCTAAATATCATCTGATCCTATTTACATACTGAGCGAGTGGCTGAATAGGCGGCCATTCTCATTCGATCTCGGTCATATAGTATGTATCTTCCTATCTTGACGCTTTGGGTCATAGTTGTTCGTTTTAAATTGAGCCGCAAATTCAATTCTAGCATGCCTGCACTTCTCATGTGACCAAATTAGAAAAACAACGAGCAACAACTTGTATATTTGGATAAGATATATTGAGGACTCTTTAAAGCTATCATCTAATAAAAAGCCCCATATGTAAATACAGGAAAAAATGAATTGGCAAGCTGAGGAAAAGTATTAATTATTGTAATGGGAAAAATGAACCGACTAAACAGAAAAAGTCAGGTCGGGACTCTATGTATTTCACAAGATTGAACGATAATGGAAGCGATCTAAGAAATCCAACTTCTGACTCTAGATCGAGTATGAAACGAAATCGGGCTCGGTATCTCGTCAGCAGATCGGTATAATCTCAGGTCGGCACATCATTTATCTGCCCGACACCGAAAGAAGCTTGACCACTCACCAAAAGAGTCAGGTTGACACAACCCACCTTCTGCCAGTCCTGACCTGTTCCCAACCGTATCTATCCAAGATCATAGCCGGAGATCTAGGAAGTCGACTGCAATACGAATCTGTCCGAGATCCTAGCCAAGAATCTAGGGAGGATTTGAATCCTATTACAACACACTCCTGCTAAACAGGGAGATCTCCTTTATGTCATTGCCTCTTCTCACCTACAAATAGAAGCACCTCCAATGGTGAAAGGTACATACAATTTTAAGCCAAGAAACCTGACACTCGATTAGACCTAGATTCTTTAGCCTGACTTTGGCATCGGATGGTCCCCTACTCGGGGGTCGTGCATACACTCGACTCCCGAGTTCCCGAGTGTCACTTATCATAAATTTTATGGTTTTGCGGTTAATCAAATTTAGTTGCGCAACTTGGAATTACTTGGAGCATGAACACAACCACAACTAGTCTACTGAAATGAAAGAGATATACATATATACAGGTCCAAAAGAATACAGATGGGTCGCCCAAGGCGTTGCCCAACAAAAATCACAAAAATATCATATCCAAAGGAATAGGACTGACTCTGCTACTCAGAAATCCAACGTCCCGCCTACTGATCCAAAGAGGTCCCGCTCATTAGCTGGAAGTAGGAGAACTCATCCTCCCCCTCGAGGCTTACCTCACCCTGCTCCACGTACCCTGCATCACCTGCATCTATTAGCGAGTCTGGTTGGTGTTTTAAAACACTATCCCAAAGTATGAGTGAGTGATCAACTCAGTGGGTGTTATTAGTCTTAAGTTATAATAAGTATCAATTATAGTAAGAATTTAATGAAAAGCAATCATTCACAAACACCTAACTAATCTTATTAATGCGCATGCATGGTGGATCGAGCGACTCCATCTGACGATCGCGTATGTCAACACTCCCTCAGAGCAACCTCGACTGCCGAGTTGCCAACATAGGTAATGTCGTGCAATGATGATGTTAACCGGGTTCTTAGTTAAGTTCATTCATCCAGCAGATTTAGGAATCTGATACACCCCACGTATCAAATGCCATGAATTAGTTGTGAGGCCAAGACCCCTCAACGTGTGAGGCTAAGACCCCGCGATCCTTGATCCCGTCGGGTTCCCCGTCTCTGACTTCAAGCACATGGGAAGTGCTGAAAGAAATGGATCGCTCGCAGTCACTACGGGGAGGTGCGTCACCCCATCATATGCCGACAACTCGAATACAGTGTCTTATTCCACCATGCCTAGCTCACGAGACTGTAGATCAATATTCCATCCGGTATCGATAGGCTACAACGGTGGTAGGATGTTCCAGATTCAATGAATAAGTGAGCAAACATGGTTAACAAATAGGGTTGGACAGTCGATAGGCTAGACCACACGAGTCAGGCGAGCACGTGACGGATGACATCGAGCACAAGAGGCCCATGTAGTCGAACTACTACCGCCCACACGCACTTACCCAAATCCATGGGTTTAGCCTTGAGTAGCCCTACAATGGGGCTACCGTCTCTCCTCAAGTTTCCTAACCAATCCAAAGATCTGAGAATGACTCTTAACATGCCAACCATCAAGATTACCAACTAGCATAATAGTATCATATTTACAAACATCACAACATACGGTTCGATTATTCCTAACAAGCATGCTACAACAACATGAACAAGGTGCATGTGAGTGGTGTGGATTAGGGAGGAAGTTACACACTTCCTACACCTCAAGGGAACAAATACACAAGAGCGATGAGTTAAGCACAACATAAAACAACACATATGAGAAGAAATCGATCAAACATGAGCATGTAGTTATTCATATATTAATTCATGTGAGAGGCAAGGTCAACATCAAATGTGAACTAAGCATGCAAATCATACAATTTCAACAACATACCATCCCTAGGTTTCCTCTAGATTCTTCAATATATCATACCAAACGATCAAAATCATTAAACTCCTACTATAACCAGTGCTAAGCCACCTAAGGATAATAGTCCGCACCTATGGATCGTTGAAGACTTGGAAACAACCTAAGAGTGTGGATTTTGGGTCGATTGGCCGGAATCCCTAAAGCAAAGCATTGCATGTTAGAATCCCATGTAAACCCCTCCTCATCATAAGGTTTTCAAGAAAAATGGGTGATGGATCTTACCTAGGCGATCAACGGAATGAAATGGCGGTCGCGGAGGAGGGTTTCCTCTTGGAGACGAGGTAGGGAGTTGTGGGGTTTGATTTCCTTGGGCCCCACCTCGATCTAAGGTCCACCTTGTTCTTTTTCCCTCTCTCTTTCTCTCCTTTCTCCTCTTTCTCTTCTCTCTCTCTCTCTCTTCTCTCTTCCTTTCTTCTAAGGCAAAATCGTATGGGGAGAGGGGGTACCCAAATGAGGCCCTTTTATAATGCCAGATTTGGCGTAAATGGGCCCAAGGGCTAGGTTTTTACTATACTAGACCTATAGGAGGGTCTTTCTAAGCTCTAGGGCCCACTATGGGGTGTACACATTGATTTACACCGTAGGATAGTTAGCCCTAATGATGATCTACGTATGGATATGATCGGCCCGCCATTTGGATGCGCCGATCAACAGATATGATTAGAAGTCTGTTCAACGGTCACCGATAGTCGATCGGGGCCGCGGCTATACGGATATGAGCAGGAAAATATTCTTACTCCACGTGTGAAATTTGGTCGCAAACCAACGGTCCGAAATCCTCAACTTTGCATAAGAGGGGACGACCCAATTCACTTAAGTTCCAGCTCCTTTCTTTAAGGTATTTGCACTTCTCATGCACTCGTCCTTTAGCTCAAGTTGAGGGGTTCTGGGCAGTACCTAGGTCCGACTCCCGTGATGGACGTCGAGCTCAGTAAGACGAACATTACTTTATAATTTTGGAACTAGTGGCCCGCCAACGAGCGGTCTAGAGCTTGTTCTGAAATTAAGGGCATTTTTGGAATGAATTAGGTATTGAGATTTCTCGTGGGTGATGATTAGGGTTTGGATTAACTATGTTCATAGTGTGGCCTATTCATAACTAGTGAAAGTGGAGATTTAGTCATGATTACTCTAAGCTGTCGGTTTTAGGCTAAAAGAGTAACAGGGTTGATTTGGTCTATTATTCAAGATCCGGGCCTTATCTGACTCTGCCTCGGTTAGATCTTTAATTTAGTCATGCTTGACTTGATTAGTTAGCGAAGGGTCGGTTAGATTTGGGCCCTCTGGCCGTAAGTTTCAATGAATTCCTATAATGGCCCTCTAGGACTCCTCATTGAATTCCCACAATGGCCCTCTAGGACTCCTCATTGGCTTTGGGGCGGACCCAACACCTCCTTGGCCACCAAATTTGGTGTGTAGGTGTTTTATGGCCCGGTGAGGGGCCATATAAAATTTGGAACAAACGGATGAACGGATATGGGGTTTGAGTAAACGGTTTCGATCTTCAAATGGCCCTGTGGGGTCCATTCCGGTGATTGGATCAGTTCTGGTGGCCCTCTGGCCACGAAACTTATAGGATAGGTGCTTCATGGCCCGATGAAGGGCCATGTAAAATTTGGAAACGATCGGATATAGGGTTTGGTCACACGGGTCCGATTTGCGATCAACCATCACCGATGTTGTGGACGGGCGTAGAAAAATACATTAGACCCTCATCGTAAATTATGAAGAAATCCGACAGCTAAAATGTCTTACATTTCAGTTTTATTTACACATGTCAAATTCCAATTCTGGCATTGGTGGGGCGCGTCTAGCAAGTGCCAAATTCCACTTCTGGGTGTCCACTAGGTCCGTGGTCCGCGATGGTCCCCAAGCCCAGTGAGATCTATGCTCTCCTAAATTTTTATAATTTTCTGACCTTCCCGTATCACAGTATAGCCCGCACAGGCTGTCACTAGGTGTAAACAACCATCTGGCTTAGAGGCCCACACCAGATTCTATTAGGACCCATCTGGTCTATTCAATTGGGCTAATCTTAGTATAATTTATTTGTGATACCTCACTACGAGTGGCTTAAACAAACGGTCCTGTGGCAAATCCTACATGGACGCCCCAGGACACTGTTCTGGTTGGGCAGGACGTTACACTACACCTGATGTTCAAGTGATCGGGCAGATTCATTGGCTTCCTACGGCTGATTAATCGGACTGGTGTGGTTCTTTACTGGTACCACCCCTGTATACACTAACATTGAGTGCTAATGGTTATTAAGTAATATTTAGGTTAATTAAATTTAAAAAAAATTGATGGATTTTTGGAAATCCAAAATAGTGAAAATCCAGGATGTTACAGGTTCAGACATTGTGACCATCTATTATGGGTCTCCTTTGTCTGTTCCTTATGCAAACATTCGAAGGACCAGGGAAAGCTAACTAGTTTTTTGCATTAATAATTATCATCCATGAACTTGTGCCCAATATAAATATCTCACATTCTTGATGAAAATTTAGACTTCTACTAATAGAAACTTAGACGACTTAAAATCTTTCCTCAAGTGATCGAATCTAAAACCATAATCAGGTCTCATAGAAGATGGAATATGATGTGTAAGGGTTGCAAGGTCTAGAGTTATAAGGTTGAGAACAGAAACATGGTTGCTTCCATTGATTGTACACTCAAAATAGGTCAACCCATTACAGGAAGACACTGTATGAAGACTGGTATCATCAGGATAAACTACTACCATTTTTCTTATTTTCAATCGAGTTTATTTTAATATATGAAAACCTACTATGGTAGAATTTTACATTCACATGAATTAGCTTGGACAATAAAAAGTGATGTTATTTTTTGAATCATAAATGGAAGTGATTTTTGGCTTAGATAATAAAAGTGAGGTTATTTTTTTAAATCATTAATGAAAGTGATTTTTGAGTCATTGGCATAACATAAGGTGATACACCTAGTGTTTAGGGGTAGACTTTACATAAAAGTTATAATTCACCCAAGTAAATAAAAGGGAATGGGGTGGAATGATAATTATATAAGCTTGAGCTATTTTTTTAGTACGCACACCTGACTTGGTATTGGAAAATTGAAAATAAAAAATATTAAAATTAACATTAGGTTGAATCACATAGGAATACGTGTTCCCTAAAGCTTGATTTGCCCACTTCTCGATTCCTAATGGGTTACAAGAGAATTGCTTCCAGGATAAGATAAGCCTTCTCATTAAGATCTTGCGTGCAGCAATCACGAAGAGATCTACTCAGGAACTCGGTTAATAGTGTTGGTCTTTTGGCAGATTTACTGAGTGGTCTAACTAAGTAACTTAAACATTGTTTGATCTACTCATCAATTTCTTAAAAAGAAAAATGTTTAGAGAGATCGGATTGGATTCTGATTGAATCTATTAGACTTGGATGATTTTGGAGCTGGATGGTCCAGTTTATATTGCATCTAAAGTGTGGATCGTTGCTAGGTGGTCATCAATGGTTCAAAACATTTATGAAATGTTTATGACATGGGTGAAGTGCAAAGTGCATCATCTAATGCCACTACAACCACACAACCCATGCCCACCCCCGTGCATAAGCCTGAGCGTGAGTACGCGCACGCATACATGTATGCGTGTGTTCTAGTGTGAACACACAAATCGAGCATCTCATCCTCCATTTTTCTAAGTAAGAATACTACCCACTCAATCACTTATAAACAACAAATTTTCTCCCACTTTATCCGATGTGAGACCAAAGAAAACGCACTTTTCCTTTGATTTTTTCAAAATTTGTTTTACAGTTAAAATGAAAATTTAAAATTTTATTTATTTTTAAACAAAAAATTTCAACAATTCCCCACTTGGATTTTAAAAGAAATAGTAAAAAATTCTGCTAGATATAAAAAAAACAACTCTTATGCATAGTGAAAGATATCTTACGATTTGAATCTTTCCTTAGTGTAAGTATTTTAAAGTTTTGTCGAAATCCCTAGTAGACACAACTTTAAACTAGTTATTTCTAAATGACACAAACGAAGATACTATATACATAATAACATCTGCGTTATGTGAGTTCCCTTATATTAATCGTTTAACACTTTTAATGGTCATGTTTTTATCCTGTTTCATTAACGATCCCGAGAAAACTCTGACTCTCATGAGAAATGGAATCACTTCTATAATTATATAGGTGAAATCCTTTTAGTGTTTCTATTATTACTTAAAATACTAATCTTTTATACTGGATTTCATTAAGAGTTCCAAGACTCAACTGTCTAGTTGTATGAACTCAAACTCTGTTGTTGAGTGCATTATGCAGGTTTATTTCTTGCATCCCCAAGAGACAACTGCACCTCATAAGGTGAATATACATCATGTCGTGAACTTGTTATCCCCTACACTTGATATTCAACTCGCATCGGTATATCCTTCCAATATGGTTGAAAATTTTGAGTAGAATAGCCCCAGTTCTTTGATTTTTTTTAGATAACCTAGAACTCTACTTATAGCTTTCTAATGTTCTATGCCAGTATTACTAGTAAATCTACTTAGTTTACTCACAGCGCATACTATATTCGGTTTTGTGCATTGTATAACATATATAAGACTGCTTATAATACTAGTATAATCTAGTTGTGCAACTGCTCTTCCATTGTTTTCTTTTAATTTGATACTTCGATCAAATGAGATTTTTGTCTCTTTGATTTTCAAGTGGTTAAACTTATTTAATACCTTCTCAATATAATGAAACTGATACAACATATAACTCCCACTATGCTTTTTAATTTTGATATCTAATATAGTATCTACTTGCCCAAGATCTTTCATTTAAAAAATGGAGAAGAGAAACCTCTTTGTTTCAGTTACACCTTCTATTCTATTACTGATAATTAATATATCACTTAAATATAGGCATATGATCATAATATAATCATTACAAACTTTAGAATATATGCACTTATTGACAATGTTATGTATGAAACTATGAGATAACACATTTAAATCAAACTTATCTTGCCACTATTTGGGTGCTTCTTTTAACTCATATAGAGATTTAATGAGCCTACATACTTTTCTTTCATTTCCTGGTAAAACAAACCTTTTTCGTTGCTCCATATATACCTCCTCATTGAGGTCACTATTCAGGAATGCTGTTTTCACGTCCATTTAATGAATATGAAGATGATGTATGGATGATAATGTGAATAAAATCTTAATCGATGTTATTCTAACCACTAATGAATGTGTTAAAATAATCGATTTATTTTTTCTAATAAAAACTTTTGGCTACTAACTTAGCCTTAAAGGTTTGTATTGTACCATCAATGTGATATTTCTTCTCAAATATCCACTTACACCATATAGGCTTAGAACCCGAAGGTAGATCTACCAATTTCTATGTTTGGTTTAACATAATTGAGTTTATTCTTCAATAATGGCCTCTTTTCAAAAACCGAAGTCTCTTGAAAATATATCTTCACTAAAGGTTTTAGGTTCATCTTCTACAGTCAAAACCATAGGTATTTTTTTAATGACCTTTTCTTTATCACCATCTACTAGATGAAAAGAGAGATGCTGAGAGATTATTTGATCAAGATTAAGACTATTTTCTACTCTTGTTCTTAGGCTCCCATGAGTTTTATTTTGAGTTTCAACTTCTTGTTAAGTTCCTCTATAGTCTTATTAGGATATTGAATCTTGGTATCCTTTTTCTCCATGGATAGAGAATTCTCAAAGAACTCTATACATCTCTAGATTTTATTATCACATTGGATTCTAAGTCTAAAAGTCTATAGGCCTTATTATTTTATGCATATCTTATAAAGACGCACTTGATAGATCTAGGTCCCAACTTAGTTCTTTTAAGCTCAGGAGTTCTACAATACGCGATACACCCCCACACTCTAAGATATCTCATGTTAGGTTTTCTTCCTTTCCATATTTCCTATTGAAATGTCTTAGTTTTCTTAGATGTGATTCTATTCAGAATGTGGCGCGCTGCTAATGGTGCTTCTCCAATATGCTTAATTGCAACTTTGCTTGTATTATTATTAAGTTGACCATTTTAATTAAAGTCATATTTTTTTCTTTCTGTCACACCATTTTGTTGTGGTATGTAGGGTGTTATGTACTGATGTACTATGTCGTACTTTTCACAATAGCTAGAAAATTCATTAGAAAAGTACTCACTTTCTTTATCATTATGAAGGATTCTAATCTTTTTAACTAATTGATTTTCCACTTCAAATTTATAGACCTTGAATGCATTAAATGCATCATCTTTATATTTTAGCAGTTACACACACATATCTTCAACAATCATCTATGAATGTTATGATGTACCTCTTGCCTCCTCGAGTAAGAATGTATTTATCTCACATATGTCAATATGCACCAAGTTTAACATCTGAGACAATCTCTCAATACTAAGGAATAGTTTCTTAATTATTTTAGATCGTATGCATACTTCACATTTATCATTTTTGCTATCATTGTATGAGATTAAGTCATTCTTAGCTATGAGTCTTAGAGTACTATAGCCAATATGTGCTAACCTACCATGCCATAAGGTTACAAACCTAACCATACAAGTAAAAGAATTTTTTTATTTAGTGAAAACTTAATCATCCCATTATAAGCATATCATTTTATCACAAAATTCTCATTCTTGGATCAGATCAACTTGTCATATTCATACATAACTCTTATACCAGGTTTGCTCAAAAAATCACTTGAGACTAAGTTACTCCTTATGTTTCGGATGTGCAACACGTTGGTCAGGATTACCTTCTTTGTAAAGATAAATATTAGTTTTATGTTCCTTTGTCGACAACCTTCGATTAACCTTCATTTTCCATTTGAACCTCTTAAGTGTTCGTCACGTCTTCATATATTTTAAAGGCAGATCTGTCGTTGTAACGCTCCAACTTTTCAGGACCCGAGTACACGACTCGTTTCCCAAAAACCTGAGTGTTAACTTTAAAGGATGGTCAAATTCGAGTGTGTGTGTGTGTGTGTGTGTGTGTGTGTATTCTTTCATTAGAGTAGGCAAATGAGCATAGAATAGACAACTAAGCATAAAGGAAAATGTTCACATTTCATTTAGAACATACAAGAGGTTGCCCATAATGACTTATACAAACCAACGTCTCAAAATTTAAACAAGTACAAGATTTACATGATTCAATACATGAAGAATAACAAAAAGCATATAAATATAAGCTGCAAGATCATGCAGCTCCTCCAGAAAAATACAGTCATGCATCCCTGGTAACCGTACCCTGCTCCTTATCAAGTCTGAACATGCATTTCACTTAAGCCACCTGTACTACTTGTACGGTTGTATATTTGATGGATGAGTAGCCAACTCAGTATAAATTTTCCTCAAGATTACACACCGCCGCATTAGGTAAGAAATAGTACAAAACATCCAGACAACTAAAACAGAGTAAATGTAGTCTTATTAGATGCATGGATGCGTGAATGCAATCATTGTCTTGGGTAAAACATCCAGACTGACATTAGGGTCGTCACTCATACAATTATTAACCCGGGTAAAATATCCAGACAGTCTATGCCCCGGGTAAAACATCCAGACAGGCATTGGGCTCGTTACCCATGAATGTGACTGGTCATCAGCGCAACACTCAGCTTAAATGCATGGGCATGATGATCCAAGTCATCTTCATAAATCGAATGACTGGTCATTAGCACAACACTTAACGTAATCGCATGAGCATAATGATCCAAGTCATCATAATATGCCATGTATGCATAATTAGCCAAGTTATTATTAGTCCATTTACAACCAACCACGTTAAGAAAGCTCAAAGGTCACTACGGGGAGCTCAGAGCCCAGCGCAGGCCGACCGCTCGAGCATAGTGTTCCATGACTACCATCCCCAACTTGTGAGACTACCATCTTAGGATGTTTAATGGAAACCCGTCAACTAGTCGCCAATCATATTACGGTATATGGGGCTTACCATTGCATGGTTGTACAATATAAAACATCGAACCAATATCGAGAAAATACCAGAACAAAGCCACATAGGGCAATATCAAAACAAGCCACATAGGGTAATATCAAAATAGGTCATAAAAGACCATGCGATAAAAGACCATCCTTGAAAACCATTGGATACAACAACACTTGATGGTAGGCCTACATCAATGGTCAATTTAAACCACCATTCAATAACCACTAAGTCGAAGGTCCATTATAGTCGCAATCAATCGGGTTACATCCCAAGTATGGGTGTCTATTTATAGGTAGGGGTTTCTCACTAATGTATCAGTTTAAAGTCAATAAGCAATCCATAAATAATCTACAAGCATAAACAAATATACAGGATGAACATTAAGCATGTAATTTAACAATTCAATTTCAACAATTAACACATGTGCTTATAGAATGGAGATATCATTTATAAATTAAGATAAAACTATAACTTAAGCTAATGAAAAAATGGAAAGCTCAAGGGGAAGAATCATCACCTTGTGTTTTGAACCGCCTGCATCAGCACTAAGAAATGCGCGTTCCCTTAGAATCCAATCCTACCATAAATCGTAAGGTTGTACGATTAGATCCAAGTTTTACTCACTATTTGAGGTTAAGGTCTTAACCTAGGATTTGGATTACCTAAGTTCTAGGGTTTGATGCCTAATTAGGGTTTCATCCTTGACTTTAGTCCTAAACTTAGATTCTAGGGCTAGAGCTCTAGTTGGTGTACCATTAATTACAATATAACTGATTAATTATAAGAAAACTATTAGCATAGGTGTTATAATTTGTATTTACTAACGTGACACTAATGATCATTATGGTGAAAATACATATTACGCTCTAATATCAATGATAGCATTTAATAATGATAAAATAAAATATTAATATTTAATAATGATAATTCTTATATGTAATAACTAATATCAAAATAGATAATTTACTAATGGTCATTCATTCCAAATATTAACAATCCCAATGTTAATAGAAATGGTAACAATGTATGATTGATCGCAATGTTAATCATAAAATCGCCATTAAAATTAACAATGAAATTGGTATTAGCTATCATGATAATAATAGTCATTATGACGGTGGTAAATAGCGTGATCTATTATCGACGATAATATTTAGGAATACTAATATCTAACATTTGATGGTTGTAGTTTGTTTATAATACTGATACTAGCATACATAATCTGTTAATAGTTAAACATGATTTATAATCGCAATAACTATAGCAATACCAATTATAATAATAAATCACATGATTTTCTTTGGGAGAGAAAGTTGACTTACAATGGTTGACTTGACAGCAAGTTGGGTTTGAAGGGTCCCATGAATACGGTTATTTGGGCCTGCATTGGGGTGACCAGGCCCACTAGATTTCGTCCAACAAGTGGCCTAAATTGGGCCTGGAATCTACCCATAATTAGGCCCGAACTGGGCCTGATCGTGGCCCAGTGAGGCTGGCCATTGACTGCTCAGCTGAAGTCTATGGTGAGGCCCACTTGAGACGGGTATCTTAAACCTAGGCCCACCTTGTAAGTGAGGTCCACTGATTTTTTTGTGGTGTGGCCTATGTGCGGCCCACTGGGGTAACTCTTAGCTGTGGCCCATTGTGCGCACCTGATGGAGCCCACTAAAATATGTGGTGAGGCCCAAAGGGAGTGCGGTCCACTGTAATACAGTGAGGCCCATTGAAATTTTGTGTGTGGTGTGGCCCACCTGAGCTCACAGAGAGTGTGGCAATGGCAGCAGCACCAACAACAATGTCATCACACAACCTCTCCCTCTCACTTCCTTTCTACTTTTCCTTCTTCTTTCTCCTCTCTTTTTTCTGTTGTCATTCGTGTGCACGCACGTGCATGAAAATTAGTTTTGTCAGTTGAGTTTTGGTCAGGGCTGAAGGACGCATGCGATGGACGGATCAGATCATCCATGGCGATGATCATGGTGGGCCATAGAACGTCCTAAACGGACGTTGTCCGTCGACGACTGGAAAACAGAGAGCGAGAGAGCAAAGATCTATTTTTGAAAAGAGCACGAGTCAGCCCGTGTTGACCGGTCTCCCAAGACCCGTGCACGGCGAGTGCACCACCTATGGTGCACACGCAACATTTGTGTGGGGTCCACCGTGATGTTTGTGGGAAATCCACTCCTTCCATTCATTTGTACGGGTCCTACTAAGGGCCTCTGGTCGAAGATCAGTCGAACCCAAAGTTCAGGTGGGCCATACGAACTGATTAAGGACCTTTTATTCTCGATTGTGTCAATCAAGCGGTCGGATTTGTTCCAATTCGACCATCAAGGGTCAAAATGTCCTAAGGGATCCTTTGTATGTTTAAACACACCATCTTATATTTCTATTCACTTAACATATTGATTTTAATTATTATTATTATATGTAAATATGTGTGTGTGTGTGTACATCATGTTGTGGGTTAGGTTTAGAGCTGTACATGAGTCGAGTCGAGTGGAGTATCGCCCTACTCGTACTTGGCTCTTAACACCCAAGTGCTGCTTGTACTCGGCTCTACTCGGCCAACGACCATGGACTCCCTGGTCGTACTCTACTCGTCCGAGTACAAGCCGAGTACGAGTAGTAAACGAGTCAAGTCGAGTCCGAGTTTTCGAGGCGAGTTCGAGTATGAGCAGAAATCGAGTTGAGTTGAGTGCGAGTTTTTGAGGCAAGTCTGAGTCTGAATTTGAGCCCAATTCGAGCAGGGTTTTCGAGTAACGAGTTCGAGCTTTGAGCCGAGTTCGAGTTATAAATTATGATTAATTTGAATTTCAATTCCATTGTCAATTGGAATTCAAAGTTAAACGAAACAATAAAATATATAAAATGCACATAATTTATGATTAAAAAATTTGATAATTACATTAACATATTTACATAATTACATTACATTGTTCAAAATGACAATTTATAACTAATAACCTCCATAAGAGGAGTGCCTTCCTGTATTGTCATCTGATCCATCAGAACTGCTATCTATTTTTCATATATAAATTGGTTTACTTCCTCTGAGTCAGAAGGCAAAGAGATATCTCCTTCATGCTCTTTTACACTTTGAACCAGATTTTTTAAACTTGTTTTATATGAAGAATTGTATGTAGTACCCAATGCCTTATAAAATTCACCGAGACGAGTTAGGAATTTGAATTTGTTACTCTTTTTCTTCTTCTTGTTTGTCGTACTCGAGTAACTCGATCCTGCTTCAACATCGTGTTGTCTTTGACTCGAATATCGCTGAAGTCTAGAAACATCTTCCATACTGCATTTTAATGCGAGTTGGAATTGTTCTTCTTCCAAAGCTTTTAATCTGGCTTCCTCCTCTGCATCTTTTATGAATGTCATTCGTGTACTATATCCAGAAGCAGCAGAAGTTTTGGATGGAGTGGAAGGTTTTCTATTCGAATCTAACAGGGCTTGAAAAAGAATTTGGACAGCCTTAAGGGCATTGGGGCATGGTTTTATATCACCACCTCGACATGACAAGTGTAAGCAAAAATGATTAGTCTTGTTCACAAACTTTGTGCCATACAAACCACACTATATCTTTATTTTTCCAGACCTTGGTGGTAATTCAACTAGGGAAGCATAGTCCCAAATATTTATCGATGGGTCCGATGACGACATATCTACACTCAATTTTTAATAAAAAAATCAGAATATTGATAAATAATTTGAACTTGATATAGGAACAAAAGAAAGCAATGTAAATGTATCAAAATTCAAAAATAAAAACAAATGAACAGGCATATGTAAATAAATATCAAAGATTCAAAGTCTTCCAAACCACATTCTAAAAGGACCAACACTTTCATGTTTGCAGTTGCAGTGAAATAATATTACAGATCATTAAACATTCAACCAAAAAGAATAAAAAAATTGAAAATAATTACTGATCTGCAGGTAGAGACTCGTCACGAATCTTAATCTCCTCTTCTTCATCATCATCATTCATATCTCCTCCCATATCGG
Source organism: Magnolia sinica (assembly GCF_029962835.1). Classification (NCBI taxonomy): domain Eukaryota; kingdom Viridiplantae; phylum Streptophyta; class Magnoliopsida; order Magnoliales; family Magnoliaceae; genus Magnolia; species Magnolia sinica. The sequence continues at coordinate 14,265,164 of NC_080586.1, forward strand.
GCGCAACCAATCTTGCTTACAAATCAACGCTTCAACTGTGTTTGGTGAAAGTGAGCTTCGATACTTGCTCACAACCCTGCTCCCTATGCTGAATGTAGATTCTGATGCCACTGTTGAAATTGGTATTAATAATATGTCCCGTGCCATCACAGATAATATAGGGTATTTTGATTCACTAACCCTCATCTTCCACCATTCCAACACATCAAAATCAGCTCACACTACGATTGGCTCCTTGAGGTACATTTCTAACTCTGATTCCTTAGTATCAACTCTCATTCGTGCTTGTGCCAAGTATGATATGTATTCATTTAGTACATCCGGATTACCAGGTACAGAAATATCCGCATCTCTGCTTTCTTCAACACCCATTATAGGTAAAGTATTAATATACAATTTATACAAATCTTCAAGGGCTTAACGAACCTTAGACATCTCTGCTGCCGCTCTTTCAATAGGATAAAACTTCATGAAAATAAAGCTAATCAATCCCATATTACAACGGGGATCAAGAATAACTGCCAAGGACATCAACAGATGACATTCGTCTTAATATTTATCGAACTTCGTCTTCATTCCAACTGTCATCTGATGTATGAAATCTGGACCCGCACTGACATTTTTCTGTAGAGTATCTTTAATCTTTCAAAGAGACGGAAGAAACAGATTTGCGGTTGGATACTGATTTCTAAAAAAAATCTTCGTACAATCGTAAAAAACTTGGAGAAATGTGTGAACTTATTGTGTTTTGGCCCAATCATCTCTGCTGGGCAACCAAGAATACGTTCTGTCACGTGCCACGTATTCAGAAAATGCAAGCTGTAATTCCATTGCCGCATCTAACATTTCATAGGTCGAGTTTCAACATGCACAAACATCCAACTTCAATATTTTTTAGATGGCACATTCAAGCGTTGGATGATGTCATTCCATACACTCAGTCTCTATGGCGACCCCCTTATATATTTCACACTTTCTTTTATGTTCTCTATAGTGTCGTCGATTGCTTTTAGCCCTTCTTATATAATCAAATTTACAATATGGGCACAACATCTAACTTGAAATATTTTTCCTTCAAAAAATAAATTTCTTGCAGCCCTGAACTGGTTACGTAAGCATGAAATGACACTGTCATTTGCTTAAGCATTGTCTAAAGTTATTGCTGAAATTTTCTTCTCAATACCCCAGCCTTCTAAACAACCGTAGATGCAATCTGAAATAAGTAAACCAGTATGTGGAGGAGGAAGGTTGCAGAAGTTCAAAATTCTCTTGTATAGTTTCCAATCCTTATCGACATAGTGAGCGGTTAATGAAATGTATCATTTTCTTTGATTGGATGTCATCCACAAATCAGAAGTCAAAGCTATTCTCGTCATTGAAGACAAAACTTTTTTTAGTTTCATCTTCTCCTTAGCGTACATCTTCATGCACTCTCTCTACACTGTGACGCGGGAGACATTCTTGGTCCGAGGTTTAAGGAATTGATAGAAAGCCCTAAACCCTTTACTTTCTATCATTCTGAAAGGTTTTTCTTCCAGAATCACTAATCAAGCATACCACTCATTCAGCTTCTCTTTATCAAACTTATGAGTGGACACTACGCCTTGGGAGTCGTCCCCTTTTGACTTCGTAAATAACACCATCTGTTGACTGGGAGGAGGGAGTCTTGCTTTCTTAGGACACGTCTTCAAATGTCTAATTAAATGTGTCGTAGATCCTCTTGGAATCTTGTTGAATAAACCTTTGCAGTGATTACACTTTATCTTCTGTATACTGTTAATTGTCACATTTTCGAAATCATCCAACACTGCTGATTTCTTCTTCTTCCCTTTGCATGCATTTGACGTGTCTGTATGTGTATCTCTCTCTATGGTTAGAGGAGATGTGGCCAATGCACTCATTCTAGGGGTATTTGGGCTTTCGTCTTGACTAGCCATCTATAAAATAAAGTTCTCGATATGTTATACGGCTATACCTAGGGCCCTAGACGGCTAGACCGGTAGATGGGTATAATTACTTAACTATCTAAATCAGTCACTCATTCAAAGTTAGATGGATTGTAATGCTTCATTTTTCAATTTAAATGCTACGCCAAAATTCTGGCAACATCTCCCCTTATCTCTCCAGAATATATTAATCTTGTATTTGATTCTCATGTCAATCATCAACACAAAGTGTGAACATTTGACGACGGAAATAAATACATGAAATATATCTAGAGAGAAAAAGGAGAGATGAAACCAGAACAGGCATATGCATTTAAATTGGAATAAATGAAGACATTACAATCTATCTAACCCTGAACTATCCAAAAAGAGACAATTTGAGAATTTCTATGCATCCAAGAACACACGGAATCTATGTCTGGCAACATAGAAATCCTCAAATGGGCAACTAATTATTCTATACTACAAGTCTACAACTAGAACAATACAAATAATTCATATATATGCAAACAAATGAGCATGTTGAAATTGACATTCATCATCTAGGTAACTAATAACAAAATGTCAAATGAAAAACCAAAGGCATCTTAAAGTGGTAGCATTCAACACTAACAAAGTAACAAGTAAACTGTCATTTATAAAGTAAATTAAGAAACATGAAAAACATAAGTATTAGGGCATGAGACTTGAATAGTAGAGGACAATAATTAACATATTAATAATTTCTATATTAACATATATTAACAATTTTAACATATTAACATATATTAACATATATTAACATATATTAACATATTAACATATGTCCAGGGTCACCAGGCAATCCCTTTCAGGTAAACCACAGTGGATGTTTTCATGGTGGGTCCTTAATTATGCCTGATGAATGATGAATTGGTGATAAACCTATTTTATTTTTCTACTCAAATCTTAACCATCCATTTCCCACGTTGTTTTGTCTATGATTAGATTATTTTTTTCACCATGTCTCATCACCAGTTGTATGAATGAATGAACATCTCATGACAATGATATAACATGCCATGTGTCAGATTAAGGCATTGGGGACATTGCTAACGTCCTCGTGAAGGTGAGGATGTTGACAAAATCATATACATACATACATACATACATATAAATAGAAAATCTGATGGGAAAATCAATGGTTATTATCATACTTCTCATATTGATTTTTGGGCATGCTCCATCAACAATTAGGTGACTCGTTTGAACAGTCTAAATAGAAGTACATATGGGCCATGTGTATAATTGAAGAGTTGTCAGTCGCCACCAATTTAAAAAGGTGATGGGACTATCACTAATGAAATGACAGCATACAATACCTTGCCTTCCCAAACTTGGAAGGAATAGAACTATGCAGTCCCTAGCCCCACCAAATGTAAAAGCTTGCTATTTTATTATTATGACTTAAAGGGAATAGAACTATGCAGTCCCTATACCTGGGATTTGGGATTATTATTATTATTATTATTATTATTATTATTATTATTATTATTATTATGATTTTTTATTTTTATTTTTTTCTGGTTAGCCCATTAGACTAGTATACCGACACCCACCGTCATCTCACACTTCACTGTTAGCCACCCCCTCTAGGGAATCCATAACAAAATGAATATTTAGGGAAAACGCAAATATTAGGTTAATCCCAAAACTATATTAAACAATTTCTATATTAACATATATTAAACAATTTCTAAAAATAAAAAATAAAAAATAAAAAATCAAACCCACACATTACCGGTCGAGCTGGGTAGGAACGACTGGCAGCTGCGTGCAGGGCAGGGTGATGATGGACGAGTGGCAGCCTAGCAGGGACGAACTGCGGCACCGGAGGAGTGGCAGGGACAAGCTCCATCACTGGATAGGGGTACCGAACAGGCCACAGGGATGAGCGGCAGGGTCTAGCACCGCCGGACAAGGGACAGGGGCGAGTGAGAGAGAGAGAGAGAGGGAAGAAGAGGGACGGCTGGAGTCCGGACGGGCGCTGGGAGAGGGTGGGGAGATAGTGAGAGGGGGGGGGGGGGGTTTCAAATGGGCTGGGGGAGGGAAGAAGGGTTTGGGCGCTCGCTGGTTGAAAATGACGGGTGGGTGGGGTAGGATTTTTTTTGAGCGGGCTTATATTTACGGGTACGAGTCGAGTACGAGTTAAGTATCGAGTCGAGCACCGAGTCGAGTACCTCTAGACTCGTACTCTACTCGTAATGTAAACGAGTCGTGGAAACCCGCTCGTACTCGGCTCTAACTCAGACGAGTCGAGTATCGAGTCGAGTCGATCCAGTACCCGAGCTTAGCCTGCTCGTGTAGTTAGGGTCATCCATCTTATGTTTTCATATTATTTGGATATTTATCTAATATTGTTATTATTATCATTATTATTATTATTATTATTATTATTTTCATTATTATTTCCCTCACATATGCGTGCATTTTTAAATCATGTTGTGGGTTCCTACTCCATAGGTTATTAGGACTATTTGTCTCTTTTACATTATTATTATTATATTACCTTTATATGTGCATACATGGATATTGTATTTATTTGTTGTTTATTAATATTATTATTATTATCTTGTGTGACTTACCTCTTAGTAAAGTCGCTAATGGATTTAATCATGTCCTAGTAGGCCATATATCCAATTCTAGACGCAGTCTTACAATCGATCTTTGCAATCCAATGGCCAATTAGGGAATCGGTCGTTAGATTGATCAATGAAACGTTGTGATCGATCTACAGTTTATCTAGGGAGTCTTAATGCAGTTGTATGGTCCGTCTTGAATGACTACTAGATCTTCAACCATCTAAGAGGCTAATATCTTGCAATAAGTTTTGTAATTACGTGATGGCCCATCTAAAGGATCAATCTAATGGAAAGCTCGATTTATAGGTGAATTCCACTCCCAACGGTCAGGTGACCTAATATAGGAATGAAGTTCGTACTAGTCGGTCAGATGAGTAGATTTGTGGGCCACTAGGTGTGATGCATAAGGTGAGTCACGTGTGTCTCCACACATGCGAGCTAACCTAGATCTTTATGGTAACACCCGAGTACCGAAAAGTACGGGGTGTTACAGTCGTTGTGAGACCCATATCCTGATTAACCTTCCGTAAGCTTGACTTTCGGTGTCGGCCTGCGTTTGAATGGACCAGATTGACGAGTTTTGATCGGTTGCCATGTTTTAGTGCTGTAATGACCCAAGATCTTTACCTTAGCAATCACGTGAATGTGGTAATTCCAACACCATGCGACCCGCCCCATTTCAACGGGCAAATCGAAAGATGTGTACCCCATTAGAATCAACGGATGGCACGCATCGTGCATGTGCGAACACGTGATGTGGGGCTGTTGAGACTCAAATATTGCATAATTTTCTCCATTTATATCTTGGTTTTATGAACATAAATCATCTTAATATTCTATTTTACTCATGTATGTGTTGCAAGGTGAATTTAAGAGCTTGGATTGAAAAAGGGTGCTAAAAAGTAAGAATTTGATACTCAAAAATCACTAAGGTAAGGGATGGATCTTAAGAAACCAAGATTGAAAAATTCACATGCCAAAGATCCAAGAAAACCAAGTGAGGAATGAAAAGAATCGAAGATTTGAAGTGAAGAATCCTGAAATCGTCCTAAAAAGTGTATTTTAAAGCTTTGAAGTCTATTTTAGAAAACTACGCAGCAGGAAGTTTGTTTTAAATGAACTATGCAGCGAGAAGTCTATTCTGAAAAAATACGTATATTTGAGGCATTTTCTAGGGTTTTCAATTTTGTACGAAAATTGGAGTTCCCTACTTATAAATAGGGCCTCGTAGGGCATTCTTAAACATCATTAGAAGTATTCAAGAGCAATATTTAGGGTTTTTAAAGAGTTTTTAGTTTTATTAAAGCTTTATAAGTTGTTTTTTTTTTTATTTTAGATCTTTTCTATTTGCATTTTTTTCTTCTTTCTTTCTTGTTGCTTTTTATTTCTGCAATTTAATTATGTTTTTCTAAGTTCCCTTTAGCCCAAGCTAGAAGGGAAGCACATGGGTTTAATATTTCTTTAAGATTATATGATTGATTGTTTTAATGATGAGAAGAATGGTGTATGCATGTTATCTATTATTTAGGTTTTGTTTTTTATCCTCTTGTGAGATCCATATATTTTCATCATATGAGATCCACATTGATGGATAGGCTTACCCTAGATCAATCAGATTTTCTAGATAAGAGATGTTCTCAACCTGTTATATTTCTTTGATATTCATTATCCTATAGATATTGAATACTTAAAATCACTGGCACTTGAGAATATATGTCAATGGTGCAAATCCATTATTTTCTAATCTTTTATATCATTTATTAAAATATTTGAAGTGTTTTATTTTCCGATTAGGCTGACCATAGTATTCAGATCCTAGTTGTGTTATCCACGTCATCATAATTTTGGAACATTAACCTATGTGTGTAACTTTGAAGCTTGGGTGTTATTTTATTCAGTTGAATTACATCCATTCAAAAATCCCAAAATCAAATCATCAGATTAATTTTTATTACTTAGTTTGTTTTGCATTTGATTTTTTTTCTTCTCACAATTCATCTCCCTGTGGGATCAACCCTGTATTCACGGGATACTACTTACGAACCTCTGCACGTGGAGGCAAGCAATCAGGGGCCCACTTAGTATAAAATATATGGAATAGTAAAAAGTGACTTTGAAATATAAATATATATATATATAACGCATTTACGCCTCACCCTTACCGCGCCATGCCTATCCCACATTTCATCGCCTTTATATTCAACGATGACTATGCCGTCCTCGTGTATAAAATCATCTCCCGTCCATCTCAACGATTGTGTGAAAGAAATCGGAAGGAAAAGAAAATGATATAGAGAAAGAAAATATATGTTAAATGAGAGATTAGAGGATATTGGGAAGAAGAAAAGGTGATCACAATTGTTCATATACATCCGGTGTCCAAATCAACCATTGAGGCGAGTGCATAGGTCGTTTACCTATTGTCTTGATGTCGGACCCATCAAATGGACTCCATCTTGACATATCTATTGATATTCATGTCATTTTTCCATTTTGCCAGAAGGAGGGAACCACCTGTCCATGCTACCTAGCGTGGCCAACGTATGGTCCACCTAGATATGCATATTATTCGTATATATGGGTTCCATAGTGGTGAAAGTTCATTCAATGATTGGAATTCCAACAGAACTTGGCGTAAGCTAGGAATCGAAATTGGGGTGTCACGGAGGCTGTTAGTACCGGATTCAGTTTATGGCGAATGAGCGCCGAAAATCGGATTTAGGGCGTGACAAAAGTTGGTATCAGAGCATAACCTATGAATACCGATTAATGACATCACATATCTATTATGACCTTCGATTTTCTACCTTTCACAATGTGATTATTGTGAACTTAAAATTATTAGGATCCTTGGTTTTAAACAACTTCATGAATTACTGTTAGATATCCCGGTTTGCGAACTTAGTCTAAATCAACATTCTCATATGAGAATGCAGAAACTTCTGAACATATCTCCCTAACGAGCTGGTTTGGGTTGTGGAGAAATTTCGAGGATGAAATTTTGTTAGGGGTGTAGAGTTGTGAGACCCGTATCCTGATTAACCTTCCGTAAGCTTGACTTTCGGTACTGGCCTGCATTTGAATGGACCAGATTGACAAGTTTCGATCATTGCTATGTTTTAGTGCCGTATTGACCCGAGATCTATAGCTTAGCGATCACGTGAACGTGGTAATTCCAACGCCATGCGGCACGTCTCATTTTGACGGCTAGATCGAAAGATGTGTGCCCCATTAGAATCAATGGATGACGCGCATCGTGATGTGCGAACACGTGATGTGGGGCCCACTTAGTATAAAATATATGGAATAGTAAAAAGTCACTTTCAAATATAAAAAAATATCTAACGTATTTACGCCTCACCCTTACTGTGCCATGCCTATCCCACGTTTCATCGTCTCTATATTCAACGATGATCATGCCGTCCTCGTGTATAAAATCATCTCCCGTCTATCTCAAAGACTACGTGAAAGAAATCGAAAGGAAAAGGAAATGATACAGGAAAGAAAATATATAGTTAAACGAGAGATTAAAGGAAATTAGGAAGAAGGAATGGCGATCTCAATTGTTCATATACATCCAGTGTCCAAATCAACCGTTGAAGTGAGTGCAAGGGTCGTTTGCCCATTGTCTTGATATTAGGCCCATCAAATGGACTCCATCTTGACATATCTATTGATATTCATGTCATTTTTCCGTTTTGCCAGAAGGTGGGACCCACCTGTCCATGCTACCCAGTGTGGCCAACATGTGGTCCACCTAGATGTGTCATATTATTCATATATATGGATTCCATAGTGGTGGAAGTTCATTCGATGGTTGGAATTCGAACAGAACTTGGCGTAAGCTAGGAATCGAAATTGGGGTGCCATGGAGGCTGTTAGTATTGGATTCGGTTTACGGCGAATGAGCGTCGAAAATCAGATTTAGGGTGTGACAGAAGTTGGTTTCAGAGCATAACCTAAGAATACTTGTTAATGATATCACATATCTATTATGACCTTCGATTTGCTGCCTTCCACAACGTGATTATTGTGAACTTAGAATCATTATGATCCTTGGTTTTAAACGACTTCACGAATTACTTTTAGACATCCCGGTTTGCGAACTTAGTCTAAATCAACATTCCCATTCAAGAATGTAGAAACTTCTGAACATATCTCCCTGACGAGTTGGTTTGGGTTGTGGAGAAATTTCGAGGACAAAACTTTTTGTTAGGGAGATAGAGTTGTGAGACCCGTCTCCTGATTAACCTTTCGTAAGCTTGACTTTCAGTGTCGGCCTACGTTTGAATGGACCAAATTGACGAGTTTCGATCAATTGTCATGTTTTAGTGCCGTAATGACTTGAGATGTATACCTTAGCGATCACACGAACGTGATAATTCTAATGCCATGCGGCACGACCCATTTCGACGACCAGATCGAAAAAATGTGTGTCCCATTAGAATCAACAGATGACACGCATCGTGCATGTGCGAACACGTGATGTGGGGCCCACTTAGTATAAAATATATGGAACAGTAAAAAGTTATTTAAAAAAATAGCTAACGCATTTACGCCTCACCCTTCCCACGCCATGCCTATCCCACGTCTCATCGCCTCTATATTCAATGATGACTATGCCGTCCTTGTGTATAAAATCATCTCCCTTCCATCTCAACGACTGCATGAAAGAAATCGAAAGTAAAAGGAAATGATACAGAGAAAGAAAATATATAGCTAAACAAGAAATTAGAGGATATTAGGAAGAAGGAAAGACGATCTCAACCATCCATATACATCCGGTGTCCAAATCAACCATTGAGGTGAGTACATGGGTCGTTTACCCATTGTCTTGATGTCGGGCCCATCAAATAGACTCCATCTTGACGTATATATTGATATTCATGTTATTTTTTCATTTTGCCAGAAGGTGAGACCCACCTGTCCATGCTACCCAGTGTAGCCAATATATGGTCCACCTAAATGTGCATATTATTCGTATATATGGGTTCCATAGTGGTGGAAGTTCATTCGATGGCTGCAATTCTAACGGAACTTGGCGTAAGTTAGGAATCGAAATTGGGGTGCCACGGAGGTTGTTGGCACCGGATTCGGTTTACAACGAATGAACGCCGAAAATTGGATTTGGGGCGTGACATAAGTTGGTATCAGAGCATAACCTGGGAATACCTGTTAATGACATCACATATTTATTATGACCTTTGATTTGCTACCTTTCACAACATGATTATTGTGAACTTAGAATCATTAGGATCTTTAGTTTTAAACGGCTTCACGAATTACTTTTAGAGATTCTGGTTTGCAAACTTAGTCTAAATCAGCATTCTCATTTGAGAATGTAGAAATTTCTGAACATATCTCCTTGACGAGCTAGTTTAGGTTATGGAGAAATTTCAAGGATGAAATTTTTTGTTAGGGGGGTAGAGTTGTGAGACCTGTATGAAGATTAACCTTCCTTAAGCTTGACTTTCGATGTCGGCCTACATTTGAATGGACCAAATTATGTTATAGTATCGTAATGACCCGAAATCTATACCTTAGCGATCACACGAACATGGTAATTCCAACGCCATGCGGAACACCCCATTTTGACGGCCAGATCGAAAGATGTGTGCCCCATTAGAATCAACGGATGACACGCATCGTGCATGTGCGAACATGCGATGTGGGGCCCACTTAATATAAAATATATAGAATAGTAAAAAGTCACTTTTAAATATAATATATATATATATATATATATATATATATATATATATATATATATATATATCTAACGCATTTACGCCTCACCATTACCGCGTCATGCCTATCCCACGTCTCGGCTCTACCACTAGCTGACCTCAGCTCGAACTCGGCTCAGCTCGGTCCTTGAGCCTGACTGGCCAACTTGGCTCGGTTCAGTCAGCATCTCGGGCTAATTTGAGTTGAGTTTGAGCCAAGATCGAGCCAAGTTCACCATTGCAGCATTTTCACAAACACCTGGACTACACCTTTAAAATCTCATTATATTTGAGGCCACGGCAATAGTTTTATAGGTATTTTATCAAACACCTTCTAAGCAACATAAAAATCAAGAAAAAAAGGGTGTTGGTTTCATATACAAACCTACCTTGCCACCGGCCACACTTCTTTGAGTCATTTAATCAAACACTTGGTGAGCAACATCAATATCAAAGTAACCGAGTCACCGAACTCATTCGATTCGAGCTGGGTTCGATCCTAATCAAGTTGAGCTGGGGCCAGCTCGAACTCGGATCGAACTCATTTTCGAGCTCAAAAAATCAACTCGACTCGGCTCGAACTCAACTTCGAACCGAGTCAAATCGAGCTTTTTCAAGTCGAGTCGAGCGAGCTAACCGAGCTAGCTCGATTCATGTACACCTCTACTCATCGCCTCTATATTCAACGATGTCCATGTCGTCCTCATGTATAAAATCATTTCTCGTCCATCTCAACGACTTCGTGAAAGAAATCGAAAAGAAAAAAGAACGATACAGAGAAAGAAAATATACTGTAAAACGAGAGATTAGAGAAGATTAAGAAGAAGGAAAGGGGATCTCAACCGTTCATATACATCTGGTGTCCAAATCAACCATTGAGGTGAGTGCAAGGGTTGTTTACCCATTGCCTTGATGTCGGGCCCATCAAATGGACTCCATCTTGACGTATCTATTGATATTCATGTCATTTTTCTGTTTTGCCAGAAGGTAGGACCCACTTGTCCATGCTACCTAGAGTGGCCAATGTATGGTCCACCTAGATATGCATATTATTCATATATATGGGTTCTATAGTAGTGGAAATTCATTTGATGGCTGAAATTTTAACGGAACTTGGCGTAAGCTAGGAATCGAAATTGGGGTGCCATGAAGGCTGTTAGCATGAAATTCAGTTTACAGTGAATGAGCACCGGAAATCGGATTAAAGGCGTGACCGTCGTTGCATACATTGATTGTGGCACTTGTATCGTACCACCAACCGATGACTTTCTCTTGAACTATGTTCACTTCCATGACCATTGCTACGATATCATCATCTACTGCATTAGCATCTTTCTTAGAATTTTTTCGGTCCATACAGACTTGAGCAAAATGTTTGGTCTTGCCACAAACATAGCAAGGACCCTTATATTTACCGTTTTTTTTTTCTTTTGGGTTTTCTTGAATTTCCCCTAATCTTTGTTGGGTTTTAAGGAATCAGTCTTCTCAGAGTTATTATTCCAGGATGGTTGTTATACTGCATTCACATTGGATGAGGATGCACCATTAATGTCATCCCTTTTATCATGGTTACGAGATTCTTCCTCAATATGAAGATATTTTTGGATTTGTTCCAAGGTGAACTCTTCTAATTTATGCAATGGTTTCTTCCTGTAGTCTTTCTAGCTCGGAGATAGTTTAGCTATAATAACTCTGACTTGAAAAGATTCAAATAAGTTAATTTTTAGTGCATTTATTTTATTTACATTTAACTGTAATTCATGAATTAGGGCTAGTAGAGGATTATTATCTACCATTGTGAAATTGAAGTACCTAGCAAATAGAAATTTATGTGTTCCTTCTTTTTCGACCTTGTACTTGTATTCTAGTGCATTCCAAATTTCTTTGGTTTAAGTTGTTCCTATGTACAGATCATACAGCCAATTAGAAAGAGCATTGAGAATATGATTGCGACACAACAGTTCCTCTTATTGTCATTTAATTCTGGCAGCGATCTGTTTTGGAGTGTCGTGGTCGGTTGCTTCTGGTAAAGGCTGAAAATTGGGGCCCAAAATGTACAATATCTTCAAGGAAGTGAGAAAAAACTTGAACTTATCTTACCACCTAGTGAAGTTTATATCATCGAATCAATCTAGTCTGATCAGATACTTATACTGATGCAATACTTTCGGTATCCATAATCAAACTTTAAAAGTATTGAAAAATTTATATTCAAAAACTGAAAATAAAAAATATTAAAATTAACACCAGGCTAAATCATATATGAATATGCTGTCTTTAAAGCTTGATATGCCCACTTTGTTGATGGGTTAAGGATAATTGCTTCTAAGATAAGGCTAGCATTCTCGTTGAGATCTTACATGCAACATTACATGCAACAATCATGAAAGAGTCTACAAAGGAACTCAGTTAATGGGTTTATTTTTTTTTTGGGTTAGCTTGTTAGTATACACCCATGTCAGTACACGCACTCCATGTTAGCCTCCCCCGCGGTTAATGGTGCTGATCTTTTGGCAAATTTGTTGAATGGTCTAACTGACTCAAACAATGTTGGTTTTTATCAATTTTTAAAATATGGTCTAAATGCATATTGGTTCATCGCCATCCCTAACCATTCATATAAAGGACCCTACGTTTATGGTACCCTAATCCAATCCCTGGTGATGCCCACTTGCTAAACGGATGGCCTCGATTGCTGCCCACGTGTGGTAAGAAAGATAATAAGCCGCTTACGAAAATGCAGGCTATGTAAGTGAAGCCATCTACCAGGAGAGATATTCGCCAGCTGATCCTAACCATCCAATTCATGGCCACCAAATGGAAGGTAAAAAGTAACGAGCAATGGTCCACATTCAACACGTAAAAATCCGAATTCACGGTCAAGTCAAGATGTAATGATGCTTTCTTAAGTTGTGGTTGATACAGAACCGCTGGCCCACAAATGGAACCATATGGCAGATGTACTGTAAGTTGTTAGGACATTTTATACAGTGGGCCACCTTTCCCGCGGTCCACTTTCTGATAATCATAATCATACGTGATTTTTGAGATAAGGCCCATCCACGAGGTGCCCCACCAGATCAACCGTTTTGATCAACATGCGCTACACCATGGCCCTTGCCTTTTCACATGATCAAGCAATGGCATCCAGTCATTAGGATGGACTTTTGCATGGTTATCATTGCTGGGAACAGAATAAATGGCTGCTATCATGGTTTTAAGACTCGGTTACTTAGACCGTGACTCGTTCTTTTCTAAGTCGAGTTGTACTCGACTGAGTCGGGGTGAATCGGTTGTGCAGGGTCGAGTTAATGCCTATTTTCAGTCCTCAGTCGATAGGGTTCATGATTCAGTGATCCAAACCGTTGAATGTGCATTGTCGTTATGATGTAGAGTGGGTCGCGTAGAATTTTATGGCCAAGATGAACCAGAAAAGGCTCGATCAGAGACTGAAGTGATCCAGACCGCCGGAACCTTAAAATGGCATGTCTCGTAAACATATATGATTCGCGAGATTCCATCAGATGGACCGTCGAAATTCCAACTATTCATCCGTTGGGCTTTAAGAGTGGTTGAGCCATGTAGAAATCATGACCGTATGAGAGTTTTAGTTGTAGTTTGATTTTGAAACTTCTCCCACTCAGACCTCATCACGTCCTTCACTGGGTTACAATTATTTTCGCTTTTCATGGCCGTTTATCCGAAGGCCAGAAATCAAAAGGTTAATTTGTCTAATTGAGGAAGAAGATCCAAAGCTTATCCACGTCAAAGCACATCATATCAACGGTATGGATTGCCGGAACCGTGGTCCCCACTAGTCAGAATTCAGAGGCACTGAGTAACTCGGTATTCTAAACTCCAGGGGGGCCGTGATGTATGTCTTATCCTCGCCGTCCATCCGTTGCATGGACTCATTTTAGGGCATGATCCTAGAATTCAGAGTTCACTTCCCACTGTTTCATGTTCTGTGGTCTACTTGATCTTTGGATATGCTTCGATTTTGGGCTCATGCCTTAAAATGATCTCAAAAAATGGATGGACAGCATGGATATTAATACACATACATCACAGTGGGCCCCACATCCTTTACTCAGATACGCAATCGGCCCTCGAATTCAAAACACGAGTGGTACGAATTCTCGGCCAGATTACTCAATTGAGTTCACTCAGACAAGTCCGGCCGAGCCCTCCCTGGAATATGCGAATCGCAGTGTCAGAACCAAATCTGAGTTGACTCGGACGAGTCTTAAAACCAGTGCAAGCAGTGGAACGTTTCTGGAGAAAAGATGGAAACTGAAAAGGGCAGAAGAGGGAGAATAAATACTCAAACATTTCTATTTCATAAAAAAAATCGCACGATCAAAATTTCATGGAAGACATCGTACGTGTACATGAAGAATCCTAGTGCGTAAAAACAACTAAAATGACAAAAATATCCTCGTCAGGTACATAAATTACTGTTGGTGAGATTTGAATTTCTGGTTCAAGAGCAACTCTCGCAGATCGGCCGCGTCGACTTCTACAATTCGGTTGCCGGGTCTGTAGTAACCCGTTACCGGGTCGGGCACCCAAGAAGAAGAAGTGTCGGGTCCTCCGTCTTTGATCAAGCTCATCGCCACCTTCTTCTTCGTATCTTCTACTTGCTTTGAAATCCCTCTCCCCACACTCCATGTTCCCGTCGAATATCCACGTCTGTATTTCAAAATTAAAAAATAAAATTGAGAAATTGATATTTACACCCACCGTTTTTAACAACTACAACCTTCATATCTCCTTTTGGTAATAAAATAGTGCTAGTTTGTGTGCTACGGAATTCCGGAAAGTCGAGGACAAAAAACAGAAAATCCTCAGTGGTGGGTGGAGATTGTTAGATGGGTCATGGCTAAAATGCGCCGGTCGCAGCTTCTAGAATACACGAGATGATTGAGGGCAATCTGAAGAAAAGAAGCGTGCCCAAAATGAAGCCGGATCACGTGCCAGCGTAGGACACGTGCGAAAGGACCATACCAATCAATCCGGTCCAATCATCACATGGCACACATTTTTGCTTTATGGAACGTGGACCAGATCCGACGGTTGATTTTCCTCGGGTGTGTGGCCAAGCTGATGAGTGGGCCAGATAGAATGTAGTGGTGATTCGCGCGAGTATAAATTGTGAGGTGAATCGCCAGGTAGTGGCCATTCATTAGGTGGGGCCCACATGAAATATTGGTCAATCCACCAATCAGGCCGTTCATTCCTGTACGAGAATAATAGACGGTTTAGAAAGGAAACCATTGACGGCCTATATTCAACACCCAAGTATGCCCCACGTGGGAGGAATCTAGAAATAGTCCCATCTGCCACATGGCTCGAACTCTCACACGTGTGCACGAGTGGAACGATTCATCTCTTCAATCTCTCGGCCGAGATCATCCTCTCGTGTGTGTGGGAAATCTCTCCCCTGGCACGAACCACCACCGCTTTCCAGTTCCACCCCCCGCCGGCGCATCATAGAATTGTCAGGTATGTACCATCTAGAATGCGCTGAAACGGATATTCGGGCCCAAACAAAGTATTTCAAATTTCGAATCATCACATCATACGATTCTTACCTCGTGAGAGCGAGAGTGACGCCATCGGCAATAGCAGTGAGAAGATTAGCATTCGAGAAAGAGCGAGCCATTTCAACGGCTGAGATTGTAGAAAGACAAAGAAGCTATTTCTCTCTCTCTCTCTTAGAAAAACGGAAGATGATTGTAGAGAAAAGAGAACGGACGCTGCGTTTATATAGCGAGAGAAAGGGAAAGAGAGAGGGAAAACGTCCAAATAGCCGTCTTTGCTGGAACCGTCTTCCGACTTACGCGACGTTCAACCGCGTTCGCCCTTTTCGTAGAAACCACGCTGCGAGTTCACCACAGCTTTTACGGAGGCCAAATTTGGTTACGTGGCACCCTGATGGCCGTTCAGAAATTGTACCAAGTGTTGTACCGTAATTATAACCGTTTATGGGAAATCTAATCGAAGAGGATGCTTGCTATGACAAGGAAAAGATATCGTGGGATAAATATCTCCAAAGATGTTAGAAAAAGGATAAGATGACGAGGCTTGGTGACGGTAGAGAGCTGAGAGGAATTCAAATGTAGACTGAACAACATATAGTCATGCATGATGTCAACTTAAGTGACTGCATGAAAGGCATTATGGACGTCAATTAAGTAGTAGAGTGTCATTTAAGAGGTTGATTAAGCAGTTGATAGTCACCTAAGAGATCATTTAAGCAGTTGATAATCATGCAGAAAGTTAATTAAGCAGCCAAAAGTCATATCGGAGGTCGACTAAACAATTGAGTAAAATGTATTTGAATTAATAAAGAAGTCTAAACTGATTATTAAGATAAGTGACAAGTTTTAAAAGAAGTTTTCAGAAAGCCATGTGCTGCTGAAACAGTTACAACAACTATTAAATCATGAGAAGCATTCGAAGTTATGTATTGCTGAAACAATTATAGCTAACAACTGTCAAAATATGCAAAGCATTCAAATGAATTTGATTTCAACGAAATAGAGAGTTTCATACCAATTCAATCAAACTTAATATATCTTTTAATTACTCGTCATTTACATTTATTTCTCTTAGTTAATTATATATTTTTAGTGTAGCCATTTTTTTTTTCCTACTATTTATATTTCTTAGTATAATATGTAGCATTAATCAAGTCGTTAATAATTTTAATTGTAATTTAGATCTATGATTATTCATTGAATTCAGTTCTCCATCTAAAAATGCGTTTTGTAGGTGCTCTTAGTAATTGGCTATAAGGTTTTTTCTTCTATCTATATTGAAAATTCATTTCGTACGGGAGTCAAATGTGTAACTTATTATCAGCAGACAAACCCTAACCTCATAAATTTACTTGATTTTTTATGTTTTTTTATATATTGTGCAAATAGTTGAATAGGTGACTAATATCATTCAATTCCTGTCATATACTATGTATTTTGATTATCTCAATTCTTAGGGCCGTTCGGTTTAAATCGAACTGCAAATTTAATTTTGAAACGCCCCACTTGTAACCTGACAGAAATTGTAAATGGAATTACAACACCTAGCATACATTTAGTTCATTCAAATCAAACCGTTCAAATCATGTCCTGATGGCCATCTAACGAACCAATGGTCCATGCTCAACAAAGAATTTTTCTTTAGGTGGAAAGAGGGTCATTGCATCAGTCCATTTTGCGGTTATGGCCCATCTAAGCTGCATATGGCATCTGGGCTATTAATTTGGACCGTTCAACTTTCTTTGTTGATTAGATACTTCAGTAAGAAAAATACTAATTGAAGTTAAGAAGAGGATAGTGAAATTGCATCACTTCATAACAAAGTCCATCGAGGGAAGGGCTTACTATTTGGATGGCATGGATTGTCTTAAATGAATGCCACGTGTGCATTATTAGAGACATCACAACTTAGAATATGGTAGTAAACTATCAAGCTGGCGTTTTCCTTCCGCAGACCAGTCGTCAATTGCCCAGTCAACGTGCTTTTGAAAATGGAGATTTCCTAGAAATGGAAATATCCAAATCGAATAAAATATTGAAACGTGGGAGCACCCAAAATAGTGGTCCGTGGAATCTCCACCGTGTATATAGTCCAACCCTCGTTTGTACAGTGGGCCCCAACGGAAATGTGCACCGTGCTAAAATTTGATGGATTCGACAATCAAACAGAAATGTCCATATCCAGATGGTTTGGATCTTTGGAGCGATGGCAATTATTGCAGTGTTGGCCCCATCCACGGATGGGAGGTAGATGAATGGCTCTGATCTGCTGACCCATTGAAACACTGCGTTAGGGGTGGTCGGTGCTCTGCGGGCCCATTGGAAACGGATTGGCTACTCCCCTGCCATCAGCCACTGGCTGGTTACCGGTGATCTGCGGACCCACCATAATATATTTGTTTCATCCGTGCCGCCTCTAATTTCCTAGATCATTTTAGTATACGAGACCAAAAACGATGTAGACCACGTTAAAGGACACAGTGTTGAATAATTGTAGACCATTAAAAACTTTTTGGAGCCCATAAGAGTTTTGGATCAAGATGATTTTTATTTTTTCCCTTCATCTAGGTATGTATGACATAATCAACAGATTGGATGTCAAATAAACAATACAGAGAGCCTTAGGAGGATTTTAATGGTGGATATCCAATCACTATTATGTTCCTGTGGTGTGGTCTACCTGAGATTTATATCCCTCTCGTTTTGGGATCAAGCCCTCAAATGATCTTTAAAAATGGATAAACAGCGTAAATGAAACACATCCATCATGGTGGCCTCACGTAGCACCGACTACCAGCCACTAGGCAAGTGGCAAGGGAGTAGCCAATCCGTTTCCGCGCTACGGTGCCCCATCTGAAATCGGATTGCGTGCTGAGTTACCCAGCAGGCTCTCATCGTAAACTTAGATGGGCCGACCGTGAACGTTTGTGTTTTATCCACGCCATCCATCCGTTTTTAAAGCTCATTTAATGGATTGAACCTAAAATTTAATAATATCTAGGCCTCAAAAACAGTGGAAATAATGATTTTCACTGTTGAAGTGATATTTACTTGCCATCCAACCTGTTCATAAGATTTTAAAGACATGGATGAAAGGAAAACCCAAATATAAGTTTGATATAAAAGAAAACTTCCATGGGCCTTATTCAACGGGACACTCAATTCACACTTTTTCATGTAGTGTGGTCAATTCAACCCTTGAATATAATTCATATTTTGTCCCAAGCACTAAAGTTATCAGGTAAAATGGATGGACGGAGGTGATTAAATACATAAATCATGATGAACCTCACAGAGTTTACTCCGTACGCTAAGCGTACTAAGTTACTACGTACGCAATCCCCTTCCGTTGCGGAAACGGATTGGCTAGTCCCCCTGCACTAACCAATGGTTGATTGTCGGTGCTATTTGGGCCCCAAAATGATATATTTGGTTCATCCATGCCATCATCTATTTTTAGAGATCATTTTATGATATTAATACAAAAATGAGGTATATCCAAATATCAAGTGGACCACATTATAGGAAACAGTTTTGAATGAGGGTCGACCATTAAAAACATTTTGGGAGCCATAAAACTTCTGGATCAAGTTGATATTTGTTTTTTCTCTTCATCTGTGCCTGTATGACATAATCAACAGATTGGATGTCAAACAAACGGTATTGTGGGCCTTAGGAGGATTTTAATGGGGGATATCCAATCACTTTTGTTTTCATATGGTGTGGTCCACCTGAGATTTGTATCTCTGTCATTCTTGGTTTTAAAAAATAAAATGATATGTAAAAATGGATGAATGTAATGGATGAAACACATACATCATGGTGAGACCCATATAGTACCGACCATCAGCTACGGAGCTCGTGGCAGGGGGAGTAGCCAATCCGTTCCCTTCCGTTGCTTACGAATCGAAACGGTTACCGGCGGACGTGGACTTCCTGCGCAAGCCTTTTCCAGGAAGTTCCTACGCTGGAAACTTAGGTAAGCCCTACCGTGATGTTTGTGAAAAATCCATCATGTCCATCGGTTTTTTGAGCTAATTTTAAAACTCGAGATCAAAAGTGAGCAGGATCCAAGACTCGAATGGGCCGCACTAAAGGAAAAATTGGGTAGAAAAATTCCTACCATTGAAACCTCCCTGAGTCGACATTGATATTGCCATGCCATCCATACCATTCATAACGTCATTACTACTTGGATGAACTCAAAACAAAAATATCAGCTTGATTCAAAACTTCCATGGCCTCACATATATTTGGACTGTTGACGTTCAATCCTCACGATTGAGTCTCATTTGAATATTGGATTAGGACCAATTTTGGCCTCATGTCCTAAAATGATCTTGCAAAAATGTATGGCCAGAGTGGATTTCTCAGACTCCCAGTGCAGGAACTCGGTTTTTGCAGGAAATCCGCGTCCGTCATTTGCCAAGACCGAAAATGTGGTTACGTGCCGTTTCTGATCTGCCTCAGCCAAATTATCAAGTTGGCGTGGCCCCACGTGTATGTTGAACTAGCCCATGGTCATTTTTATTTATGACCATCCAACTTTTTCGTTCTCACGTGGCCCACCCGATTTATGGTCCAGGGGTTTCCATGTTCGCCACACCTTATGCACGGGTCAGACCTGGCACAAATCCCATGTTTGGCAAGTATGCGGCAAGCCACCTCCTCTATCTCTCCTCGTGCGAATCGTAGCACTGCCAAAGCATGATTAATTGACTATCCATCCACGCGCGCACTCACCACCAAAGGAACGTGGTATATATCCATGTATTTGAATCCAGACCGTCCATTTTTTTAAAAATTTTTTCTGTGGGCTTACTGTGGGACTAATGGATGGTTCAGTCACAAACGAATGTACATGGATTAGGTGACAAGTGTCCAGTGGCAGTGAAGATTGTGCGATTATATACCATATACAATCGGGCCCATGATTTGGACCTTTTGGATTGATCTGCATGTTGGTTACGTATACAAATTACAACAATCTAAACTGTTTATAAGATGTAGTATCCTGACATTGAACGACTGAATCTAGGCAATCTCAAAGATAATTTTGAAACCTAAAAAATGAGTTCTTAGGTATGGTGGCTTTTGAATTTTAGCTTTGTAATGTCTGCCTATGATTTTCCAAGCGGCCGTCTGCCTCTTGGGCTATCATCCAAAATAAATAAATAAAATAATAACCACCCACTTATTCTAGATAAATTCATACAGCTGCTTGGTGGCTCTGACTGACAGCTTCTTAATAGAGATCCTCTATATACCCTATAATGATAGTCATATATCTAGTTAACCAGAATTTTCACTTATCTACCCATTTGCATAGTTTGCTAAAATGACCACTCACTACAAATAGGAAATTTTTGTTTGTTACAGTGTGATTGGGCCACATTATCATCACATGTTGCATTTAATTTAGTTGTGTTGACAATGCCAATAATGATGTGGACCGATCACAATGCAGGAAAATAGTAAATTTTGGTTTGTGGTAAGCAGAGGATCAAGATTCTTCGGCCTATAGTTGATAAACAATAATTAGGGCCGGTGGAGTTGTTTATGCTAAATCTGACTCTGCCGGATTTAAAGGATTCTTCTTGACAGATTCCTAACAGAAATCACTTATGGGTTATGCCCTAAAATGATAGTTTCATCTATGGTGGACCATAAGTTTCACTTATTTACCTCTCAGCATGGTTTGCCAAAATGACGATCTTGCTTATAATTGACAAATAATAACGAAGGCTGGTGAAGTGTTTATGCCTAATTCTAATTGTATCAGACTTCGCAAGTCATATGATATCATGTAGTAATTAAATCTCAACAAGGGACAAATCGAAAATCTTTTCAGATACCTTGACAACCAAATGTGATTAGGATCTAAAAAGTCATGAGTAGTGTAAAATGAGTAAGTTTAGTTGACTACTATCATAGTACACATGTTGTGTATCTCGCTCATGTAGCAGAGCCACTGATTTTCTATAATAGTTGCATGATCGAAAAATAGGTATTAACCGAAACACACTCTTTGTAATTGATAAATTAGAGCGATGAACCATAATCTCACAAGAGAAAGTTGTAATGGCCGAAATCGATTAAAGAACGGAATAATAACATGTCACGTCTCGAAATTTGGGCATCCAAGTATTGTTACCTAAAACCCAAATCTCAATAACATGAGATTAATTTAATAAAATTCAATAGAACCTACATAGTTCCATCCATTCCAATAGATATGCAAAGCTAACTAAATGAAACATTATTAAAATAATTCTCATTAATGTAATTAATGTCCACTGTTTAATCCTCACTTCTTTCATGATTTTCTATTATATTGATATTCAAATTCAAACTAAACTTGGTGAACAAAATAAAATTAAAATCCAAACTAAACCTAATTAACATAAACTAGTAGTAGAGTCCAACTTGCTTGAAATACTCCAGCTTTACATCTATAAAATTTTTAATGGGTGAGCATGACAGTCTAGTAGGATCATATCATACCCTAGTATTGAGATTTGCAAATTTATCTAAGATACAAATCACAATGTATACATTAATAACAAAATATTTAATTAAGGAACATACAATGTAATTCTCATATAGTAATAAAACAACGAATGCAATGCTTATGAATCAAAACTCAATAATATCATTTCTACTTGAAAATTTTTGAGTATTTTAGGATAGAGCACCCATGAATATTATTTTAGGACAACTCGAAGACAAAGTACCTGTGCAATTGATCTTTTATGAATAATCCAATGTAGAGCACTCATATTGTGAATCTTTTAGGGAGAATCCCAAGGTAGAGCACTCATATCGTGGATCTTTTAGGAAGAATCCCAAGGCAGAACACCCGTGATATAGATCTTTTAGGAATCCCTGGGTATAACATTTGTGAATATACTTGTGGGGAAACTAAGGCATAACACTTGTGCAATGGATCTTTTAGGGAGAATCCTACGCAGAGTATCTGTGAATATACTTTTAGGGAAACAAAGGCAGAATACTTGTGCAGTAGATCTTTTAGGAAGAATCCCAAGGCAGAGTACCTGTTCAGTAGATCTTAATTATTTACTTGATAGTTAGGAGATCTTAATGTTATCTCTAAGTAACTCTACTCTAGATGAAGTTGCTATCATGAGTCAAGTAACGAGAAGCTTGTTGAATAAGAAGACAAGAAGAAATTTTCGGGCTTTACTCAATCAGAAGCATTTGTTATAGAAAATTGAGGGAAAAATAAAATAAGAAAACCTCACCATCGTGAGAAGTCTAGAGACAAATCTAAGTAAAAAATGAAGTTAATTGTTATAGTTGCGGAAAGCTAGGCCACTACCAAAATGACTGCCAAGAGCCTAAAAAGGAGAAGAAAAAAGAAAAATGGAAGGAAATGTAAGAAAAGAAAGACACAACTATTGTTGTTTCAGATGGTGATATTATTATCTTCTGAGGTTGTGAATAAACATATCTAAATCTCACTTATCAATATACAGATTGGGTCATTGATAGGTGTCTCATATCACACTACTCCTCATAAGGACTTCTTCACATTTTACAAGTCAGGAGATTTTAGTATTGTGAGGATGTGTAACCGTGACTCTTTAAAAATTATAGGTATGGATGATGTGTATGTTGAGACCAATATTGTTTACATGTTGGTTCTCGATGATGTAATACATGAACCTGAACTTTGTCTTAATTTAATTTCTGCATAAAAATTAGATAAAGAAGGCTATAACAATAATTTTAGCGGTGGACAGTAAAAGCTTACAAAATGGTCTTTTGTGGTGGCAAGGGGTGAGAGGTGTTGCACTTTATACAAGACACATGCACAACTATGCAGAGTCAAGGTGAACAGCATAGAGAATGATTTCTCCATTGATCTATGACATATGGAGTTTGGTCACATGAGGAAAAAAGACATACAAATCCTCGCT
Source organism: Magnolia sinica (assembly GCF_029962835.1). NCBI lineage: Eukaryota > Viridiplantae > Streptophyta > Magnoliopsida > Magnoliales > Magnoliaceae > Magnolia > Magnolia sinica. The sequence goes on from NC_080586.1 coordinate 14,288,919, forward strand.
AAGAAGCAACTCCTTACCGACATAAAAGATATGTATTTAAATAGTCATGTTCATTTCTTTGTTGAAAAACAACATAGGGTTTCATCTTATAAAAATCGTAAAAAAAAGCATATGTTTTGGAATTAGTTTATTCTAACGTTTATGGTCCTATGAAAGTGAAAACTTTAAGTAACATTTCTTACTTTGTTATCTTCATAAATGATGCTTCTAAAAAGATGTTGGCATATGCCTTGAAGACTAAATCTTAAGTCTAGGATATGTTTAAACATTATCATGCTATGATGGAAAAGAAAACAAGTAAATTGTTGCAATGTATTCACACGGATAATGGTGGTGAATATATTGGACTATTTGAGCAGTACTGCTAAGGCCATATAATTTGACACGGGCAATCCTTTCTCAAGACTTCACAACACAATGGTGTAATAGAAAGGATGAACACACTATTATGGAAAGAATCAAATGTATGTTCTCATAGGAAAAATTACCAAGACCATTTGGGGGAGAAACAATGCGCACTACATATTAATTAATTAAGTTATCTCCATTGTGAATGACCAGTTTCCTTCAAGAATTGGGCTTAATACAAGATAATTATATTATTTATTATGATAGTCAGAGTGCCATCCACCTTAGTAAAATTCAAGTCTCCATTTCAAGTATGAGCATATATATAAGATATTATTGAATTCAAGATGCTCTTGAAGAAAAGTTGATGCAGCTTAAGAAGATCCATACTGAAAAACAATATTTCGGATATAATGACTAAGATCTTACTTAGAGAAAAATATGAATTTTACAAAAGCGTAACAAGTTTAGACATAATGGAACCCTTCTCATCAGTTGGGAGGGGAAGATTATTGAGGGTCCCTCGTCATGTAAAGGTAGAACCCACATGTGTGTGCTTAAGTGGTTTTTCTTTACCACATATGTGAGGGCATTTTGGTATTTTTGACCTTATTTTTTAAAGCGAAGTAAAAAATAGAGAAAATAGTTTTTTCTAAAGAGAAATCTAGCAACATTTGGATTTTTTTCTTTCTTAGAGAAAAAGACGAGAAAGAAAATAAGATAAATAGATTTTATAGAAAAAGAAGATCAAGAGTCTTCTACCACTGAAATCTTCGCATTCTGGTTCATGAGGCTCCATCCACAATGTCAGTTATTTTAATTTTGTTTCTTCAAGAGTCGTGTTGGGGTTTTTTACAATCCATAGTTGGTGAGAGAACTCTTTTCTTATATTGTTGCTCATAATCCACCTTTAGGTGATGTATATGGATATCCAAAAGAGGTTAGTCTCTTGATGATTTTGAAACGTGTCACTTTTATTTGATTCTTAGTGTTGGGTATAAGTTAATTTCTCGAGCAATAAAAAATATGAGGCACATGTTATAAATGGTCCATAATATATTACTAAGTATCGCTAATATATCGATATTACTAATGTATCGTCAATATATTTGACAATGTAAATTCTAAGCTTCGCCTGTATTGCTAATATTTTTTATTATGTAAATTTCAAGTGTCACTTGTATTGCCAATAATTTTTACTGTGTAAATTTCAAGCGTTGCTTGTATTATTAATTTTTTAGTAAAATTTGAATAATAGCACTAGTATGTTGTAAATATATCTATATCATTAAAAAATTGTTTATTAAAAAAATTCATTTCAAGTTTTTTTTTTATAATGAGTGCATGGTTATATGTTGAAATGCATGTTTGTATTGTGTGTATGTGTGTATGTATATGCATGGATGGATGAACGTATACATGTATAGATGAATGATTAGATGGGTGAATTATCAATTATAGACAACTCAAAGGCAAATATTTCATATTTGGGTAAGTTTACCCGATTAGGTCTCGATCTCTCAGAATTCAATCATGACTAATAAGAAATATTAATGAACAATAGGAACCTAACAATGGATGGAGAGGTGGATGCGCACGCACATATGGATGGATGGATCATGTATGTGAGTTTGATGAATGGTTGGATAGATCCAACATATTCCCAATGTTTATTTAAGTCAACAATGCATGCTTTTATGCCCCATTAAAGGGAAACTACTATTTGATTCCTAAATATGAAAATATGCATATTTTTTTTTGTTATTATTTGGTTCTTAAACATGTAAAAAAGTGTATTTTAGTATATCTTAAAGTATCATTAAAAAATTCCACCATTTCCCCATGCTTTTCTAATGTTTCCCTACGTTTCTCTTTTTTTACAATTATTTAATTCTTAAATATGCAATATGCTTAAATATTTTGAAGTTTTATTGAGAAATTTCACCATTTACTCGTGTTTCCCCAATGTTTCCTTTATTTAGAGATATATTTCTAAGTATCAGTGATAATATTGGTGATATAGATACATATTTTAATATCCCCAACCATTGATATATGTAACGATACCAATACTATGAATACCAAGGATGTCAAAAAAATAAAATTATTAGATTAAGTTCATTGATATATGTAACGATACCAATACTATGCATGGATGGATGGATGTATACATGTATAGATGGACAATACCAATACTATCATACAAAGTTTTAATATTTTTTTATAAAAAGAGCTAAATTATCATAGGATTGAAATGGTATATGTGTCTTTCCATTATACAAAGTGATATAATACCATACCAATGGTTTGGATCATTAGATGACAACCCATACTCAAAGGCTAAAGTCCTAATGTGTTCTATTGTAATACATCCCCAATGTATTCGAGCAAACATCTTTAGTACTTTTTAAATTTAACTCAAACTTGACCTGTTTAGACTCCACCTAGATTTGATCAGTTATCAATGATTCTGATTTAGATCAAGATTTTGTTTGAACAGGTCAGATCTAAAGCCATAGTATAGGTAGGTTTTTAATTTGTCAAGTGCAACCTATGGTTCAATGATCCCATGCCCGGATTGAAGTAAGTTGCATCCCACTACGAATGAATTAGTGGTAAAAATAATGTCAACCACAATCTTAAAAACCATTCAATAAAAATAGAAGTTCAAGCCTAAACAGCCTATCTAGGTCAGGCTTGTCCTAGGCTCGTTTAGCTAGGTCAGTTATCTTTATTAGGCATGTCTGTTGTTTGTTAAAGCCTATCTAATGTGGCAAGGATAAACCTGCCTGTTGTTTGTTAAAACATTTTTGGGTTTGAATTTTCACTTCAAATTTGGGCTATTTAATATTTTACTTAACCATCTATTTAATACCTATTACTTGGATGGTTATGATGGCTTAATCAATCTGATTTTAGATATACGCTCTATCGAATATTGGTGACTACTATCTTCAATCTAGATAATTCTGTGGCTTGATCCATCCATAGTAGTATCCAACAAACCAATGGTCTCATTACCAAACCATGAGCCCCAATAACTAGAATAAAAAAACATGAGCATACTATACAAAGAGATAGACACTGTAACTATCGTTATTTGCTTTCTAATGCTTACACCGGGACATTATTGTGGAAATAGGTTCATGTCATCTATATGGTGTGGCACACCTGATGGATGGATTGGATGTGTAAACTAATAGTTTTAAAATTCCCCTACATTGGTAATTCAATATGGCAGAGCATTGCCAGACTGTTGTCTATGAGTCTCCACTTAGAAAAATGGAATATTGAAAATTTTCTTGTTGAAGATTATAATTACGGAACTCCACTACAAATAAAACTAAAAACTACATTGAACAGATAATCCCAAACATATGGATGACAAGAAAAAACGTGATTAATGGTGGGCACTCAACATTGAAAAGTCTTACCAATTGGTAGTTGGGACCTTACAACAATTGTTCTTCTGCCTACAAATAATAGTTACAGAAACTGTCACGCCCCGAACTCGGAAACCGGGCTCACAAAATTCTCGATCGCCGAATCCGGCGCCGACAGCCTCCGTAGAACCCCATTCTCGGATCCCGGCACCCATTCACCAGGTTCCGATCCTGGGATACTACAAGGAGGGTTTCAAATCATTAGTCTGATTCATAATGAGCATAACAAAAGCATAACCCACAAATAATAAGCACAAGAACACCACCACAAAATTCACTATGATCAAAAACATTTTAAGTACAATGCGACTGAAAGAGAAAAATACAATGTAATAAAAGAAACAAAACTCCAGAAGCTCGGCTGCACGCTCCAACTACAGCGAGACTATGGCTGCGACTGCGTCCTGGCGTCACCTGCACGCATCAATCGTGCATAAGCTTATAGAAAGCTTAGAGGGTGGTGTAAGTGTGTGCGCAATATAAACGTGCTCAAAACGTAAGGTCAGAGTGATGCGGAATCATGGTGATGAGCACATGAATGCAATCAGCCGTACCAAGGCTATGCGGTGCAAGATATGAATGCCATCGGCCATAACACGGCCATGCGATGCGAGATGCAACTCAAGCATGTCAATCCTCATCATTTATCAGTACAGTTCTCATTCTGGATAATCACCGGGGTTCAATACACTCTAAATGGCACTGTCGCTCTCCTAGCCGCACAGTCCAAGTGAGCGTAAGAAACCTCACTATCCGCCTGACCAATAGTCTGCCAATACCTATCCGGCACGTCGATAGCGGACCCATTCGCGAGCTGGTCAAACTCAGCCTAGTATTGCCCCCTACCCTCGAGCGAGTAAGGCCACACTCCTTTCCAACCGACCACGACACAGTGGGAGACGCGACCTCCTGGTATTCGGCCCTCGTGCGCTCATATATCCACTCGGTCTCGACGTTGGAGTCATCCTCTGGTACCATCAGGTTTAGAGATTTTCACCCAGGGACGTCTATGGCGCCCGTATGCTAGAACCAAACATTTCCGGTATCCAACCCAGCCATCCATGATGTGTCTATGGAGGCTATAGCCCTGATGTCGCTAGGGCATACAGTAACTACAATCACACAGATGCAAGTGCATGAGTCACACTATCAGTCATGCAACAGTCCTGTATGTACCATACACTTATATGGGGCAACTCCGCCTATCAGGGAGCCCATAAACAGTCTGCCCAAAGGCATATGCTATGATCGGTCACTCCTCACATCAGGCATACATATGATGCGAATGATCATGAATCATGGATCTATACTAATCATGTTATGTGGTGATGGGCTCTGATCAAAATGAAGATGGGCCTGGACGTCCTATATACTAAGGTATGGGCCTATTAATAGGCCTTAGGGAGAATCGTAATGCGGACATTTAACCAACATTATCCTCACAATGTGGACATCAAACCAACATTGCTCCCAAAGGATGGCCTTCCACGAATCACACATTTCAATGGGCCTTTTGTACATCTTATTGGGCCTCGACCCATGGGCCTCTAATACATCAAATGGCCTCATACATGGGTCTTACATATATTAAGGTGGGCTCTCAATGACGGGCCACAAATGCATCAACATGGGCTTAGTCACATAGGCTTGCATACATCACAATGGGCCTCATAATATGGGCCTTATACAAATCAAGGTGGGCCTCAACAAGGACCACCAATTCATGAAGCTGGGCCTCCACAATGGGCCTTAAATTATCTCCAAAACGGTTGGTTAGTCGAATGAAACACATGCATCCTGATGGAGCCCACACTAATGGAGGGTGTGGTTTACAATACTTACATAAGTGGGGCCCACCATAATGCTTATTTTCCACCCAGCCTAAGGCTCAACATAATGTTTATTTTCCACCCAACAAAATGTTTATTTTCCACCCAACTGTTCATAAAATCACGTGGACCAAGGTAGGGCCCACTGTAATATTTATTTGTCACCCAACCGTTCAAAGGGTCACATGGACCTGGGGTAGGGCCCACTGGACTGGGGCCCACTACAATGTTGACTCTCCACCCAAGCTGTTTACACGGCCAGGGGAGCCCACGGTGATGTATATTTATATATATATATATTTATTATTATAATTATTATTATTATATTCACGTGGACAGGGAGTCCACTGGAAGGTGGTCCCCAAATCCAGTCCACTTATTATGTGGGTCCCACTGGACTGATGGTTTAGACCAAGATTCAGCAGCATCCAAACTACAGGTAGGCCCCACAAGTGATTTCATATGTTTTTGGCATGTCTTCTCATGATTCTAGATGGTGTGGCCGACCTGAGTTCCGTTTACTGCTGATTTTTGGGTTGGACGGCTGGTCCATGGGGACCCAGCAAATGCACGGTGTGGATGGTCTAAACGCATCAAAGTGGGGCCCACAGCTGGGGCCGTGAGCCCCAGTCCGTCCGTCCGTCCACGGCTAGCGTAGTGGCAGCAGCAGCGTCAGCGCTGCTGCCTCCCTTGTCTATTTTTTTTTTTTTTTTTTGAAAAACAGTTTTTCTGCGGATTTTCATAAACGGGGCCCACATCCGCAAGATCCACTCCAGCCATGGGTCCCTGTGGCTTGATACAAGCCCATAGAGTCCAATATTGGGCTATTTTTGATATGCAGGAGCATTAGGGAGTAAACCGAAGGTAGGAACACTGTTTCCTATGGTATGGCCCACCAAGGAAGGGGATCAACTTCATTTTTCGGCTCAACGCCTAAAATGAGATGGGGAACAAAATGGACGGCTTGGATTTTATATATACATCAAGGTGGGGGCCTGCATGAGTGGCCCACCACTCCCTCCTCTTGGCTAGCTCGTTAGTACAGCCCATGTCAGTTTACACTTAACTGTTAGCCAACGTCCAGCGTCCAGGGATGCTGGACGGCATGCATAAGCACATTGCTGTGGTGGGTCCCACGTAGATGTGGCCCACCAACATATATGCATATAATATATATATTATATTATATATATAATACATATTATATTATATATATTATATAAAATATAACATATATACATATATATATATATATAAATACATTGGGTCCATCCAAACAATGGATGGTGTGGATCATCACCTGCAATAGAGTGGGCCACACTGTCTGATGCCGATGGACGGGATAGATGTAACACATATTGGTGGGATCCACGCCATTACAAAGAAAGAGAGAAAGAGAGAGATAGAGAGAGATATACGGTGAGATAGAGGAACCCCGCCACTATGGGCCCTCTTGATTAAATCACATACATCCAAATGGGTCCCACCAACAAGTGGGCCCTAAAATTTAAAATAATGGCAAATCACCCACCTTATCTTCCTTCTTCTTGGTCCCTTAGACTCCAATGCTCCTTAGCTTCAACTTTGATGGAGGTTGATGGGGTTTAGATGGTTGAGATGGAAGATGAGAAGGTGGACCACACTTGGGAGGGAGAGGAAAAGCTTGGACGTTGAGAGGCTTGGGGTTGCTTGGAGATTTTGAGAAATGAGGGAGAGAGAGAGGTGATATGGATGGGTGAGGTGAGGTGATGGAGTGATGGGTTGGGTTGAAAAATTGTAAAAGGTGTATGGTTATTGTTGAAATTTGGAAAAGAGGAGTGGTGAGGTGGAAAGAAGGTGGACTTTTGAAAAAAAAAAGGGAATGGATTGATGTACATGAGGTAAGGCTTACATTAATGGTTGATTGATGGGATTAATTGTAGAGATTCCCTCGAAATCCGTAACGTGCGGTGTTTCTTCAGAATAAACGCAGATCGGCATCTTCTTGCCTGGGTATCGGTTTAGTGCGCAAGTCACGGCGTTGGAACCGCGGCGACGACGCGGTCGCTATGATACAACTTTCGGATCAAGCTGACGTCGGTGCGCGGGACCTACCTTAGGATCGTGCGCAAACACCGAATACGGTGCGAAGGTTGCCGAAATTTGACCGGAAGGATCGCGGAAGCCAACGGAACTGTACGGACTAGGACACGGGTCTTACAGAAACAACTAGACAATAATAGAACTCCATACAAACATATTAGGCAAGGGTGGAGGGACATTCACAGCCTCTTGGGATTTGAACATTAGACCTTTTGCTCCATTATCATGTCAAATAACCACTTTCTCTAAAAGCTGGAGCTATGAGAGGATGGTGTATAAATGTATATTAAGGTAATTTAACTTATATGACATATTTTGTCCCAAAATATGAAGAATTAGAAACAAAAGCTTTTAAAAACAAGAGAAAATATAGTAGCCTACAACCAGTTGCAGGTAATTAGCCATTACATATTTGTATATACTTATGTCTATATATTTATAGCTCTCCAATCAAAATTTAAGGAAAAATACATGCATGCTTTTTGACAATGTAAATGAATCCTTAACAAAAAAAGAACAACATTTTAAATTATCACATTTTAAGAAAAAAATTCTTGTTTTTTTTTAGTATAAAAATTTAAAAAGAATTTTTTTTTTACAGGAATTGGATAAGTCTCCCTTTCTTGTTCTCTTTAACTTATAATAACTATGCTTAGATAAAACAATGAAATCCATGTGGTTATGTACACGAGGCCACTCTAAAATACCAATTTCAATGGTGTCAATCTCACCTGATCTTGAAAAATTCAAACTATAAGAATCTAGCTTATTGGTTCTAACCAATAATATCTCATGATTTTGAACAACTATAGAATTGAAGAATGATAACATTTTTGGGCCCAACAAATTAACATTGTATTCTTTAATTCACATCAATTTGTTATATAGTTATTTAAAATTCATATTTTTGTCTTGCTATCAATGAAAAAAGTAAAATGGGAGAAGTGTTTATTCCATTGTACTAATTAATAATCATCAAATACGTCCTTGGAGGGTAGTAATTTAGGAAGCTTAATTTGTTGAAATTTCTCATCACTTGTGTTCATCCCTATTGTCGCCAATTCTTGCGAAAACAAATCAGAGTGAGTTATGTGTGATTTGGATCGATTTGTGTGATGTATTTGGAGATCCGCGGGGATATACGAAGAAGATCCTACGATAGTACAACTGGAGCACATTGAGCGATGCCACGATATCTATTAAACGGTCGATTGAAGAATGATCGTGTAGAAGCGATTATAGAACAAATGGAAGGAGTAGAAGCAAAGAAGGCCATGTAATGTTAAGCAGTTATAGCAATTATCAGAACGTGAGAAGGATCTAGATGGTCGGGGTAAGGATATAAATAGCTGAAGAATTCAGTAGTAAGATTTTGTCTCATACCAACTCAATGAAACCAAATATATTTTTCAATTATCCTTTTAATTACCCGTCATTTTACATTCTTTGGTTTAATCACTCTGCATTTCAGCAGGTTAATTACATTTCCTAGTGTGATCATTTACTTTTCGCTTATTATTTACATTCTATAATGTAATCCGCGACGTTAATCAGGTAGCTGGCAATCTTAGCTGTAATTTGGGTATACACTTATACGCTGGATTCAATTCCTTATCCAAGAAGGTGCTTCGCAGTCGTTTTCCACGACCGACTGTAAGGATTTTTTTTCTATTTATCTTTTATCTGTACTGAAAAGTCCTTTCGTAAGAAAGGAAAATGTGTAATCCATCATCAGAGGACGAACCCTACCCTTTGAATATTGTCTGATCTTATTTACATACTGAGCAAGTGGCTGAATAGGCGGCCAATCTCATTCGATCTCGGTCATATAGTACGTATCTGTCTATCTTGGCGGTTGGGGTCATAGTTGTTCGGTTTAAATTGAGCCACAAATTCAATTCTAGCATGCCTGCACTTCTCAAGTAACCAAATTGGAAAAACAACGAGCAACAACTTGTATGTTTAGATAGGATATATTGAGGACTCTTTGAAGCTACCATCCAATGAAAAGCCCCATATGTAAATACAAGAAAAAATGAATTGGGAAGATGAGGAGAAGTATTAATTATTGTTATGGGAAAAATGAACTGACTAAACAGAAAAGGTCAGATCGGGACTCTATGCATTTCACAAGATTGAACGACAATGGAAGTGACCTAAGAAATCCAACTTCTGACTCTAAACCAAGCAAGAAACAAAGTCGGGCTCGGTATCTTGTCAGCAGGTCGGTATAATCTCAGGTCGGCACAGCCACTAATCTGATCGACACCGAAAGAAGCTTGACCACTCACCAAAAGAGTCAGGTTGGCATATCCCAGGTCGATACAACCCCAGGTCAACACAACCCACCTTTTGTCAGTCCCGACCTGATCCTAACCGTATCTATCCGAGATCATAGCCGGAGATCTAGGAAGTCAACCGCAATACGGATATGTCTGAGATCCTAGCCAAGAATCTAGGGAGGATCCGAATCCTATTACAACACACTGCTGCTAAACAAGGAGATCTCCTTTACTCCACCGCCTCTTCTCACCTATAAATAGAAGCACCTCCAATGGTAAAAGGTACACACAATTCTAAGCCTAGAAACCCGACTGTTGACTAGACTTAGATTCATTAGCCTCACTTTAGCATCGGAGGGTCCCCTACTCTAGACAGGGTCTCATTTGTTCCTTCCGTATGCAGACATTTAAAGAACCATTGAAGGCTAACCAGTTTTCTTCATCAATAATTATCATCCATGAACTTGTGCCCAGTATAAATATCTCACATTCTTAATGAAGCTTTAGATTTCTACTAATAGAAACGTAGACGACTTAAACTTTTTCCTCAAGTGAGCGAATCTAAAACCATAATCAGGTCTCATAGAAAATGGAATAAAATGTGTAAGGGTTGCAACGTCTAGAGTTACAAGTTTGAGAATAGAAACTTGGTTACTTCCATTGATCATACACTCAAAATAGGCCAACCCATTACAAGAAGACACTATCTGAAGACTACCATCATTAGGATAAACCACTACCATTTTTTCTTATTTTCAATTGAGTTTATTTTAATCTATGAAAACCTACTATGGCAGAATTTTACATTCACATGAATTAGCTTGGACAATAATAGTGATGTTATTTTTTAAATCATAAATGGAAGTGATTTTTAGCTTGGACAATAAAAGTGAGGTTTTTTTTTTTGATCATTAATGGAAGTGATTTTTGAGTCATTGGTATAACATAAGGTGATACACCTAGTGTTTAGGGGTGGACTTTACATAAAAGTCATAATCCACCCAAGCAAATAAAAGGGAATGGGGTTGAATGATAATTATATAAGCTCGAGCTATTTTTTTAGTACACACACCTGACTTGGTATTGGAAAAAAAAAATAATATTAAAATTAACACTAGACTGAATCATGTATGAATACGTTGTCCTTAAAGGTTGATTTACCCACTTCTTGATTCCTGATGGGTTATAGGAAAATTGCTTGCAGGATAAGATAAGCCTTCTCATTAAGATCTTGCATGCAGTAATCACGAAGAGATCTACGCAAGAACTCGGTTAAGAGTGTTGGTCTGTTGGCAAATTTGTTGAGTTGTCTAACTAAGTAACTTAAACATTGTTTGATCTACTCATCAATTTCTTTAAAAAAATAATGTTTAGAGAGATTGGATCGGATTCTAATTGAATCTATTGGACTTGGATGATTCTGGAGCTGGATGGTCCAGTTTATATTGCATCTGAAGTGTGCACCATTGCTAGGTGGTCATCAATGGTTCAGAATATTTATGAAACATTTATGACATGTGCGAAGTGCAAAGTGCACCATCTAGTGCCACTACAACTACATAACCCACGCCCACGCTCGTGCCCGAGCGCGAGCGCGAGTGCGTACATGTATGCATGTGAACATACAAATCGAGCATCTCATCCTCCATTTTTCCAAGTAAGAATACTACCCACTCAATCACTTATAAACAATAACTTTTCTCCTACTTTATCCAATATAAGACTAAAGAAAACTCACTTTTCCTTTAATTTTTTCAAATTTTGTTTTAGAGCGAAAATGAAAATTTTAAATTTTACTTATTTTTAAACAAAAAATTTTAACAATTCCTAACTTGGATTTTAAAAGAAATAGTAAAAAATTTTGCTAGATATAAAAAAAACAACTCTTATGCATAGTGAAAGATTTCTTATGATTTGAATCTTTTCTTAGTGTAAGTATTTTAAAGTTTTGTCGAAATCCCTACTAGACACAACTTTAAACTAGTTATTCCTAAATGACACAAACGAAGATACCATACATATAATAGCATATGCGTTATGTAAGTTCCCTTATATCACTCGCTTAACACTTTTAATGGCCATGTTCTTATCCTGTTTCATGAACGATTGCGAGAAAACTCTAACTCTCATGAGAAATGGAACCATTAAGAGTTTCCATTATACGTGAAATCCTTCTAGTGTTTCCATTATTACTTAAAACACTTGTCTTATATACTGAATTTCATTAAGAGTTCTAAGACTCAACCCTCTAGTTGTATGAACTCAGACTCCGTTGTTGAGTGCATTATGCAGGTTTATCTCTTGCATCCACAAGAGATAGTGCACCTCCTAAGGTGAATATACATCATGTCGTAAATTTGTTATCCCCTACACTTGATATTTAACTCGCATCGATATATCCTTCCAATACGGTTAAAAATTTTGAGTAGAATAGCCTCAGTTCTTTGGTTTTTTTAGGTAACCTAAAACTCTACTTATTGCTTTCCAATATTCTACGCTATGATTACTAGTAAACCAACTTAGTTTACTCACAGCGTATACTATATTCGGTCTTGTGCATTGCATAATATACAGAAGACTGCTTATAACACTAGTATACTCTAGTTGTGCAACTGCTCTTCTATTGTTTTCTATTAGTTTGGTAATTGGATTAAATGAGGCTTTTGTCTCTTTAATTTTCAAGTGGTTAAACTTATTTAATATCTTCTCAATGTAATGAAACTGACACAACACATAACTCCCACTATGCTTTTTAATTTTGATATCTAATACAGTATCTACTTGCCCAAGATCCTTCATTTTAAAAACGGAGAAGAGAAATCTCTTTGTTTCAATTACACCTTCTATTCTATTACTGATAATTAATATGTCATTTATATATAAACATATGATTAAAATATAATAATTAAAAACTTTAGAGTATATGCACTTATTGGCAATGTTATGTACGAAATCATGAGATAACACATTTGAATCAAACTTATTATGCCACTATTTAGGTGCTTCTTTTAATTCACACAGAGATTTAATGAGCCTATATACTTTTTTTTCATTTCCTGGTAGAACAAACCTTTCCGGTTGTTCCATATATACTTCCTCACTGAGGTCACCATTCAGGAATGTTGTGTTCACGTCCATTTAATGGATATGAAGATGATGTATAGATGATAAAGTGAATAAAATCTTAATTGATGTTATTTTAACCATTGATGAATGTGTTAAAATAATCGATTTATTCTTTCTAATAAAAACTCTTGGCTACTAACCCAGCCTTAAAGGTTTGTATTATACCATCAGTGTGATATTTCTTCTTAAATACCCACTTACACCCTATAGGCTTAGAACCCGAAGGTAGATCTACCAATTTCTATGTTTGGTTTGACATAATTGAGTTTATTTATTCAATAATGGTTTCTTTCCAAAAAGCGAAGTCTCTTGAAGACATAGCTTCACTAAAGGTTTTAAGTTCATCTTCTACAGTCAAAACCATAGGTATTTTCCTAATGAGTTTTTCTTTAACACCATCTACTAGATGAAAAGAGAGACAATGAGAGATTATTTGATCAAGATTAAAAATCTTTTTTACTCTTGTTCTTAGGTTCCCATGAGGTTTGCTGTGAGTTTTAACTTTTTGTTGAGTTCCCTTTATAGTCTTATTAGGATATGGAATACCACCGTCCAATCGAAGGTCATATAGTCTTATAAGGCCTATAGACTTTTGGACTTAGAATCCAATTTGATAATAGAATCTAGAGATGTATAGAGTTTTTTTGAGATCTCTCTATCAATAGAGAAAAAAGATACTAAGAGCATAACTTGGGAATACCTGTTAATGACATCACATATCTATTATGACCTTCGATTTGCTACCTTTCACAATGTAATTATTATGAGCTTATAATCATTAGGATCCTTGGTTTTAAAAGACTTTACGAATTACTTTTATATATCCCGGTTTGTGAACTTAGTCTAAATTGGCATTCCCATTTGAGAATGTAGAAACTTTTGAACATATCTCCCTGACGAGCTAGTTTGGGTTGTGGAGAAATTTCGAGGATGAAATTTTTTATCAGGGGGGTAGAGTTGTAAGACCCGTATCGATGCTGGCCTGCATTTGAATGGACCAGATTAGTTGCCATGTTTTAGTGCCATAAAGACCTGAGATATATACCTTAGGGCCTGTTTGGATTCGCGTATAGTAATGTATTGTATTGTATTTGGGTACTGTTCATGTATACATTAGACGGTTTTCAAAATACATCCAAATCAATCAGATACTAATCAATGTTTGGATAAGAGGTATTATTTGACATAGTTTACAATACGTTATACAGATCAATGTTTGGATAGGACGTATTATGTCTACGTATTGTACAATCTTAATTGGGTCGGGTGGCCTATTTGACGTATGGAACTTTCTGATTTCTAACCCAAATGAACGGTCCCGATCTTACACTGCATAGGCACCAGATATCTTGTAATCGTATAAATTGCAAACTTTCATATGCTGCCGAATACAGCGCAATGAATATAAAGTATTGACAACAACAGAACCCACTGACAATACTCTACTGTCGGTTCAAAAATTTGGCTGGAGTTTGTATTGACACACATGGGATTCAACTCCTATTCACTCCAATCCAAACACAGTAAACGTCAAATTATAACTTCTAATACGATACAATACATCCCAAAACGCGTATCCAAAGAGGCCCTTAGCGATTACGTAAAAGTGGTAATTCCAACGCCATGCGCCACAACCCATTTCGACGACCAGATTGAAAGATGTGTGCTACATTAGAATCAACAGATGGCACGCATCGTGCATGTGATGTGGTGCCCACTTAGTATAAAATATATAGAATAGTAAAAAGTCAACTTCATATATATATATATATATATATATATATATATATATATATATAGCATTTACATCTCACCCTTTCAAATATAATTATGCTTATCCCACGTCTCATCGTCTGTATACTCAACGATGACTATGCCGTCCTCATGTATAAAATCATCTCTCGTCCATCTCAATGACTGCGTGAAAGAAATTGAAAGAAAAATGAAACGATACTGAGAAAGAAAATATATAGTTAAACAAGAGATTAGAGGATATTAGGAAGAAGGAAAGGTGATCTCAACCGTTCATATACATCCGGTGTCCAAATCAACCATTGAGGTGAGTGCACATGTCGTTTACCCATTGTTTTGATGTTAGGCCCGTCAAATGGACTCCATCTTGACGTATTTATTGATATTCATGTCATTTTTCCGTTTTGCCCGAAGATGGGACCCACCTGTCTATGCTATCCAGCGTAGCCAATGTATGGTCCACCTAGATATGTATATTATTCGTATATATGGGTTCTATAGTGGTGAAAGTTTATTCGATGGTTGGAATTCTAACGGAACTTGGAGTAAGCTAGGAATCGAAATTTGGGTGCCACGTAGATTGTTAACACCGGATTCAGTTTATGGCGAATGAGCGTTAAAAATCGGATTTGGGGCATAACGTCATTACATACATCGATTGTGGCACTTGTATCATACCACCAACCGATGACTTTCTCTTGAACTATGCTCACTTCTATGACCATTGCTACGATATCATCGTCTACTGCATTAGCCTCTTTCTTATAATTTTTTTCGGTCCATACAAACTTGAGCAAAATGTCTGGTCTTTCCACAAACATAGCAAGGACCCTTGTATTTATTGTTTTTTTTTTTTTTCCCTTTTAGGCTTTCTTGAATTTTCCCTAATCTTTATTGGGTTTTAGGGAATCAGTCTTCTCAGAGTTATTATTTCAGGATAGTTGTTATACTGCATTCACTTTAGATGAGGATGCACCATTAGTGTCATCCCTCTTATCTTGGTTACGAGATTCTTCCTCAATATGAAGATATTTTTAGATTTATTCCAGGGTGAACTCTTATGATTTATGCAACAGCTTCTTCCTATAGTCTTTCTAGCTCGAAGGCAGTTTGGCTATAATAATTCTAACTTGAAAAGATTCAGGTAGGTTGATTTTTAGTACATTTATTTTATTTACATTTAACTGTAATTCATGAATTAGGAATAGTACAGGCTTATTATCTACCATCATGAAATTGAAGTACCTAGTGAATAGAAATTTATGTGTTCCTTCTTTTTCGACCTTGTACTTGTATTTCAGTGCATTCCAAATTTCTTTTGCTAAAGTTGTTCCCATGTATGGATCATACAACCAATCAAAAACAGCATTGAGAATATGACCGTGACACAACAGTTCCTCTTGTTGTCGTTTAATTCTGGCAGCTATCTGTTCTGGAGTATCATTGTCGGTTGCTTATGGTAGAGGCTAAAGATTGGGATCCAAAATGTATAATATCTTTAAGGAAGTGAGAAGAAACTTCAACTTGTCTTACCACCTAGTAAAGTTTGTATCATCGAATCAGTCTAATCTGATCAGATACCGGTTCATCAATTTGACTAATGCAATACTTTCAGTATCCATAATCAAGCTTTAAGAATATTGAAAAATTTATATTAGAAAACTGAAAATAAAAAATATTGAAATTAACACCAGGCTAAATCACGTATGAATATACTGTCTGTAAATCTTGATTTGCCCACTTATTGAAATCAATTGTTGATGGGTTAAGGAGAATTGCTTATAGGATAAGACAAGCCTTCTCGTTAAGATCTTACATGCAGCAATCACGAAGGGATCTAGTAAGGAACATGTTTAATGGTGTTGATCTTTTGACGGATTTGTTGAGTGGTCTGACTAAGTGACTCAAACAATGTTGGAGCTACTCAACAATTTCTTAAAAAGAATAATGTTTAGAGAGATTAGATCGGATTTTAATTGAATCGGTTATAATTTGATGATTTTGGACTTGAATGGTCCAATTTATATAACATCTAAGGTGTGGACCATTGCTAATGTTTGTGAAATATTTCTGACCATTGACACTAATTTTTGAACATGTCAGATCGTTGGATCATCAAGGTTCATCCATTTTCAAACTGCTTTAGCTATTAAGAATACTAGTCATTCTTAAAACGGTCAATAGTTTTGGATACATTAATCGGATAGTTTCTAGGAACCTATAAAACTCGGATCATCTCACACTTCTCTTCTTGCACCGTGATTATATGGTCTAGCAAGGGAGCAATCACTTTACAACACATGTGAAGTGCTAAGTGTGCCATTTAACACCGGTTTTTTTTTTTAAAAAAAAATCAATACTCTGGGAGTTGATACCAAATGCCTCAATGTGGAAACAAGGTTATCTTCACTCACTTGAGCTACTGGTGGATGCATGTTTACTAATTTTTAATATTTGTGGATTATAAACAATGTCATGTGTACGGACTCAAGTGAGCTTTATCAAGTACTGATGAAATTTCATCACTGACTCGATTTTTTTTAATCAATTTTTAAAATATTGTCTAAATGCATATTGGTTCATCGCCATCCCTAACCATTCATATAAAGGACCCCAGGTTTATGGTACCCTAATCCATCTCTGGTGATGCCCACTTGCTAAACGGATGGCCCCGATTGCTGCCCACGTGTGGTAAGGAAGATGGTAAGCCGCTTATGAAAATGCAGGCTATGTAAGTGAAGCCATCTACCAGGAGAGATATTCGCCAGCTGATCCTAACCATCCAATTCATGGCCACCAAATGGAAGGTGAAAAGTAACGAGCAATGGTCCACATTCAACACGTAAAAATCGGAATTCACGGTCAAGATGTAATGATACTTTCTTAAGTTGTGGTTGATACACAACCGCTGGCCCACAAATGGAACCATATGGCAGATGTACTGTAAGTTGTTAGGACATTTTATACAGTGGGCCACCTTTCCCGAGCTCCACTTTCTGATAATCATAATCATACGTGATTTTTGAGATAAGGCCCATCCACGTGGTGCCCCACCAGATCAACCGTTTTGATCAACATGCGCTACACCATGGCCGTTGCCTTTTCACTTGATCAAGCAATGACATCCAGTCATTAGGGTGGACGGCAACAATCTGTATTTGGTGTGGCCCACCTAATAAGTGGATTGGCATCCAGTCATCCTGTAGGTAATATTTATGGTGCACAACCGACTTTTGCATGGTTATCATTGCTGGGAACAAAATAAAGGGCTCGTATATCATGGTTTTAAGACTCGGTTACTTAGACAGTGACTCGATCTTTTCTAAGTCGAGTTGTACTCGACTGAGTTGGGGTGAATCGGTTGTGCGGGGTCGAGTTAATGCCCATTTTCAGTCCTCAGTCGATAGGGTTCATGATGCAGTGATCCAAACCGTTGAATGTGCATTGTCGTTATGATGTAGAGCGGGTCGCGTAGAATTTTATGGCCAAGATGAACCAGAAAAGGCCCGATCTGAGACTGAAGTGATCCAGACCGTCAGAACCTTAAAATGGCATGTCTCGTAAACATATATGATTCGCGAGATTCCATCAGATGGACCGTCGAAATTCCAACTATTCATCCGTTGGGCTTTAAGAGTGGTTGAGCCATGTAGAAATCATGACCGTATGAGAGTTTTAGTTGTAGTTTGATTCTGAAACTTCTCCCACTCGACCTCATCACGTCCTTCACTGGGTAACATTATTTTCGCTTTTCATGGCCGTTTATCCGAAGGCAGAAATCAAAAGGTTAATTTGTCTAATTGAGGAAGAAGATCCATAGCTTATCCACGTCAAAGCACATCATACCAACGGTATGGATTGCCGGAACCATGGTCCCCACTAGTAAGAATTCAGAGGCACTGAGTAACTCGGTATTCTTATCTCCTGGGGGGCCGTGCTGTACGTCTTATCGACGCCCTCCATCCATTGCATGGACTCATTTTAGGGCATGATCCCAGAATTCAGAGTTCACTTCCCACTGTTTCCTGTTCTGTGGTCTACTTGATCTTTGGATATGCTTCGATTTTGGGTTCATGCCTTAAAATGATCTGAAAAAATGGATGGACGGCATGGATAATACACATACATCACAGTGGGCCCCACATCCTTTACTCAGATACGCAATCGGCCCTCGAATTCAAAACACGAGTGGTACAAATTCTCGGCCAGATGCCTCAATTGAGTTGACTCAGACAAGTCCGGCCGAGCCCTCCCTGGAATATGCGAATCGCAGTGTCAGAACGAAATCTGAGTTGACTCGGACGAGTCTTAAAACCAGTGCAAGCAGTGGAACGTTTCTGGAGAAAAGATGGAAACTGAAAAGGGCAGAAGAGGGAGAATAAATACTCAAACATTCCTATTTCATAAAAAAAATCGCACGATCAAAATATCGTGGAAGACATCGTACGTGTACATGAAGAATCCTAGTGCGTAAAAAGAAGTAAAATGACAAAAATATCCTCGTCAGGTAAATAAATTACTGTTGGTGAGATTTGAATTTCTGGTTCAAGAGCAACTCTCGCAGATCGGCCGCGTCGACTTCTACAACTCGGTTGCCGGGTCTGTAGTAACCCGTAACCGGGTCGGGCACCCAAGAAGAAGAAGTGTCGGGTCCTCCGTCTTTGATCAAGCTCATCGCCACCTTCTTCTTCGTATCTTCTACTTGCTTTGAAATCCCTCTCCCCATGCTCCACGTTCCCGTCGAATATCCACGTCTGTATTTCAAAATTAAAAAATAAAATTGAGAAATTGATATTTACACCCACCGTTTTTAACATCTACAACCTTCGTATCTACTTTTGGTAATAAAATCGTGCTGGTTTGTGTGCTACGGAATTCCGGAAAGTCGGGGGCAAAAAAAGAAAATCCTCTTGTGGTGGGTGGAGATTGTTAGATGGGTCATCGCTGAAATGCGCCCGGCGCAGCTTATAGAGGCAATCAGAAGAAAAGAAGCGTGCCCAAAGTAAAGCCGGATCACGTGCCAACGTAGGACACGTGCGAAAGGACCATACCATTCATCTAGTGGTCCCCACTGAGGACATGCCCTTGCCCAAAAATCAATCTGGTCCAATCATCACATATCACACATTTTTGCTTTATGGAACGTGGACCAGATCCGACGGTTGGTTTTCCTCATGTGTGTGGCCAAGCTGATGAGTGGGCCAGATAGAATGTAGTGGTGATTCGCGCGAGGATAAATTGTGAGGTGAATCGCCAGATAGTGGCCAATCATTAGGTGGGGCCCACATGAAATATTGGTCAATCCACCAATCAGGCCGTTCATTCCTGTACGAGAATAATAGACGGTTTAGAAAGGAAACCATTGACGGCCTATATTTAACACCCGAGTATGCCCCACGTGGGAGGAATGTAGAAATAGTCCCATCTGGCACATGGCTCGAACTCTCACACGTGTGCACGAGTGGAAAGATTCATCTCTTCAATCTCTTGGCCGAGATCATCCTCTCGTGTGTGTGGGAAATCTCTCCCCTGGCACGAACCACCGCCGCTTTCCAGTTCCACCCCCCGCCTTCGCATCATAGAATTGTCAGGTATGTACCATCTAGAATGCGCCGAAACGGATGTTGGGGCCCAAGCAAAGTATTTCAAATTTCGAATCATCACATCATACGATTCTTACCTCGTGAGAGCGAGAGTGACGCCATCGGCAATAGCAGCGAGAAGATTAGCATTCGAGAAAGAGCGAGCCATTTCAACGGCTGAGATTGTAGAAAGACAAAGAAGCTCTCTCTCTCTCTCTCTCTCTCTCTCTCTCAGAAAAACGGAAGAAGATCGTAGATAAAAGAGAAGGGGCGCTGCGTTTATATAGCGAGAGAAAGGGAAAGAGAGAGGGAAGCCGTCCAAATATCCATCTATGCTGGAACCTTCTGCCGACTCACGCGCGTTCGGAGAACCTAACACCGTTCGCCCTTTTAGTAACCAGGCTGCGAGTTCACCACAGCTTTTAAGGAGGACGAATTTGGTTCCGTGGCAGTGTGATGGCCGTTCAGAAATTATTCCTATTGTTGTACCATAATCTTGACTGTTCTTGGGAAATCTAGTTGGAGAGGACCTTGTTATGACAAGGAAAAGATATTGTTGGATAAATATCTTCAAGGATGTTATAAAAAAATAAGATAATAAAGCAGATAGACGTTAGAGAATTGAGAAGAATTCAAAAGCAAATCAAACAACAGATAGTCATGCATAAGGTCAACCTAAGTGACTAATAGTCGTCATAGAAGCTAATTAAATAGTAGAATGTTATTTAGGAAGTCGATCAAGTGGTTGATAGTTACCTAAGAGGTTAATCAAGCGGTCCATAGTCACCTAGGAAGTCGATCAAGCAGCCAAAAGTCATCTAAGAGGTTGACTAAACAGTTGAGTAAAATGTGATTGAATTAACAAAGAAGTCTGAAGTGATTATTAGGATAAGTGACAAGTTTAAAAAGAAGTCTTCAAAAGGCTATGTGGTGTTGAAACGGTTACAGCAACTATTACATTATGAGAAGCATTTGAAGCCATGTAGTACTGAAACGATTATATCTAGCAACTGTCAGAATATGAGAAGCATTCAAATGAATTCGATTTCAACGAAACAGAGAGTTTCATACCAACCCAATCAAACCTAATATGTCTTTTAATTACCATCACTTACATTCATTTCTCTTAATCAATTACATTTTTTAGGTGTAGCCCTTTATTTTTTTCCTACTATTTACATTTCTTAGTATAATATGTAGTGTTAATCAAGTCATTGATAATTTTAATTGTAATTTAGATATACGCCTATACGTTGGATTTAGTTCTCCATATAGAAAGTTTTCTTTCCTATTTTTCTTCTATTTTTATTGAAAATTCATTTTGTACAAAAGTCAAATGTGTAACTTATTATCAACGGATGAACCCTATCTTTATAATATCGCTTGATTTTTTATATTTTTTATTTTTACATACTGTGCAACTGATTGAATGGATGACTTATATCATTCAATCTTTGTTAAATACTATGTATTTTGACTCTCTCAATTCTTAGGGCCATAGCCATTCAGTTTAGATTGAACCACAAATTTAATTTTGGAATGCCCCACCTGTTAGGTGACAGAAATTGTAAATGGAACTATAACACCTAGCATATATTTATTTCATTCAAATCGTGTCCTGATGGCCATCTAACGAACCAACCGTCGATACTCAACAAAGAATTTTTCTTTAGGTGGAAAGAGGGTCGTTGCATTAGTCCATTTTGCGGTTATGACCCATTTACGCTGCATATATGGCATCTGGGCTATTAATTTGGACCGTTCAACTTTCTCTGTTGATAAGATATTTCAATAAGAAAAATACTAATTACAGTTAAGAAAAGGACAGTGAAATTGCATCACTTCAGAACACAGTCCGTCGAGGGAAAGGCTTACTATTTGGATGGTATAGATTGTCTTAAATGAATGCGACGTGTGCATTATTAGAGACACCACAACTTGGAATATGGTGGTAAACAACCAAGCTGGCGTTTTCCTCCCCCAGCCTAGTCGTCAATTGCCCGGTCAACGTGCTTTAGAAAATGGAGATTTCCTACACATGGAAATCGGAAATTGAATAAAATATTGAAACGTGGGAGCACCAAAAATAGTGGTCCGTGGAATCTCCACCGCGTATATAGTCCAACCCCCGTTTGTACAGTGGGCCCCAACGGGAATGTGCACCGTGCTACTCCCCTGCCATCAGCCAATGGCTGGTGGTCGCCGGTCGGTGATCTGCGGGCCCACCATAATATATATGTTTCATCCATGCCATCCATCTATTTTTCTAGATCATTTTAGTACGTAAGACCAAAAACGAGATATATCCCAATCTCAAGTGGACCACATTACAGGAAACAGTGTTGAATGAGTGTGGGCCATTAAAAACTTTTTAGAGCCCGTAAAAGTTTTGGTTCAAGATGATCTTTATTTTTTTCCTTCATCTAGGTATGTATGACCTAATTAACAGATTGGACGTCAAATAAAGAGTACAGAGAGCTTTAGAAGGATTTTAATGGTGGATATCCAATCACTATTGTTTTCCTTTGGTGTGGTCCATCTGAGATTTATATCCTCTCGTTTTTGGGATCAAGGGCTCAAATGATCTTTAAAAATGGATAAACGGCATGGATGAAACACATACATCGTGGTGGCCCCACAGAGCACCGAGCAAGTGGCAAGGGAGTAGCCAATCCGTTTCCGCGTTAGGGTGTGCCCCGTACGAAATCCGATTGCGTGCTCAGTTACCTAAGCAGGGTCTTATGCTCGTGCGCGGATTAGCGACTGACAGGCTGAGTAGCGAGACCCGCTAGGGAAGTGACGTCACAAAGTTCTGTGGGGGCCACCATGATGTATGTGTCGTATCGACACCGTCCATACATTAAGAGAGATCATTTTAAGGCATGATATAAAGAATAAGGCAGATCCAAGGCTGGATTGGACCCACCACAGAAAACAGAGGGGAGAGTGACGTCCACCGTTGAAACCTTTCTAAGGTCCACCATGATGTTTATTTAAGATCTAAACTGCTCATATGTTAACGAAGACATGAAAGAATAGAAAACACAAATATCAGGTTGATCGAAAACTTTTGTGGCCCTTAGATATTTTTAACAGTGGGTGTTACTCTCCCCACTGTTTTCTGTGGTGGGGTCCACTCGAGATTTGGATCTGACTCATTCTTAGGATCATGACTTAATATGATCCCTCCAAATGGATGAACGGTGTAAATACAAAACATACATCATGGTGGGGCTAAAGAACTTTGTGACATCACTTCAGCAGGGAGTCTTGCTACTCAACCTGTGAGTGGCTAATCCGCGTCCCTCGTGGTAAACTTAGATGGGCCCACCGTGAATGTATGTGTTTTATCCACGCCATCCATCTGCTTTTAAAGCACATTTAATGGATTGAACCGAAACTTTAATAATATCCGGGCCTCAAAAACAGTGGTAATAATGATTTTCACCGTTGAAACCGCTCTGGCCCCACAGTGATATTTACTTGCCATCCAAACCTGTTCATAAGATTTTAAAGACAAGGATGAAAGGAAAACCCAAATATAAGTTTGATATAAAAAAATAAAATAAAAAAACTTCTATGGCCCTTTTTCAACAGGACGCTCAATTCACACTGTTTCCTGTAGCATGTGTGGTCAATTTAAGCCTTGAATATGATTCATATTGTCTAAAGCACTAAAATTATCAGGTAAAATAGATGGACGGAGGTGATTAAATACATAAATCACGATGAACCTCACAGAGTTTACTCCGTATGCAATCCCCTTCCGTTGCTTATGTATCGAAACGGTTATTGGCAGACGTGGATTTTCTGCGCAAGCCTTTCGCAAGAAGTTCGCACGCTGAAAACTTAGGTGAGGCCTAGAGCTATACACGAGCAGACTAAGGCTCGAGTACTCGCTCGACTTGACTCGAAATACTCGACTCGTGTGATTTTGAGCCGAGTACGAGTGTGTTTATAAGGCTCGTTTAGAAAACGAGTAGAGCACGAGTTGAGAAGTACTCGACTTGGTACTCAACTCGTACTCGACTCGTGTACTCTGTATATATAACTCGCTAAAAAAAAAAACCCTACTCCAGTCGTTTTCAAACAGCGCCCGTTCAAAACGAAAACCCCCTTCTTCCCTCTCTCTCTCTCTCTCTCTCTCTCTCTCTCTCTCTCTCTCTCTCTCTCCCAGCGCCCGTCCAGCCCTTCCTCTTCTTCCCTCTCTCTCTCTCACTCCCCTGTCCCCTGTCCGATGGTGTTAGACCCTGCCACTCGTCCCTACGGCCTGTCGGGTGCCGAAGCTCGTCCCTGCCACTCGTCCGGTGTCGCAGCTAGTCTGCTCGTATACAGCTCTAGCCGCAGCTCGTCTCTGCCACTCGTCCGGTGCCGCAAAGGGTCCCTGGCACTCGTCTGTCGTCCCTGCCCTGCACGCACATGTGAGTCCCTATACATACTTTCTTTTCTTTTTCTTTTTATTATTGTAGGCCTAATGCGTTGGTTATTCTGAAATTTTCTTTTTTCCCTTTTTTTTTCCAAGTGGAACCCTTGATTTGTGATTCAAATCTGCCCAAGATGGATGGAGAAATTGGCATCAAATATTCAAATCTATCCAATTTTTTGCCATAAGAAGGGCCCACAATCTGTCCATTTTGGACAGTAAGGATAAAGCCTAAATATGGACCTTGGATGGCCTTAAATCTGTCCAATTTTTGGACTGTTAGACGGCCCACAAATTTGTCCAAAATATGGACCTTGGATGACCTTAAATCTGGCCAATTCTGGACCATTGGATAGTCCAGAAATCTGTCTAAATATGAACTTCTGGACGGTCCAGAAAACTGGCCGAATTTGGACCTTTGGACGGTCCATAAATCTGACCAAATCTGGACCCTTGAACAGCCATATATATGTCCATTAATGAGCCATAAAAATTGTCCAAAATTGGGCCACATGATGACCTTTAAATCTGTCCTAATTAGACTGTAAATAGGGCATAAGAATCTACCCAAATCAGGACCCTTAACACATATTAGCTATATATGTAATATATTAGCTATATATGTTAATATAGAAATTATTAATATATGTTAATATAGAAATTATTAATATAGAAATATGTTACTATAGAAATATGTTAATATGTTAATTACTATCCTCTACTATTTAAGTCTCATGCCTTAATAGTTATGTTTTCCATGTTTCTTAATTTATTTTATAAATGACAATTTACTTGTTACTTTGTTAGTGTTGAATGCTACCACTTTAAGATGTCTTTGGTTTTTCATTTGACATTTTGTTATTAGTTAGCTAGATGATGAATGTCAATTTCAGCATGCTCCTTTGTTTGCATAGATATGAATTATTTGTATTGTTCTAGTTGTAGATTTGTAGTATAAGATAATCAGTTGCCCATTTGAGGATTTCTTTGTTGCCAGACATAGATTTAGTGTGTTCTTGGATGCATAGAAATTCTCAAATTGTCCATTTTTGGACAGTTCAGGGTTAGATAGATTATAATGTCTTCATTTATTTCAATTTAAATGCATATGCCTGTTCTGGTTTCGTCTCTCTTTTTTCTCTCTGGATATATTTCATGTATTTATTTCCGTCGTCAAAAGTCCACAGTTTGTGTTGATGATTGACATGGGAATCAAATACAATATTAATATATTCTGGAGAGATAAGGGGAGATGTTGTTGGAATTTCGGCGTAGCATTTAAATTGAAAAATGAAGGCATTACAATCTATCCAACCTTGAATGAGTGACTGATTTAGACAGTTAAGTAATTATGCCCGTCTAGCGGTCTAGCCATCTAAGACCCTAGGTATAGCCGTATAATATATCGAGAACTTTATTTTATAGATAGCTAGTCAAGACGAAAGCCCAAATACCCTTGGAATAGTGCATCAGCTACATCTCATCTAATCGTAGAGGGAGACACAGACACGTCAACTGCATGCAAAGGGAAGAAGAGGAGATCAGCAGTGTGGGATGATTTCGAAGATGTGACAGTTAACGGTGTACAAAAGATAAAGTGTAATCACTGCAAAGGGTTATTCAGCAAGATTCCAAAAGGATCTACGACACATCTAATTAGACATTTGAAGACATGTCCTAAGAAAGCAAGACTCCCTCCTCCCGACCAATAGATGCTGTCATTTACGAAGTCAGAAGGGGACAACTCCCAAGGCATAGTATCCACTCATAAGTTTTACAAGGAGAAGTTGAATTAGTGGTATGCTAGATTAGTGATTCTTGAAGAAAAATCCTTCAAAATAATAGAAAGTAAAGGGTTTAGGGCTTTCTATCAATTCCTTAACCCTCGGGCCGAGAATGTCTCCCGCGTCACAGTACAGAGAGAAAGCATGAAGATGTACGCAAAGGAGTAGATGAAATTGATAGAAGTTTTGGCTTCAGTGACCAGAATAGCTTTGACTTCTTATTTATGGACCGCGTCCAATCAAAGAACAGGTTACATTTCATTAATTGCTCACTATGTCGATAAGGATTGGAAACTATGCAAGAGAATTTTGAACTTCCGCAACCTTCCTCCTCCACTTACTGGTTTACTTATTTCAAATTGCATCTACAGTTGTCTAGAAGTCTGGGGCATTGAGAAGAAAATTTCAGCAATAATTTTAGACAATGTTTCAGCAAATGATGGTGTCATTTCATGCTTACGTAACCAGTTTAGGACTACAGGAAATTTATTTTTTGAAGAAAAAAATTTCAGGTCAGATGTTGTGCCCATATTGTAAATTTGATTGTACAAGAAGGGCTGAAAGTAATCGACAACACTATAGAGAATATAAGAGAAAGTGTGAAATATATAAGGGGGTCGCCATCGAGACTGAGTGTATGGAATGACATCATCCAACGTTTGAATGTACCATCTAAAAAAATGTTGAAGTTGGATGTCTATACACGTTGGAACTCGACCTATGAAATGTTAGATGCGGCAATGGAATTACAACTTACATTTCCTGAATACGCGGCGCGTGATAGAACGTATTTTTGGTTGGCGAGCACAGATGATTGGGCCAAAGCACAACAAGTTCACACATTTCTCAAAGTTTTCTACGATTGCACGAAGATTTTTTCTGGTAATCAGTATCCAACCGCGAATCTGTTTCTTTCGTCTCTTTGGAAGATTAAGAATGCTCTACAGAAAAATGCCAGTGCGGGTCCAGATTTCATACGCTAGATGACAGTTGGTATGAAGATGAAGTTCGATAAATACTGGGATGAATGTCATCTGTTGATGTCCTTGGCAGTTGCTCTTGATCATCGTTGTAATATGGGGTTGGTTAGCTTTATTTTCTTGAAGCTTTATCCTACTGAAAGAGCGGCAGCAGAGACGTCTAAGGTTCGTCAAGCCCCTGAAGATTTGTACAAATCGTATGTTAATACTTTACCTGCAGCGGGTATTGAAGAAAGTAGAGATGCGGCTATTTCTGTACCTGGTAATCCAGATGTACTAAATGAATACATATCATACTTGGCACAAGCACGAATGAAAGTTGATACTAAGGAATCAAAGTTAGAAATGTACCTCAAAGAGCCAATCATAGTGCGATCCGAATTTGATGTGTTGGAATGGTAGAAGATGAGGGTTAGTGAATCAAAATACCCTACATTATCTGTGATGACACGGGACATAGTATCAATACCAATTTCAACAGTGGCATCAGAATTCGCATTCAGCACAGGGAGCAGGGTTGTGAGCAAGTATCGAAGCTCACTTTCGCCAAAAACAGTTGAAGCGTCGATTGTACGCGAGATTGGTTACGCCCGATATGGGGAGGAGATATGAATGATGATGATGATGATGAGGAGATTAAGATTCGTGACGAGTCTAATCTGCAGATCAGTAATTATTTTCGATTTTTCAATTTTTTTTGTTGAATGTTGAATGATCTGTAATATTATTTCACTGCAACTGCAAACACGAAAGTGTTGGTCCTTTTGGAATGTGGTTTGGAAGACTTTGAATCTTTGATATTTATTTATATATGCCTGTTCATTTGCTTTTATTTTTGAATTTTGATACATTTATATTGCTTTCTTTTGTACCTATATCAAGTTCAATTTATTTATCAATATTCTGATTTTTTTTATTAAAAATTGAATGTAGATATGTCGTCATCTGAGCCATCGACAAACATTTAGGACTATGCTTCCCTAGTTGAATCACCACCAAAGTTTGGAAAAATAAAGATTAAGTGTTGTTTGTGTGGCGCAAAGTTTGTGAACAAGACTAATCGCTTTCGCTTACACTTGTCATGTCGAGGTGGTGATACAAAACCATGCCCCAATGCCCCTAAGGATGTCCAAATTCTTTTTCAAGCCCTGTTAGTTTCGAATAGAAAACCTTCCACTCCATCCAAACCTTCTGCTTCTAGATCTAGTACACGAATGACATCCATAAAAGATGCAGAAGACGAAGCCAGATTAAAAGCTTTGGAGGAAAAACAATTCTAACTCGCCTTAAAACGCAGTATGGAAGATGTTTCTAGACTTCAGCGATATTTGAGTCAAAGACAATACGATGTTGAAGCAGGGTTGAGTTACTCGAGTACGACAAATAAGAAAAAGAAAAAGAGTAACAAATTCAAATTCCCAACTCGTCTCGGTGAATTTTATAAGGCATTGGGTACTACATACAAATCTTCACATAAAGCAAGTTTGAAAAATCTAGTTCAAAGCGTAAAAGAACACGAAGGAAATATCTCTTCGTCTTCTGACTCAGAGGAAGTGAACCAATTTGTATATGAGAAAATAGATAGCAGTTCCGATGGATCAGATGACAATACAGGAAGGCACTCCTCTTATGGAGGTTATTAGTTATAAATTCTCATTTTGAACAATGTAATGTAAATATGCTAATGTAATTATCGAAGTTTTTTAATCATAAATTATGTGCATTTTTTATATTTTATTGTTTCGTTTAACTTCGAATTCCAATTGACAATTGAATTAAAATTCAAATGAATCTCAATTTATAACTCGAACTCGACTCAAAGCTCGAACTCATTGCTCGAAAACCCTGCTCGAATTGGGCTCAAATTCAGACTCGGACTCGAACTCGCCTCGAAAACTCGGACTCTACTCGACTCGATTTCTGCTCATACTCGAACTCGCCACGAAAACTCAGATTTGACTCGACTCATTTTCTACTCGTACTCGGCTCGTACTCAGGCGAGTAAAGTACGAGCAAGGAGTCCATGCTCATTGGCCGAGTAGAGCCGAGTACGAGTAGGACTCGAGCGTTAAGAGCCGAGTACAGAGTAGGGCGATACTTGGCTCGACTTGACTCGACTCGTGTACAACTCTAGTGAGGCCTACGGTGATGTTTGTGAGAAATCCACCATATCCATCGATTTTTTAGCTAATGTTACGACTTGAGACCAAAAGTGAGACTCGTGGGCCGCACTAAAGGAAAAGTTGGGTAGAAAAGCATTGAAACCTCCCTAAGTCGACATTGATGTTTCCATGCCATCCATACCGTTGATAATGTCATTACTACTGAGATGAACTCAAAACACAAATATCAGCCTGATTCAAAACTTCTGTGGCCCCACAAATATTTCAACTATTGACGTTCAATCCTCACGATTGAGTCTCATTTGAGTATTGGAATAGGATTAGTTTTGACCTCATGTCCTAAAATGATCTTGCAAAACGGATGGACAAAGTGGATTTCTCAGGCTTCCAGCGCAGGAACTTCAGTTTTCCTAGGAAATCCGTGTCTGTTATTTGCGAAACCGAAAATGTAGTTATGTGGTGTTTATGATCTGCCTCAACCAAATTATCCCACGTGTATGTTGAACTAGCCCATGGTCATTTTTATGTATGACCATCCATCTTTTTCGTTCTCACGTGGCCCACCCCCACCCGATTTATGGTCCAAGGGTTTCCATGTTGGCCACACCTTATGCACGGCTCAGATCTGGCACAAATCCCATGTTTAGCAAGTGTGCGGCAAGCCACCTTATTTATTTATTATTTTTTTTTTGTGGGCTTACTGTGGGACTAATGGATGGTTCGGTCACAAACAAATGTAAATGGATTAGGTGACAATAATTTTGAAACCTGTAAAATGAGTTCTTGGGTTAAGATGGTGGCTTTTGAATTTTAGCTTTGTATGTCTACCTATGATTTTCCATGCGGCCATCTGCCTCTTGGGCTATCTTCCAAAATAAGTAAATTAATTAATAACCACCCACTTATTCTAGATAAATTCATACAGCTGCTTTGGCGGCTATGACTGACAGTTTCTTAACAGAGATCCTCTGGTATACCCTAAAACGATAGTCATATCTCTAGTTAACCAGAATTTTCACTTATCTACCCGTTTGCATAGTTTGTTAAAATGACCACTTGCTATAAATAGGAAATTTTTGTTTGTTACAATGTGATTGGGCTACATTATCATCACATGTTACATTTAATGTAGTTGTGCTAACAATGTCAATAATGACGTGGACCAATCACAATGCAGGAAAATAGTAAATTTCGGTTTGTGGTAAGCAGAAGATCAAGATTCTTCGGCTTATAGTTGATAAACAATAATTAGGGCAGGTAGAGTTGTTTATGCCAAATCTACCTGTGCCGGATCTAAAGGATTCTTATTGATAGCTTCCTAATAGAAATCACTCATGGGTTATACCCTAAAATGATAGTTCCATCTATGGTCGACCATAAGTTTCACTTATTTACCTCTCAGCATGGATTGCCAAAATGACGATCTTGCCTATAATTGACAACCAATAACTAGGGCTGGTGAAGTTGTTTATGCCTAATTCTAATTGTATCAGACTTCACAAGTCACATGATATCATGTGGCAATTAAATCTCAACAAGGGACAAATCGAAAATCTTTTCAGATACCTTGATAGCCAAATGTAATTAAGATATAAAAAGTCATGAGTAGTATAAAAGGAGTAAGTTTGGTTGACTACTACCATAGTACACGCGTTGTGTATCTCGATCATGTGGCAGAGCCACTGATTTTCTATAATAGTTGCATGATCGAAAAATGGGTATCAATCGAAACACACTCTCAGTAAGTGACAAATTAGGGCGATGAACCATAATCTCACAAGAGGAAGTTGTAATGGTCGAAATCAGTTAAAGAATGGAGTAACAACATGTCTTGCCCTGAAATTTGGGCATCCAAGTATTATTACCTACAACCCAAATCCCAAGATCATGAGATTAATTTAATAAAATTCAATAGAACCTACATAGTTCCATCCATTCCAATAGATATGCAAAGCTAACTAAAGGAAACATTATTAAAATAATTCTCATTAATGTAATGTCCACTGTTTAATCCTCACTTCTTTCATGATTTTCTATTATATTGATATTCAAATTCAAACTAAACCTGGTGAACAAAATAAAATTAAAATCCAAACTAAACCTAATTAACATAAACTAGTAGTAGAGTCCAACTTGCTCGAAATACTCCAGCTTTGCATCTATAAAATTTTTAATGGGTGAGCATGACAGTCTAGTAGGATCATATTATAGCCTAGTATTGAGATTTGCAAATTTATCTAAGATACAAATCACAATGTATACATTAATCATAAAATATTTAATTAAGGAACATACAATGTAATTCTCATATAGTAATAAAACAATGAATGCAATGCTTATGAATCAAAACTCAATAATATCAATTCTACTTGAAAATTTTTTAAGAGTATTTTAGGATAGTGCACCCATGAATACATTTTTAGGACAACTCGAGGACAAAGTACCTATGCAATCGATCTTTTATGAATAATCCAGTGCAGAGCACCCATATTGTGAATCTTTTAGGGAGAATCCCAAGGTAGAGCACTTATATTGTGGATCTTTTAGGGAGAATCCCAAGGCAGAACACCTGTGATATGGATCTTTTAGGAATATAGCATTTGTGAATATACTTTTAGGGAAACCAAGGCATAGTAATTGTGCAATGGATCTTTTAGGGAGAATCCTAAGCAGAGTATTTATGAATATACTTTTAGGGAAACAAAGGCAGAGCACCTGTGCAGTAGATCTTTTAGGAAGAATCCTAAGGCAGAGTACCTGTTCAGTAGATCTTAATTATTTACCTGATAGTTGGGAGATCTTAATGTTGCCTCTAAATAACTATACCACAGATGAAGTTGTTATCATGAGTTAAGTAACGAGAAGCTTGTTGAATAAGAAGACAAAGAAGAAATTCTCAGGCTTTACTCAATCAAATGCATTTGTTATAGAAAAACGGGGGAAAAATAAAATTAGAAAATGTCACCATCGTGAGAAGTCTAGAGACAAATCTAAGTAAAAAAAAGGAAGTTAATTGTTATAATTGCGGAAAGCTAGGCTACTACCAAAACGAGTGTTAGGAACCTAAAAAGGAGAAGAAGAAAGAAAAATGGAAGGAGAAGTAAGAAAAGAAAGACACAAGTATTGTTGTTCCAGATGGTGATGTTATTATCTTCTGAGGTTGTGAACATACATATATAAATCTCACTTATTAATATACAGATCGGGTCATTGACAGGTGCCTCATATCACACTACTCCTCATAAAGACTTCTTCACATCTTACAAGTCAGGGGATTTTAGTATTGTGAGGATGTGTAACGATGGCTCTTTAAAAATTATTAGGATGGGTGATGTGTATGTTGAGACCAATATTGGTTACATGTTGGTTCTCAAGGATGTAATACATGAACCCGAACTTTGCCTTAATTTAATTTCTGCAAAAAGATTGGATAAAGAAGGCTATAACAATAATTTTAGTGGTGGACAGTGAAAGCTTACAAAATGGTCTTTTATGGTGGCAAGGGGCGAGATGTGTTGCATTTTATACAAGACACAAACACAACTATGCAGAGTCAAGGTGAACACTACAAAGAATGATTTCTCTATTGATATATGGCATATGGAGTTGGGTCACATGAGCAAAAAGGGCCTACAAATCCTCGCTAAGAAGCAACTCCTTACCGACATAAAAGATACCTATTTAAATAGTTGTGCTCATTTCTTTGTTGAAAAATAACATAGGGTTTCATTTGATAGAAATCGTTAAAAAAAAAAGATGTTTTGGAATTAGTTTATTCTGATGTTTGTGTTCCTATGAAAGTGAAAACTTTCAGTAACATTTCTTACTTTGTTATCTTCATATATGATACTTCTAGAAAGATGTGGGCATATGCCTTGAAGACTAAATCTTAAGTCTTGGATATGTTTAAACATTATCATGCTATGATGGAAAAAAGAAAACAAGTAAATTGTTGAAGTGTATTCACACGAATAATGGTGGTGAATATATTGGACTATTTGAGCAATACTGTTAAGGCCATATAATTTAACATGAGCAATCCTTTCCCAAGACTTCACAAAACAATGGTGTAACAGAAAGGATGAACGCGCTATTATGGAAAGAATCAAATGTATGTTCTCATAGGCAAAATTACTAAGACCATTTTGGGGAGAAATAATGCGCACTACATATTAAATAATTAATTTATCTCCATTGTGAATCTAGAGGTTCCTTCAAGAACTGGGCTTAATGCAAGATAATTATATCATTTATTGTGATAGTCAAAGTGACATCCACCTTAGTAAAATTCAAGTCTCCATTCCAAGTACGAGCATATATATATATATATATATATATATATATAAAAAGATATTATTGAATTCAAGATGCTCTTGAAGAAAAATTGTTACAACTTGAGCAGATCCATATTGAAAAGAATGTTTCAGATATGCTGACCAATGCCTTACTTAGAGAAAACATGAGTTTTACAAAAGCATGACAAGTTTGGACAAAATGGAGCCCTTCTCATGAGTTGGGAGGGGGGGATTGTTGAGGGTCCCTCATCATGTAAAGGTAGAACCCACATGTGTGTGCTTAAGTGGTTTTTCTTTACCACATATGTAAGGGCATTTTCATATTTTTGGCCTTATTTTTTAAAGTGAAGTAAAAAAGAGAAAAAATGGTTTTTTCTCCTAAAGAAAAATCTAGCAACATTTGGGTTTTTTTCTTTCTTGGAGAAAAAGATAAGAAAGAAAATGAGATAAATGGATTTTATAGAAAAAGAAGATCAAGAGTCTTCTACCACTGAAATCTTCCGCATTCTAGTTCATTAGGCTCTATCTACAATGTCACGCCCCAAACTCGAAAAACGAGTTCACAAAATTCCTGATCGCCAAATCTGGCGCTAACAGCCTTCGTAGTGTCCCATTCTCGGATTCCAGCACTCACATGCCAGATTCCGATCCTGGAATTCTACAAGGAGGATTTTCAGTATGAATTTTTTTTTGTAATGGAGCATAACCACAAGCATAACCAAGTCACAAAACAACATCACCACATATCCACTATATCAAAAACTTTAAGTACAAAGCGGAAAGGGAAATACAAGGTAATCAAAAACTCCAAAATGAACTAATGTGCGCTCCTCCCTCAGCACTGCTGCGATCCAATGCCACTTGCACGCAATGGTCGTGTATAAGCTTACAAAAGCTTCGAGGGTGGTGTAAGTGTGTGCGCAAGGCAAGCGACAAGTGTACAATATCAGAGTAATGCGAAAATATGCGATAAGTTCATGAATACAACCAGCCGTACCAAGGCTATGTGATGCAAGACATGAATGCTATCGGCCATACCAAGGCCATGCGATGCGGGACATGAATGCTATCGGCCATACCGATGCAATGTGAGGCCTACGTAGCCAAATGTCATATGCGAGATGCAATCCAAGTAAGCCAGTACTCATCAAGTACACATATCAGTACAGTTCCTCTCTGGATATCACTGGGGTCTAATACACTTCACACTGACTGCCTCCTCCCTAGCTGCACAGCCAAGCAAGTGGAATAGACCTCACTATCCGCCTGACTAGTAGTCTACCAATACCTACCCGGCTCGTCGATAGCGAACTCATTTACGAGCTGGTTAGACTCAGCCTAGCTTATAGCCCCCTCACTCGGGCAAATAAGGTCACACTCCCTTCCAACCGACCATGACACAGTGGGAGACGCGACCTACTAGTATTCGGTACTCGGGCGCTCGTGTATCCACTCGGTCTAGACGTTGGAGCAACTCCTGGTACCAAAAAGGTTCTGGGACTTTCACCCAAGGACATCCTAAGTGCCCACAGTACTAGAACCAACTATTTTCGGTATCGATAGGTCATCCACAATGTGCCTGTGGAGCCACGACTCTGATGTCGCTAGGGCGTACAATAATCACGACACACGAATGCGAGATGCATGAATCACACCGTCAAATCATGCAGCAATCCAGCGCGTACCGCGTGATCATGTGGGGCACTCCGTCTCATAAGGAGTCCCGTAAATGTCTCAGCCTAACTGGCTTATGCTATGATCAAACATTCCTCATATCAAGCATACAAATGATGCGTATGGGCATGAGTCATGGAGTTATACTAAGCATGTTATAAAGTGATGAACTATCCTCACAAGGAAGGTGGGCCTAGATGGCCTACGCACAATAAGTATGGGCCTATCAATGGGCCCTAGGGAGATTTATAATGCGGACATTAAATCAACATTATTCTTACAATGTGGACGTCAAACCAACATTGCTCTCAAGGCATGGCCCGCCATAAAACATCATTACACAAACCATAGAGAAATCACACATTGCAATGAATCCTAAGGACATTCCGTTGGGCCTCGACCCATGGGCCTCAGATACATTAAATGGGCCGCCTCATATGGGCCTTATATAAATCAAGTGGGCCGCATTAATGGGCTTATGTACATTGCAATGAGCCATATCCCATGGGCCTTTGAATACATCACAATGGGCCTCGCAACATGGGCCTCAACAACGGGCCACAAATACATCAAGACGGGCTTAATCACATGGGCCTTATGTATATCAGATGGGCCTCACCAACGGACCCTATACGTACATCAAATGGGCCACAACCAAATAAGAGTGGTGATAATGATTTCCACCATTTAAAGTTCCTAAGGCCCATCATAACATATGTTTCCCATCCAACCTGTTCATAGGTTATCATAATGATAGATGACGTGGAAACAAATATCAACTTAATAGGGAACTACTATGGCCCCTAGAAAGTTTGAATGGTGGACGTCATTGTCCTCTACATTAAATGTTGGGGTCCACTTGAACTTTAGATCTGATTTATTTTTAGTCTCAAGCCTGTTAAGACAAGCTCGCCAAGTGGTTGGACGGTTTGGATGCAACACATGCATCAAGGGTGGGGTCCACTGAAGTATGGATCTGACTCATTATTCAGCTCATGCCAAAATATGAGCTTTCAAGTGGCTAGACAGTTTGGATGCAGCACATGTATCATGGTGGGTCCCACCATCCAGGTGTGGACGGTGTGGATAAAATACATAAATCAAGGTGGTTTCCACCGTCCACAGCAGTGGAAGGTGTGACTAGAACACATACATCATAGTGGGTTTCACCATCCACTGCTGTGGACGGTGTGGATAGAATACATGCATTTTGGGGTCCACCATAATGTCACTTGGACGGTGTGGATAAAATACATAAATCAGGGTGGTTTCGACCGTCCACAGCAGTGGACGGTGTGACTAGAACACATACATCATAGCCGGTTCCACCATCCACTGCTGTGGACGGTGTGGATAGAATACATGTATTTTGGGCCCACCATAATGTTATATGCCATCCAACCTGCTGACAAGGTCACACTGACCTGGATGGAAGGAAAAACAAATTTCATATTGGCCCAAAACTGCTGTGAAGACCCAAATGGGTTTCAATGGCAGACGGTTCAACCCCACTGTTTCTTATGATGTGGGCCACCTAAGCTTTAGATGGGGCTAATATTTGGGTAGGGCCTGCTTAAGGAAGGGGCCCACCTAATGAACGGGTTGGATGACGAACAAACATCATGGTGGGGCCCACGGCTGGGACTGTGGGTCCCTGCCCGTTTCACGGTAACGCTAGCAGCGCCCTGCTACACAGCAGCAGCGGGCGCTGCACCTTTTTTTTTTGAAATCTATTTTTGTTTAGGTTTTTCGAGCGTGGGCCCCGTATCGAAAGAATCCACCCCGTCCACTGCTTCCCATAGCCCAAGACAAGCTAAACAAGCTCAATATTTAATATATTTTGGGGTGTGGAAACATCATGTGGATTTTTAACGGTGACAGACACTGTTTTCTATGCTATGGCCCAACAGAAAGTCGGATTGGCCCCATTTTTCGGCTCAATGCCTAAAATGGTCTGCGGAAAGGGACGGATGGTGTGGATTGGGTGCATACATCAAGGTGGGGCCTACACAAGTGGTCCACTCAAAAGCTTGTTGAATCAAGCTTACATTTGGTTTCATTTCACATCCAGCGTCTCTGGATGCTGGATGACTTGGCCATAACACATGCATTTAAGGTGGGCCTTGCTCAGGTGGGCCACCAAATGCACAGATGGTGTGGATACAACACATATATGAAGTGGGCCCCACCTTTAAATGGCTTGGCTAAAATACATGCTTCATGGTGGGGTCCATCCGGGTGGGCCATACGGCCACATCATCACATGAAAAGAAATGAAAAGGAGAGAGAGAGAAAGAGAGTGATGGAGGGCTCCACCACTATGAGCCCTCCCTTGCAAGCAAACATACATCAAGTAGGTCCCATTACACGTGGGCCCATCAAATCAAAAATCAACGGCGGAGATCCTTTCTCCACCAAATGTAAGGTCTAGATGACCCTATCCATACATGGAAAATAAATATCATGATGGGGTCCATGGAGAATGGCCCCATCATAGAATGATCATGAGGATCAAGGTGGGTCATCGGCCACATCTTAGGGTCCAAAGTGAGATCCATACCATCGATCGGTAGGCCTCACTTGGCCCATCATAAAAAACATGAAACTAGCCTATAGAAGCACCCACCGTTCGATCTTCTTGGTCCGTTAGAAAGCCGATCTCCTTGTGTCTCACTTTGATGGAGGGTGATGAAGTTTAAATGGCTAGGATGAAGGGTTTGGGATGGGAAAGTGGGCCACACACATGCACTTTTCTCTCATGGAAGAGCTTAGACGTGAGCCTCTTCTCTTGCTTGGGAAAATGTGATGAGAAATGAGAGAGAGAGAGGGTTGTAAGGAGAGAGAGTGAGAAATGTAAGAGAGATGAGAAAGATTAGAGATTTGTGATGGATGTGAGTGATGGGTGAGGTGATGGTGTACTTGACATGTATGAGTGTGTAAGAGAGAGGGTGAGAGACAGTTGACTTGGTGGTTGCTTGACTTATGGAGAAAGAAAGCATGGGTATGTGTACTTGACATGAGGTGATTGATTGATGGATGGATTGATTGATTGATAGAACATGTTGTAGAGATTTTCTTGGGATTGCAAATGCGAGGCGTTTTCTTTGAAATAAACGCCGGCCCACATCTCCCTGTCAGGGTGTCGGATCGGTGCGTGAGTTGCTGCGTTAGAACCGCGACGACGGTGCGGTCACAATAGTACAAGTCTCGGATTAAGCCGACTCAAATCTACAAGATATGACTTAGGGATGCGTGCAAATGTCGCTTATATGTCACAGGTTGCCGGAATTCGACGGGAAGGATCGCGCAATTGATGGAACAGTACGGACTAGGATACGGGCCTTACAATCCATAGTTGGTGAGAGAACTCTTTGATGGGGTTTTTTTGACCCGTGCTCGACCGGTCGTGAGCCTCACTCGACCGGTCGAGGGCTGGTGCACAACCAGTCGTGGAGTCGAGTCCTGACTTGACTTAAAGTCCAGCGACTTTGGGATATTTTTCTCCAGGGTGCTCGACCGGTCATGGGTGGCACTCAACCGGTCGTGGCCTAGTCTCGACTGGTCGTGGTTACGCAGATTCGCTCTGCGATTTTGCGAATTGCGAAAATCTGAGTCATTTCGCAATTGGGATGCAGAAAGGAGTTTTCTAAAATTATAAATAGGGGTTCCTAGGGTTTTTCTAGATAAATTAAAAATACAAGAGGGCTATCAAAGGTGTGAGATAGAGAGAGAAAGAGAAAGAGAGAGAGGAAGCTTGTAAAAGGGAGGTTATGCTCGTGGAGGTTATCTACTGTACAATTTATATCTCAGCACTTCTACGTCCTCGTAATCGGAGAGATCTCTCCGTTTTTCTTTTATTCTCTCATTGTTTATCCACTCCTGGGTGAGTGAAGACGGTTGTAACGTTTTACTTCATAGTGGATTGTTGATCTAGACGAGGTCCCGTAGTTTTTACCTCTTTGAGGGTTTTCCACGTAAAAATCTCTTGTGTGGTATGGTTTATACTTTGATTGTTTTACATTGCATTATTATTCCATAATTCTGGTTTGTTCTAGAGGGCTAGATCCTAAGGTTTTGTGCAAGGCCCCCAACAAAGTGGTATCAGATCTAAGTTCATTGAACGGGTATGATCGGTTTTTGAATTATGGAAGGTGACTCATCAAGGATGATCAACCTCAATGGTTCTAATTGGACCATATGGAAGGCTAAGATGGAGGACTTGCTTTATTGCAAGAACCTATATTCTTCAATTTTAGGCATATCAGCAAAATCCAAGGATATGTCTGATGATGATTAGAAGAAGATGGACAGAAAGGTGGTAAGGTTTATTAGATAATGGTTGGATGATTCTGTGTTCCACCATGTGTCTACGGAGACCTCAGCCGCTAGCCTATGGCTGAAATTAGGAGGGTTGTATAAGAGGAAGACAGCCGGTAATAAGATTTTCTTGATAAGGTGACTTGTGAATCTCAAGTTCAAAGATAGTGGTTCTGTGGCCGAGCACATGAATGAGGTCAGCAATATAGTGAATCAGCTCTCCACTATGAAGATGGTCTTGGATGATGAATTGTAGGCTTTGATATTGCTTAGTTCATTGCCTGACGGTTGGGAGACATTGGTGGTGTCTCTAAGTAACTCCGCGCCAAACGGAAAGATATTCATGGAACAGGTAACCAGCTGTCTCTTTAATGAGGAGACAATGAGGAAGTCTCAAGGGTCTACTTAGTAAGAGGCCCTTGTGACACAAGAAGGGCGAGAAGGCCCAAGATAAATCACGAGGCAAGTCAAGTACCAGGAAAGATGTTGAATACTAGAATTGTGGCAAAAAGGGCCACTATAAACATGAATGTCGTAAGGCTAAGAACGACAAGAAAGGAAAAGGAAAGGAGAAAGAAGATGAATCAGATTCCACTGCGGTCGCTTCAGATAGCGACATTGTAGTTATTCTTTCAGCAGATAACGATGTATGTCTCACGGCTACGAGTCAGGACACCAACTGGGTGATAGACTCAGGAGCTTCTTTTCATGCGATTCTACGCAGGGACTTCTTCACAAGCTACAAGTCAGGTGACTATGGGACCGTGAAGATGGGCAATTCTGGCGTATCGAAAATCATGGGAGTCAATGATATTTGTGTGAAGACCGATGTGGGTTGCACATTGGTTCTCAGGGATGTGAGGCATATCCCAGACATTCGCCTCAACTTGATGTCGACGGGAACGTTGGATGATGATGGCTATGAAAGCCGGTTTGCTGGTAGGCGTTGGAAGCTCATCAAGGGTTTGTTGATCATGGCTAGAGGAAAGAAGTATTGCACCCTTTACAAGGTAAGTGTCAGTGTGTGCAAGGGTGGATTGAACATAGCGGAAGATTCAGCTATTGACATGTGGCACAGGCGTCTAGGCCACATGAGTGAAAAAGGGCTTCACGTACTAGCAAATAAGCGGTTCCTTCCAGACGTGATAGGTACACCTCTCAAAACCTGTCTTGATTGTTTATCAGGGAAACAATATAGAGTTTCATTTATTAAATCTGCTTCTCATGTTAATAAAGTGCATGCATTAAATTTAGTTTATTCTGATGTTTGTGGTCCTATGAGGATAAAAACCTTGGGTGGGGCATTGTATTTTGTTACTTTTATAGATGATGCATCTAGGAGGGTTCGGGTTTATGCTTTGAAATCCAAGGACGAGGTCTTTGATGTGTTTAAATTATTTCATGTTATGGTCGAGAGAGAGTCAGGTAGATCATTAAAGTGCATCTGCACTGACAATGATGGTGAATACATTGACAACTTTCATAAGTATTGTAAGTCCCTGGGTATACGGCATGAACAGATGGTTCCCAAGACCCCCCAACATAATGGTGTAGTTGAGCGAATGAATTGCACCATTGTTGAGAGAATCGGATGCATGTTATCCCATGCGAAGTTGTCCAAGACGTTCTGGGGAGAAGCAATGCACACGGCAGTGTATTTGATAAATAGGTCTCCATCAGCCCCATTGAATGAAGAAGTACCTGAGAAGGTGTGGACTGGATAGGATCCATCGTACAGTCATCTCGGGGTGTTTGGATGTAGGGCATCCATTCATATACCAAAGGACAAGAGGTCCAAGTTCGATATGAAGATTAGGCAGTATGTGTTCTTGGGGTACGGTAATGAAAAATTCGATTACAGATTGTGGGATCTGACCTAGAGGAAGCTCGTCAGGAGCAGAGATGTAGTTTTCTTTGAAAATTAGTGTATAAAAGACATTGGTAAGCTAGAGAAGAACCAGCCTAGTTCAGGTGAGCTATAGGACATGGATCCAGTTATTCCTCCTGTGGTGCCTGATGACGGGGGAGTACATCAAGGTGGAGAGGACGAGGGAGTTTTTTCAGAAGATGGACCAGGGGAGAAGCCCCCACCTGTTCCACCTGTTGAGCCACAGGTGAGGAGGTTATCTAGGGACAGACAACCGTCCAAGAGGTACTTGCCGCATGAGTACATTATGCTGACTGATGGGGGAGAGCCAGAAGACTATTCTGAGGCCCTAGCCGACGAGCATAAAGGGGAGTGGTTAAAAGCTATGCAAGAGGAGATGAAATCCTTGCATAAGAACCACACCTATGACATGGAGAAACTGCCTAAGGGTAAGAAAGCTTTAAGCAACAAGTGAGTGTTCAGAAAGAAGGTTGAGCAGAAGAATTCACAGACGAGGTTCAAGGCCAGACTTGTGGTGAAAGGGTTTCGTTAGAGAAAAGGTATAGACTTTGAGGAGATATTCTCACCAGTGGTGAAGATGATGACATCCATACGGGTGTTGCTTGGGTTGGCGGCTAGCATGGATCTGGAGATAAAGTAGTTAATGTTAAAACTACCTTCCTCCATGATGACCTAGACGAAGAGATCTACATGCACCAACCAGAGGAATTCGAAGTCAAGGGTAAGGATCATATGGTGTGTAGGCTAAGGAAGAGCTTGTATGGGCTGAAACAAGCTCCACGGCAATGGTACAAGAAGTTCGATTCGTTCATGTTACAGCATAGATATGACAAAACGGAGTCGAACCACTGTGTGTTCACGCGCGAGTTCTCAAATGGTGATTTCTTAGTTCTGCTGCTATACATTGATGAAATGCTCATCATGGGAAAAGACATCAAGAAAATGGACAGGCTGAAACAAAAGTTGGGCAAGTCGTTTGCGATGAAAGACTTGGGCCTGGCTAAATAGATCCTAAGAATGGAAATAACTCGTGACAGAAGCAGCAGGAAGCTTTGACTATCACAAGAGCGGTATATTGAGAAAGTCCTAAAGCGGTTCAATATGAATGCAGCGAAACCAGTCAGTACTCCACTGGATGGTCACTTCAGATTGAGCGATAGGCAATGTCCCAAGATGAAGGCAGAGGTGGAAGAGATGCAGAAGATACCCTACACGTTAGCGGTAGGAAATGTGATGTATGTTATGGTGTATACACGCCCAGACATAGCATATGCAGTTCGTGTTGTCAGCCGGTATCTTACCAATCCTGGCAAAGAGCATCGGGCAGCGATGAAATAGATACTATGGATCTAAGAGCCTCATCTAGGTTAAGCCAATGCTATGGTGACGGTAAACCAGTGTTAGAGGGCTACACAGATGCAGATATAGCAGGCGACATAGACTCCAGGAAGTCTACATCGGGGTTCATTTCATATTTACAGGGGGAGCGATTTCTTGGCAGAGCAAGCTACAGAAGGTCGTAGCATTGTCGACAATAGAGGCCGAGTACATTGCAGTTACAGAGGCATGTAAAGAGATGCTTTGAATGAAGAGATTCCTACAAGAACTTAGCCTGAAGCAGGAGCAGCACGTGGTCTATTGCGATAGTCAGAGTACTATACACTTGAGCAAGAATCCAAGTCAGCATTCCAAGTCAAAGCACATAGAGATTCGGTATCACTGGATCAGGGATACTTTGAAACAGAAGGTGTTACAGCTTGAGAAGGTCCACATGGACGATAATGGGTCAGACATGATGACCAAGGCTTTGCTCAAGGACAAGTTTAAAGTTTGTATAAACCAGGCTGGCTTGAAGAAGGTGAATCTCTCCTAGGTCAAAAAGGGAGAGATTTGATGGGGTTTTTTGACCCGTGCTCGACCGGTCATGAGCCTCATTCGACCGGTCGAGGGCTGGTGCACGACCAGTCGTGGAGTCGAGTCCTGACTAGATTCAAAGTCCAGCGACTTTGGGATATTTCTCTCCGGGGTGCTCGACTGGTCGAGGGTGGTGCTTGACCGGTCGTGGGTGGCGCTCGACTGGTCGTGGCCTCGTCTCGACTGGTCGTGGTTACGTAAATTCATTCCATGATTTTGTGAATTGCGAAAATCTGAGTCCTTTTGCAACTGGGATGCGGAAAGGAGTTTCCTAAAACTATAAGTGGGGGTTCCTAGGGTTTTTCTAGATAAATGAAAAACACAAGAGGGCTATCAAAGGTGTGAGTAGAAAGAGAAAGAGAGAGAGAGGAAGCTTTTAGAAGGGATGTTATGCTCGTGGAGGTTATCTACTGTGCAATTTATATCTCAACGCTTCTATGTCCTCGTAATCAGTGAGATCTCTCCATTTTTCTTTTATTCTCTCATTGTTTATCCACTCCTACGTGAGTGAAGATGATTGTAA
The DNA here is from genome assembly GCF_029962835.1 of Magnolia sinica. Classification (NCBI taxonomy): domain Eukaryota; kingdom Viridiplantae; phylum Streptophyta; class Magnoliopsida; order Magnoliales; family Magnoliaceae; genus Magnolia; species Magnolia sinica. The sequence goes on from NC_080586.1 coordinate 14,333,284, forward strand.
CATTTTACTTCATAGTGGATTGTTGATCTGGACGAGGTCCCGTGGTTTTTACCTCTTTGAGGATTTTTCCTATAAAAATCTCTTGTGTTGTGTGGTTTATGATTTGATTGTTTTACATTGCATTATTATTCTATAATTCTGGTTTGTTTTGGAGGGCTAGATCCTAAGGTTTTGTACAAGGCCCCCAACACTCTTTTCTTATATTGTTACTTATAATCCACATTTGGGTGATATATATGGATATCCAAGAGAGGTTGGTCTCTTGATGGTTTTGAAATGTGCCACTTTTATTTAGTTCTTAGTGTTAGGTATAAGTTAATTTCTCGAGCAATGCACATGTTATAGATGGTCCATAATATATTACTAAGTATCGCTAATGTATCGATATTGCTAATGTATCCCTAATATATTTGATGATGTAAATTCTAAGCGTCGCTTGTATTGCCAATATTTCCAATTATGTAAATTTCAAGTGTCACTTTTATTGCCAATAATTTTTACTGTGTAAATTTCAAGTGTTGCTTGTATTGTTAATTTTTTAGTAAAATTTGAATAATAGCACTAGTATGTTGTAAATATATCTATATCATTAAAAAATTGTTTATTAAAAAAATTCATTTCAAGTTTTTTTTATGGGTGCATGGTTATGTGTTGAAATGCATGTTTGTATTGTGTGTGTGTGTGTGTGTGTGTGTGTGTGTGTGTATGCATGGATGGATGGATGTATACATGTATAGATGGATGGTTGGATAGGTGAATCATCAACTATATACCGACCAAAGGCAAATATTTCATATTCGGGTAAGTTCGCCCAATTAGGTCTCGATCTCTCAGAATTCAATCATGACTAATAAGAAATATTAATGAATAATAAGAACCTAGCAGTGGATGGAGAGGTGGATGCGCACACACATATGGATGGATGAATCGTGCATGTGAGTTTGTATATATGTATGTGCATGCATGGATGAATGAATGGATCTAACATATTCCCAATGTTTCTTTGAGTCAACAATACATGCTTTTATGCCCCATTAAAGGGAAACTACTATTTGATTCCTAAATATGAAAATATACATTTTTTATGTTATTATTTGATTCTTAAATATGTAAATATGTGTATTTTACTATATCCTGAAGTATCATTAAAAAATTCCACCATTTTCCCATGTTTTTTTAATGTTTCCCCATGTTTCTCTTTTTCTCTTTTTTTCTTTTTTGCAATTATTTAAATCTTAAATATGCAATATGCTTAAATATTTTGAAGTTTTATTAAGAAATTCCACCATTTACTCATGTTTCCTGAATGTTTCCTTTAGTTAGAGATACATTTTTAAGTATTAGTGATAATATTGGTGATATTGATACCTATTTTAATATCCCCAACCACCGATATATGTAACGATACCAATACTACGAATAATAGGGATGTCAAAAAAATAAAATTCTTAGATTGAATAATTCAAGTCCATTATCATACAAAGTTTTCATATTTTTTTTATATATAAAAAGAGCCAAATTATCATAGGGTTGAAATGGTATATATGTCTTTCCGTTATACAAAGTGATATAATATCATACCAACGGTTTGGATCATTAGATGATAACCCATACTTAGAGGCTAAAGTCCTAATGTGTTGTATTGTAATACATCCCCAATGTATTCGAGCAAACATCTTCAGTACTTTTAAAACTCAACTTAAACTTGACCTATTTACACTCCACCTAGATTTGATCAGTTATCAATGATTCTGGTTTGGATTGAGATTTTCTTTGAACAGGTCAGATTTGAAGCCATAATATGGGTAGGTTTTTAATTTGTCAAGTGTAACCTATAGTCCAATGATCCCACGTCCGGATTATAGTAAGTTGCATCCCACTACGGATGAATTAGTGGTAAAAATAACATCAACCACAACTTAGAGACCATTTGGTAAAAATAGAAGTTCAAGCCCAAAGAACCTATCTAGGTCAGGCTTATCCTAGTCTTGTCTAGCTAGGTCAGTTATCCTGATTAGGCACGTCTGTTGTTTGTTGAAACCTATCTAGTGTGGCAAGGATAAACCTGCCTGTTGTTTGTTGAAACATTTTTGAGTTTGAATTTTCACTGAAGATTATAATCTAAGAACTCCGTACAAACATATTGGGCAAGGGTGGAGGGACATTCACAACCTCTCGGGATTTGAACATTAGACCTTCCGCTCTGATACCATGTCAAATAATCACTTTCTCTAAAAGCTGGAGCTATGAGAGGATGGTGTATAAATATATATTAAGTGACTTTAACTTATATGACATATTTTGCCCTCAAAATATAAAGAATTGGAAACAAAAGCTTTTAAGAACAAGAGAAAATATGGTAGCCTACAACCAGTTGTAGGAAATCAGCCATTACATATTTGTATATACTTATGTTTACATATTTATAACTCTCCAATCAAAATTTGAGGAAAAATACATGCATGCTTTTTGACAATGCAAATGAATCCTTAATGAAAAAATAACAACATTTTAAATTATCACATTTTAAGGGAAAAATATTCTCTTATTTTTTTTAGTATAAAAATTTGTAAAGAAAAAGAAAATTATAAAAATTGGAATAAGTCCCCTTTGCTTGTCCTTTCCAACTTATAATAACTATACTAAGATGAAACAATGGTATCCACATGGTCATGTACACGAAGCCACTCCAAGATACCAATGTCAATAGTGTCAACCTCACCTGATCTTGAAAAATTCAGACTATAAGAAACTAGCTTATTGGTTCCAACTAATAATATCTTATGATTTTAAACAACTATTGAATTGAAGTATGATAACATTTTTGGGCCTAACAGAATGACATTGTATTCTTTAATTTACATCAACTTGTGATATAGTTCTTTAAAATTCATATTTTTGTCTTTCCATCAATGAAAAAAATAAAACTGGAGAAGTGTTTGTTTCATTGTACCAATCAATAATCATCAAATAGGTCCTTCGAGGGTAGTAATTTAGGAAGCTTAATTTGTTGGAATTTCTCATCACTTGTGTCCATCCCTATTGTCGCCGATTCTTGCGAAAGCCAATCAGAGTGAGTTACGTGTGATGTGGATGGATTTGTGTGATGTATTTATACAAAGAGGATCCTACGATAGTACAACTGGAGCACATTGAGCGATGCCACGATATCTATTAAACGGTTGATTGAAGAATGATCGTGTAGAAGCGATTATAAGACAGATGGAAGGAGTAGAAGCAAAGAAGGTCATGTGGTGTTAAGCGGTTATACCAACTATCAAAACATGAGAAGGATCTAGATGGCTAGGGTAAAGATATAAATAACTAAGGAATTCAGTAGGAAGATTTTGTCTCCTACCAACCCAATCAAACCAAATATATTTTTCAATTATCCTTTTAATTACCCATCATTTTACATTCCTTGGTGTAATCATTCTGCATTTCAGCAAGTTAATTACATTCCCTAATGTGATCATTTACTTTTCACTTATTGTTTACATTCCATAGTGTAATCCATGGCGTTAATCAGGTAGTTGGTAATCTTAGCTGTAATTGGGTATACGCTTATATGTTGGATTCAATTCCCCATCCAAGAAGATGCTTCGTAGTCGTTTTCCGTGACCGACTGTAAGGATTCTTTTCCTATTTATCTTTTATCTGTACTAAAAAGTCATTTTATATGGAAGGCAAATGTGTAATCCATCATCAGAGGACGAACCCTACCCTCGTCTGATCCTATTTACATACTGAGCAAGTGGCTAAATAGGCAGCCAATCTCATTCGATCTCGGTCATATAGTATGTATCTGCCTATCTTAACGCTTGGGGTCATAGTTGTTTGATTTGAATTGAGCCGCAAATTCAATTCTAGCATGCCTGCACTTCTCATGTGACTAAATTGGAAAAACAACGAGCAACAACTTCTATATTTGGATAGGATGTATTGCGGACTCTTTGAAGCTATCATCCAATGAAAAGTCCCATATGTAAATACAGGAAAAAATGAATTGGGAAGATGAGGAAAAGTATTAATTATTGTTATGGGAAAAATGAACCGACTAAACAGAAAAAGTTAGGTCGGGACTATGCATTTCATAAGATTGAACGACAATGGAAGCGACCTAAGAAATCCAACTTCTAACCCTAGACCGAGCAAAAAACGAAGTCGGGCTCGGTATCTCATCAGCAAGTCAGTATAATCTCAGGTCGGCACATCCACTAATCTGCTCGATACCAAAAGAAGCTCGACCACTCACCAAAAGAGTCAGGTTGGCATATCCCAGGTCGATACAACCCCAAGTCGGCACAACCCACCTTCTGCCAGTCCCAACCTGATCACAACCGTATCTATCTAAGATCGTAGCCGGAGATCTAGGAAGTCGACCGCAATACGGATATGTCTGAGATCCTAGCCAAGAATCTAGGGAGGATCCGAATCCTATTACAACACACTCCTGCTAAACAGGGAGATCTCCTTTACGCCACCGCCTCTTCTCACCTATAAATAGAAGCACTTCCAATGGTGACAGGTACACACAATTCTAAGCCTAGAAACCTGACTCTCGACTAAACCTACATTCTTTAGCTTGAATTTGGCATCGGAGGGTCCCCTGCTCTAGCCAGGGTCTCTTTTGTCCATTCCTTATGCAGACATTCGAAGGACCAGGGAAGGCTAACCTGTTTTCTGCATCAATAAGTATCATCCATGAACTTGTGCCCAGTATAAATATCTCACATTCTTGATGAAAATTTAGACTTCTAATAATAGAAACTCATATGACTTAAACTCTTTCCTCAAGTGATCGAATTTAAAACCATAATCAGGTCTCATAGAAGATGGAATAGGATGTGTAAGGGTTGCAAGGTCTAGAGTTACAAGGTTGAGAATAGAAACTTGGTTGCTTCCATTGATCGCACACTCAAAATAGGCCAACCCATTACAGGAAGACACTATATGAAGACTGCTATCATCAGGATAAACCACTACCATTTTTCTTATTTTCAATTGAGTTTATTTTAATCTTTGAAAACTATAGTAGAATTTTACATTCACATGAATTAGATTGGACAATAAAAGTGATTTTATTTTTTGAATCATAAATGGAAGTGATTTTTGGCTTAGATAATAAAAGTGAGGTTATATTTTTAATCATTAATGGAAGTGATTTTTGAGTCATTGGCATAACATAAGGTGATACACTTAGTGTTAGAGGGTGGACTTTACATAAAAGTCATAATCCACCCAAGCAAATAAAAGGGAATGGGGTGGAATGATAATTGTATAAGCTCGAGCTATTTTTTTAGTACGCACACCTGACTTGGTATTGGAAAATTGAAAATAAAAATATTAAAATTAACACTAGGCCGAATCACGTATGAATACGTTGTCCTTAAAGCTTGATTTGCCCACTTCTCGATTCCTGATGGGTTACAAGAGAATTGTTTCCAGGATAAGATAAGCCTTCTCATTAAGATCTTGCGTGCAGTAATCACGAAGAGAGCTACTCAGGAACTCGCTTAACAATGTTGGTCTTTTGGCAGATTTGCTGAGTGGTCTAACTAAGTAACTTAAACATTGTTTGATCTACTCATCAATTTCTTAAAAAGAATAATGTTTAGAGAGATCGGATCGGATTCTGATTGAATCTATTGGACTTGGATGATTCTGGAGCTGGATGGTCCAGTTTATATTGCGTCTGAAGTGTGGATCGTTGCTAGGTGGTCATCAATGGTTTAGAACATTTATGAAATGTTTATGACATGTGTGAAGTGCAAAGTGCACCATCTAGTGCCACTACAACTACACAACCCATGCCCACGCCCGTGCGCGAGCGCGAGTGTGCGCGCGCGTACATGTATGCATGTGTTCTAGTGTGAACACGCAAATTGAGCATCTCATCCTCCATTTTTCCAAGTAAGAATACTACCCACTCAATCACTTATAAACAACAACTTTTCTCCCACTTTATCCGATGTGAGACTAAAGAAAATTCACTTTTCCTTTGATTTTTTCAAAATTTGTTTTAGAGTGAAAATGAAATTTTTAATTTTTATTTATTTTTAAACCAAAAATTTCAACAATTCCCCACTTGGATTTTAAAAGAAATAGTAAAAAATTCTACTAAATATAAAAGACAACTCTTATGCATAGTAAAAGATATCTTACGATTTGAATATTTTCTTAATGTAAGTATTTTAAAGTTTTGTCGAAATCCCTGGTAGACATAACTTTGAACTAGTTATTCCTAAATGACACAAACGAAGATACCATACACATAATAGCATCAGCGTTATTTGAGTTCCCTTATATTACTAACTTAACACTTTTAATGGTCATGTTCTTATCCTGTTTCATGAGTGATCCTAAGAAAACTCTAACTCTCATGAGAAGCGGAATCACTTCTATGTTCATATAAGTGAAATTCTTCTAATGTTTCCATTATTACTTAAAACACTTGTCTTATATACTGGATTTCATTAAGAGTTCCAAGACTCAACCCTCTAGTTGTATGAACTCAGACTCCGTTGTTGAGTGCATTATGCAAGTTTATTTCTTACATTCTCAAGAAACAGTTGTACCTCCTAAGGTAAATATACATCATGTTGTGAACTTGTTATCCCCTATACTCGATAGTCAACTCGCATCGGTATATCCTTCCAATAAGGTTGGAAATTTTGAGTAGAATAGCCCCATTTCTTTGGTTTCTTTTACATAATCCAGAACTCTACTTATAGCTTTCCAATGTTCTACATCAAGATTACTAATAAACCTGCTTAGTTTACTCACAGCGCATAATATATTCTATCTTGTGCATTGCATTGCTTATGTAAAGGGAGCCATCCCAACAAATAGGTGGGTGGCTCAGGTGGGCTCCATTGTGATTTTTCCGTTAAATGCACCTGGCCGTGGGGTGCATCACTCCAAAACCGCTCCATTAGTGAATGGAGTAGTCCATATGAATGGAAAAAGTATATATATGGACTACTCATATCCAAATTGTTTCTATTAGTGTAGCCCACGTGAATAATGAATAATGTACTGGTATGATTTTTAGGTCACAACCTTAATATTTGTGTGGAATTTAACAATTGGAGTGGATTTCATATAATTATCATGGTGGGCCCTATAAAAATCAAGAGTGAGTGTATCTTTCCAAATTCTTTTCTTTGGTGTGGCTTTCTAGAATCACATCTCAGACTGATTTTCTTTAATCTCTGGCCTAATATAAGATTAAATATTTAACGTTCGGATTGGATTTTAAACATCACACTGGATCACATAAAAAGTAGAGTAGCATCCCATCCAATTTACCTAAATAATTTCTGTACAGTTGGAGAGGGTTGGACTTATTTTTGGTAAGGCTTAAGTGATGCATATGCAAAATACACTCAAACCATTAAATGTGTAATCTCATTTTTATGCTCCAAATTATAATAATAATTTTTAAATAAAAAAAAACAATGAAAAGCTGACTTGTGATTTAGGTGGGGCCACACCAAAAAAAAAACAACAATCGATAGAGATGTCCGCCCTTAATTTTTATAGAGCCACCGTAACAATCATATGAAATACACTTCAACCATTAAATGCGTAACCAAAATTTAGACTCAATGCCTAAAATTCAGGCTCATCTGTGCTTCAGGATGGCCATACAAAAGAAAAGGTTTACATAGTTATCGTTGCCCAATACACTTTTTCCAATCATGTGGTCTACCTGAGCCATCCATTTTTGGACCTTTGGCATAACATAAGAGGACAGAACTAGTGACTGTGGTGGCATTTACATAAACATTACAGTGGAACCCACCCAAGCAGGTGACTCATATACTTCCGCTTCCACTTCCACGTTCGGCGTTAGAGAAGTGTAAGAAAAGGTGGTGGAATGATAATTATTTCCATTAATGAGGTGCCTTTTTGAAAAAGTACTGGAATGTCAAATGTTTTTTGTAAATATTGTTAATTTAAAG